>NC_135696.1:20473906-20773906 GCF_964276395.1 Gasterosteus aculeatus | reverse complement strand
GGTCAACGTTCTCCTGCAGTGTGTAAGTTCACTCCACTGTGTCGGCCTGTGGAGCTTCACCAACATCTCACATGGAGGCACCAGACCGCTGGATGTAAACTAGAGGCATCAAAAAGATAAAGCACAACGTTCCTCAGGAGGTGGAGCCGTGGTCCACTGACCAGAGGGTTGCTGGTTCAATCCCCGGCCCCTGCAGTCTACGTGTAGAAGAGTCACTCACACACTGACACAACAATATGATTCTAATCACAGCTGTAAACACACTGGAGTCTAAATGTTAAAGGAGACACAGATCTTTATTTATGTCATTCTCTTATTAATAGAAACACAAATATAAACCATCAGCAGACAGAATAATGTGATTTTCATAAAGACTCAAGTGAATTATTCCAGAACATAAGTAGAAGTGACGTGTCAGCTGGTGGAGGAAACAATCAATAACTCCTACAACAACTAGAAGTGAGAGGACAGACTCAGCTAAGGACACAAGCAGCATCTAAAGAGAAGAATGTGTGGAGATATGAACATTACAAAGGATTAAAGGCTGCTTATTGTCACTTTACACCAGCAGGAGTCTCACCTGTGACAGCTGCTGTGATGAATACTCGAGATAGTCTGAGAGAAAGACACACAAGTATTCATTCAAATGATCAACTATCTACGCTAACATCTTCTAACCTCTTAGTATGTTTATTCACGTCTCCTCCAGATGGTCCACAGCGTCTCTCTGTGTCAGCGAGTCCCTCTGCTGAGATGCTGGAGGGCGATTCAGTGACTCTGACCTGTAGCGCTGATGCTAACCCAGCAGCTAACTACACCTGGTACAAGGAGCATGAAGACTCACCACGAGCATCAGGACAGAACTTCACCATCACTGACTTCACAGCTGAACACAGTAGGAATTATTACTGTGAAGCCCGGAACGAGATGGGACGTAGTAACTCCACCTTACTTCGGATTACTTCTTCAGGTAAATCACACTCATTCTTCTGTTCCTTCACACATTACATCAACAATCCAGCTAAAGAAGTGACTCACAGTTAGGGTGACCAGACGTCCTCTTTCTGAGACCTAAATAATGCGTCTGGGATTTTGCTTCGTCGAATATTTGTGTTTCTGAGTCTTTCACAAACTAGTTATTCCGCCCTCACAAGTGGTGTAAATGGTGTCTCCCTTACGCTCCACCTTCCTGCGCGAGCTCTGACTGTAGAGAGAACAGTCATTGGTCGACCGATCGCCATGTTGCCAGATACACGATAATTATCCTCCACATACGACCATTTTGAGCCTTTGGTACGATACTTGACCATTTCCAATGTGGCAACACTGAGCACCTTGCCGCCTCCACTATGTTAGGTTTAGGTGAAGGCTCGGACCCCAAAGCAGACACGGAGAGGTTAGTGATCGGATATACGGACGAGAGTTTATTGGCTGGCGAGGATCCTGGCAACGGGGAGGACGAAGAGCCGGGCGGTGACGCACCCGGGCGTTCGTAGTAGACTGGAATAATCTGGCGTCGCCGTGATGAGACGCCCAGGCTTATATGGAGGATGATTATTGGATGCAGGTGTGTCTCGTCCAGTCCAGTTGCCGCCAACAGCCAGCCACACCCCCTGCCACAAACAAAACACAAGAGAACACAGCCAAAACCCAAACAAACAGAAACCCAATCACCACAGTATCCCCCCCTCAAGGGACGCCACCTGGCGGCCGACCCGGCTTGCCCGGGAACTGTTCATAAAAGTCATCCAAAATAGACGGGTCAAGGATGAGGGAACGAGAAATCCACTGTCTCTCCTCTGGACCGTAACCCTCCCAGTCCACGAGGTACTGGTAGCCTCGACCACGCCGGCGTACGTCCAAAACCTTATTTACTGTGTATGCCGGGTGGTCATCAATGTCAAGGGTCGGGGGAGTTCAGCAGGAGGACTTAGTGGACTGGTGGACACTGGTTTGAGGAGAGAGACATGAAACGTTGGGTGAATCCGTAGCGACAGGGGGAGTTTGAGTCTTATAGCTGCAGGGTTAATGATCCGGTCAACCTCGAATGGCCCAATATACCTAGGAGTCAGTTTACGAGACTCAGTGAGGAGGGGCAGATCACGGGATGATAGCCAGACCATCTGTCCCGGCTGGTAGTCCGGGGCCGGTGTTCGGTGCCGATCAGCCACTCGCTGATTGCGGGCCGCAGTGCGGACGAGGGCTGCCCGAGCCTCGTGCCAGACCCGAAGACAGGCTGGCTGACGCCCCCAACGCCTGGCAGAACGCCCTCCACGTTCTGGCAGAAAACTGCGGACCTCTGTCAGAGACAATATCCATCGGGATGCCATGAAGGCGGAAGACGTGGGTCACCAGCAGGTTGGCGGTCTCCAGTGCGGAAGGTAGCTTTGAAAGGGGGACGAAGTGGGCTGCCTTGGAGAACCGGTCAACCACGGTCAGTATAACGGTGTTGCCTTCCGAAGGGGGTAAGCCAGTGATGAAGTCGACCGCCACATGCGACCACGGGCGGTGAGGGATGGGAAGGGGGTGCAGCAATCCGGCGGGGGCCTGGTGTGAGGCCTTACTCCGGGCGCAGACGGAACAGGCAGCGACGAATCCCCTGGTATCCGTTGTCATGGAGGGCCACCAGAACCGTTGTTGCAGGAGAGCCAGTGTTCTACGAAAACCAGGATGGCAGGCAATCCGGGAGGCGTGTCCCCATTGCAGGACAGGAGACCTCACCACCTCTGGAACAAACAACCTGCCCGGAGGACAACCCTCGATCTCCCACCCGGCTGCTCCAACCACACAGGCTGACGGCAGGATGGTGCTTCCAGCGGTGTCCTCAACCGGGGGAGCAAACTGACGTGACAGAGCGTCCGGTTTGATGTTCTTGGATCCTGGACGATAGGTGAGGGTGAATTGAAACCGCCCCAGGAACAAAGCCCATCGGGCCTGGCGTGAGTTGAGCCTCCGAGCCGATCTGAGGTAGGAGAGGTTCTTGTGATCCGACCACACAATGAAAGGGTGAGTGGATCCCTCCAGCCAGTGCCTCCACTCCTGCAGAGCTAGGACGACCGCTAGCAGCTCCCGATTCCCCACGTCATAGTTCCTCTCTGCTGGGGAGAGCTGGCGGGAGAAAAAGGCACAAGGGTGCTGCTTCTGATCTGCCGAGGAGCGCTGTGAAAGTACAGCTCCCACCCCGGAGTCGGAAGCATCCACCTCCACAATAAACTGTAGCGCGGGGTCAGGGTGAATAAGGACAGGTGCAGAAGAAAACAACAATTTCAATCTAGCAAACGAGGCCTCGGCCACAGGGGACCACACAAATGGGACTTTAACAGAAGTCAATTGCGTAAGGGGTGTGGCAACTCTGCTATAGTCCCGGATGAACCTGCGGTAGAAATTGGTAAACCCGAGAAACCTCTGTAGTTGCTTCCTTGATGTAGGAGTGGGCCAGTCGGCCACTGCCATAACCTTGGCAGGGTCGGCCTTGATTTGCCCCTTCTCCACAATGAAACCCAAAAAACTCACAGAAGACACATGAAACTCACACTTCTCCGCCTTAACATATAAACGATTCTCCAGGAGTCTCTTCAGGACTAAACTAACATGTTGCACATGGTCCTGGAGGTTGCGCGAGAAAATCAAAATGTCGTCTAAATAAACAAACACAAAACAGTTCAACATGTCCCGTAGCACGTCATTGATCAGGTTTTGGAAAACCGCAGGTGCATTTGTGAGACCAAAAGGCATCACCAAGTACTCGAAATGTCCCAGAGGTGTGTTAAACCCAGTCTTCCACTCGTCTCCCTTCTTGATCCACACTAGGTGGTAAGCGTTTCGGAGGTCCAACTTTGTAAAGATAGAGGCCTCATGGAGGGGTCCGAACGCCGAGTCTACAAGCGGGAGGGGGTATCTGTTCTTAACAGTAATGTCATTTAGGCCCCGAAAGTCAATACAAGGGCGCAGCGACTTGTCCTTCTTTTCCACAAAAAAAACCCCTGCCCCTAGCGGAGAAGAGGAAGATCGAATTAGTCCAGTAGCCAAGGAGTCAGAAATATATGTCTCCATGGCCACTCTTTCCGGCTTAGATAAGTTATACAGCTTACTGGAAGGATAAGGAGCGTCCGGAACTAAATCAATGGAGCAGTCATAAGGTCTGTGAGGGGGGAGAGAGAGAGCGTGGTCCTTACTAAACACCTCCCGGAGGTGGTGATAGACTGCGGGCACAGAGCTGACATCCACTGATTTAGGGGGTGGCGGTGTTAAAGACATGGTTGACGGGATGGCAGAATGTAAACAATGAGAATGACAGAAAAGACTCCAGTTGAAAATGGAGACGGAGGGCCAGTCAATCTGAGGGTTATGCAACTTCAACCAAGGAAGCCCTAGCACTACAGGGGAAGCCGGAGAAGGGATTAAAAAGAAAGAAATGATCTCCTGGTGGTTACCGGATAGCATCAGGTTCACGGGCGCCGTGCGGTGGGTGACCTGAGCTAACAGCCTGCCATCTAAAGCAAAAACCCTCTTAGGGTGAGAAAGCAGCTGGCAGGGGATACCTGCCTGAGAAGCAAAACTAGAGTCAATGAAATTGTCATCGGCCCCTGAGTCCACTAGAATGGACAGGGAACGGGAGGACTGATTCCAAGACACAGTCCCCTTAATTGTCAAACGGGAAGGAGACGAACAAACAGAGGACAGGCTCACCAACGCTCCTCCCGAAATTGGTGAGCCACCCCTTTTGGCAGCAGCGGGCAGTGCATTTGCAGATGTCCATCCTGCCCACAACAAAGGCAGAGGCCAAGGCGCCGGTGACGTTGATGCTCCCGTGGAGTGAGTCTGGTCCTTCCAAGCTGCATGGGTTCATCGGGAACGGAGGGAGGAACCGCGGTCTGGGAAAACCTCCTGTCGGGACAAGGAGGAGGCACAAGCCCCCACTGGGGAGGATTCACGCTCTGAGTCACGGGAGGGGTGAGCCTAACTCTCCCTTGTCTCTCCCTGCGGCGCTCGTGAAGACGAGAATCTAAACGAATAGCTAATGAAATTAATTCATCAAGAGAGGATGTCTCATCCCGAGAAGCCAATTCGTCCCTCAACTCCTCTCTCAATCCCCGGAGAAAAACCCCCTGCAACGCTCTTTCATCCCACCCGGCCTCAAGCGCTAGAATCCGAAAATTCACTGAGTGCTTAGCTACGGAGTCCCCTCCCTGCCGTAGCAACAGGAGCCGGCTGCTAGCCTCCTTGCTACGCAGCGGGTGGTCAAACACTTTAAGAAACTCCTCGGAGAAGGAGGAAAAGGAAAAACAAACCGGGGACTGGCTAAACGAGAGCGCTACAGCCCAAGCCGCGGCTTTCTCCGATAGGAGACTCATAACAAACGCTACCCGCGATTTGTCGGTAGCGTAAGTGAGGGGCTGTTGTTCAAAAACAAGATTACAAAGAAAAAGGAATTCTCTACCTGACCCTGACTGACCCGAAAACCTAGCGGGTGTGGGGATGACGGGTTCCCGGGGTTGAGTGGAGGAAGAGCTCGGCGGAGCCGCTGAGGGTGGTGGAGCAAGATCCGGAACCGGAGCTGGAGCGGGAGACGAAGCAGTCAGCGTGGAGAGGTGAGTAGACACTTGGTCCATTCGGCTGCCGATTTGCGCCACTGTGGAGGTAAGCCTGTTGAGCGTCTCCATCACCTCGTTTAAGGCTAGCTCATTCTGCCCCACTCGACTGCCTTGGGAGGAAAGCGCCAGTCTGAATCTCTCCACGTCTGCGGGGTCCATGTTATGGCCAGATTATTCTGTTAGGTTTAGGTGAAGGCTCGGACCCCAAAGCAGACACGGAGAGGTTAGTGATCGGATATACGGACGAGAGTTTATTGGCTGGCGAGGATCCTGGCAACGGGGAGGACGAAGAGCCGGGCGGTGACGCACCCGGGCGTTCGTAGTAGACTGGAATAATCTGGCGTCGCCGTGATGAGACGCCCAGGCTTATATGGAGGATGATTATTGGATGCAGGTGTGTCTCGTCCAGTCCAGTTGCCGCCAACAGCCAGCCACACCCCCTGCCACAAACAAAACACAAGAGAACACAGCCAAAACCCAAACAAACAGAAACCCAATCACCACACACTAGTTGCTTTGTTTACAGCACATGACATCTGCATCTCTTCTTTTAATATGTGGCCGTATAAAAGAATTTATTATTTAGAATTTTGTTATCATCATTGCTTTAATAAATGGACAAGACACATTAAAGAAGCGCTGGACCAAATGCCAGAAGAGAGATTTGTTTTACATTTGCACTTTGCACTTTTGTTAAAGTTCAATAAATAGATGTTCATATAGTCATGTGTGACCTTTGTATGCAGTCACAATGTCATGGTGCGGCATGCTATACGTTTTCTGAGGTCCCTGTTGGGAAAAGTCCTTTTCTTTGTCCTGTTAATAAAAAGATGAATGTTACATGTGAGCAGCCTAAATAAACAACGGCGTGATGTTTGGAGCATTCAGGACACCTCGAGGTTTACAAGTTGCTCTCCTGCTGCTTGTTGTGACCGTTTACATCACCACACAATCACGTTCACACGCACAAACACAAACGAATACTTGCTTTCAACATGTAGAGCTCAAGAGAGTGAGTTCTTAATTGCACCACATGTCATTAACATACAAGTCTCACATTGGACATGAGCTTTTCTTCAGCGCTGGATTATCTTCCTGAGCTGCTTGGTTGTCGCTTTGTGACTCTTCTGTCGCTAACTTGGGGACAAAGAGGACGTCTATGCAGCCATAGATATTATATATAAAGGCTAGATGTCTTTGGTTTGTTATAAACATCAGAGATGTAGTTATGACACTGCATACGTATGAATAATGTTCTGTTTAATATCATTTCCGTATGAAAACCCATGGTTACAATTATTCATAAGTACGCAGTGTCATAACTACATCTGTGTGCAGGGAGCGGATTTCAACATGCATCTTGTACCTATTTTAGAACATTATTCTATTTGTTAGAACATAACATCATTTTTGTATTATATATATAATAATTATTCATATAAGTACATGTTTTACTACCAACACAATGTTATGGGTGAGCCAGCTGACCGACCCAAGATGGCCGGATATTCTGTTTCACTGAGTTAAACATCTTATTTTTGTCACTAATTCATCCTCCGCCCTCCATATTTAATAGTTTATATTTGTTGTTGTTTGCTTTCTTTCCCGTGTAGGAAAAGGAGGCTCCACATGGTCAACAACAACAGCTATTATTGTCATATCTGTTCTCCTGCTGATCATCATCATCCTCGCTGTCCACTTCATCAGGTGAGCGGTTCAGCTTCACTGTGATAAAATGCAGATGTGGATCTTACATTCACACAGTCGTTGAATCACTTGATTTGATCATAGATTAATTTGCTCATTTATTCTTCTGTGCAGGATGATGATAAAGCAGAGGGACCAGAGAATAACGTTCAGGTGAGGAGGAAGAGCTCAGTGTGGAGGCCTGTTAGAACCTTCATCATATCATGAATAACTTAAATATTAATCCTGTTTGTCTCCAAAAGGTCAAACTATATCCACGTACACTCTGGTTGTACTTAATGTCCTTAATGAATCTGTGTGCGTGTCCTTCTTGTACACAGCGTGCACAGTATCCACAGACACACAATGACAGTTTGTAGATGGAACTTCATTAACCTCAATGGCCTTAATTACAACCATTAAACACATGAGACCTCCATGAGAACCTGTAGGGCCCAAAGGAGTCATTAGAGAAGAAGCCCTGCAGATATTCTACTATCTGGTCCTTTGTACTTCAGTCCAACAATACTATCCAATAAGTACTTCTTGTTCTTTGATGCAGATCCCACTGACCAACGCTGGACACCAGGAGGAAGAGGAGGACGTGAAGGAAGTGAAGGAAGAGAAGGAAGTGAAGGAAGTGGAGACGGTGCTGTCCACATGTATCGACTTTGAGACAGAGGGTGGCAATCTTTACTGAATATTGATCCGTCTCTGCTTTTATCATCACTGTTTTATTGCTGTTTAAACGTGTTAATGATTCATTTAGTGAGTTTACGGTTCTTTCACTGACGGAGATGTGAAGGAGCTGTGGATGATTCTTCTGCTCTGTACAGCACCGTCAGCAAAGCACCAAGAGAATGAACCCACACAGATATGTGGTCTGTTACTGTACAGAGTTTAAGCAGCTTAAACACACCTGCATGAATATGAGGTTTGACATGTTGTATATTCACCATCGTTAAGGCTTCCATCAGAGAAGCATCAGGGAGCCAATGGGAGGCCAGCTTGTAGTCTGTAATCAGCCTTTAAATGTTACTAATCAGCAATATGTTACTACCAGTTCTATACAAGCATCTTCAGCTACATTTATCTGCAAATAGTCTTTACCAATATTGCCAATATGCTTCTATTGATTCATCATTTTGACTGAAGTCGCATCACAAGTTGAGAACTTGTGATGCTTAAAGTGGCTGAATTTGACTATCAGAGTGTTAACAATAGTCCCTTTAAATTGACATGCAAAATATGGAAATCACCACATGTTTCTCTAATTTCGGAGCAGATGTGTAACAGATGTGTTGTGGGAGATTACCACTGGTAGTAAAGCTCAGTCACAACGGAAGTGGCTTAACATGAATTATACTATGTTATTTAACCAGAATGTGTATTTTAAACAAGCTACATGATATCTTTTTAACTGTTTGGGCTTCATGCATCTATAAAAACATAGTAAACATAGTAGCTGCAAGCTACACTATTTGTTTTAACGTAAGTTCAAAAACATTTACTTCCTATGTGAGTTTTATGCCTAATAAATATATCATTTGATGTTGTTGTTGTTTCTTCTCTGCAGTGACCAGCAGGGGGCGACTCCTCTGCTCCCATAGACGTTGTGACATTGTAAACATGAGTTTGTGGTCTCAGTCTCTAGTTTCAAGTCTTCTTCAATGCAGCAGGATTGTCGTAATTGTTTTCTCCTCTTTTCCTTTCCAACCCTTTTTTCTCTCACACACACACACACACACACACACACACACACACACACACACCTGCTCATTCATTCCCAGCTGCTTCTCATCTCGTCATCCTCTCTTCCCCTCACCTCTTCCTACCTTCTGCAATTAGACTCTCTATTTCTAGCCTGCCTCTTCCCCTTGTTCTCTGCCAGAGTATTGACTGTGCACCGACGTACCTGTACCTGCTGTCTCGTTTCTCCTGCCCTGCCTTGTCGTGTTCGTGCCTTACGGGGTGGCCCGAGTCCAAACCTCTGTTCCACCCAGCCTCCCGTATGACGTGGGCGACCTGCTGTCTGGAGGGCTCTACCTTCGCCCTGGAGCTCGTTCCCTGCACTCTCCGGAATTCCCCGTCGCCGGTCAAGCGCCCGCACCTCTCCTGTTAAGCCTTTAGTGCCATTTTGTTTTTGGACATTCTAAGTTGATTAACACAGACTCTACCTGCCCTTGCGTTTGGGTCCTCTCTCCTCCACCTACACAACAGAATACTCTGGCCACCATGGACCCAGCAAGGGAGAACCAATTCCAGTCTGCCCTCGAGCTACAGGGAACTATGCTGGGCCGTCATGAGGGTGAGCTGGCCGCCGCTCGTCAGGCTGTTGAATCCCTCGCGGTTTAGGTGACTGACTTGTCTCAGCAGCTTCTTCACCGTCGCGTTGAACCCCCCTCGGCACAAAGCCTCGACGCACCGGAACCCAGAGTGAACAATCCTCCATGCTACGTGGGTGAGCCGACAGAATGGCGATCATTTTTAACGCAATGCAAGGTTGTTTTTTCACTTCAGCCCTCGAGGTACGCCAGTTTGTTAAAGGGGCCATATTATGAAAATTCCACTTTTTTAGTACTTCTATACGTTAATTTGGGTATCTGGCATGTCTCTCAACACAAAAACGCTGGAAAAAAACAACTCACGCGGCTTGTTGTGGTGTGGTGTTGTGTTGTGGTGTCAGAAACGAGATGCTTAAGTGCGTCCAATGGGATCACCACCAACGTCTACGTAGATTTTGAAGCACGCCCATGTATTGAGTCTGCCTACATGGCCTTGGACCGCCCCTCACCACCACTCGACCCACCCAGTTTAAAGACGTAATGGCTAGCTGGGCTGGCAGCAGCGAGGCGAGCGCATCTCGTGGGGGAGGGGGGAGCTGTCTCTTTAGCATTTAAAGGAACAGGCACTCAAAACAGGTCAATCTGTGGGGACGCGTTTTTGACAGGGTAAAAAGGGTGCTGTTTGAAATGATTCTTGTGGTATTTTGACCAGAATATGTTACAAACATTTTATTGAGACCCCAAGGAACCATATCAACTTGTGGAAAAATGGACATACGATGGGGCCTTTAAGAAGAACGACGGTTCCTTACGTCCCTGTATTGATTACCGCGGTCTGAATGACGTCACGATGAAGAACCGTTACCCGTTTCCCCTCATGTCATCCGCCTTTGAGCTCCTGCAGGGGGCTAAGGTCTTCACAAAACTAGACCTTCGTAATGCTTACCATCTAGTCTGTATTAAGAAGGGGCACGAGTGGAAGATGGCGTTTAATACCCCCTTAGGTCACTTCGAATACCGCGTTCTTCCGTTCGGTCTGGCCAATGCCCCAGCTGTTTTTTCAAGCCTTGATTAACGACGTTCTTAGACACGTTGAATATTTTTGTTTTTGTGTATCTTGATGACATCCTGATTTTCTCTCCTTCTCCCGAAGTTCACGTCCAGCACGTTCGCCAGGTCCTCCAGCGCCTTGGCCCGGTAATCTCCGCTGAGGGCATTAGGATGGACCCCTCCGAGATACGTGCCGTCACGGAATGGCCCGTTCCCGATTCACGTGTCGCTCTCCAACGTTTTCTGGGCGTTTGCCAATTTTTATCGTCTGTTCATCCGTAATTTTAGTCAGGTCGCCGCCCCTCTCTCTGCTCTCACGTCGACAAAGACACGTTTCTCGTGGTCTTAGACAGCTCAGAATGCCTTTGATCGTCTTAAGGCCCTATTCACATTCGTTCCCATTCTTATTACTCTGGACGTCACCAGACAGTTGGTCGTCGAGGTTGACGCTTCAGAGGTGGGCGTGGGAGCCATTCTCTCCGAACGCTCACCTTCTGATCAGAAGCTGCATCCCTGCGCCTTCTTTTCTCATCGCCTGTCACCTGCTGAACGTAACTATGACGTAGGCAATTGCGAGTTACTGGCCATTCGTTTAGCGCTCGGAGAGTGGCGACACTGGTTGGAGGGAGCGCTGGTTCCGTTCTTAGTCTGGACCGACCATAGAAACCTAGAATACATTCGTCCGAGCAGCTGCCCTGGGCAGAATAGGCCCAAAACTCGGCTCCCTCCTCTGCTACCGGGTTGTCGCCTTTTCAATGTTGCCTTGGTTACCAACCCCCACCCTTCTCTTCTCAGGACTCTGAGTCCAACGTCCCTTCCGTCGAGGCGTTTATTCAGCGCGCTAAGCGGACTTGGAGAGGGGTTAGGGCTGCTTTAGGAAAGTTCCGTTCCCGCACCCAACGTGCCGCAAACCGGCTGCGTGTTAAGAGCCCCCGCTACCGCGTCGGGCAGAGGGTTTGGCTTTCCACCCTCAACCTCCCGCTGCAATCAGTGTCGCGTAAGTTGGCCGCCAGGTTAATCGGCCCATTCCGCATCGTAAAGGTCCTTAGTCCTGTCTCAGTCAGGCTCAGACTGTCCTCCGATCTCCGGCGCGTACACCCCGTCTTCCATGTATCGGGTATCAAGCCTGCCATTTGCACACCTCTTCGTCCTGTAACTACCCCTGTCTGTGTCGAGACGCTGTCCTATTTATGGAGTCCGCAGGTTACTTGACGTCCGTCCTCGTGGTCGCGGTCATCAGTTTTTGGTCGATTGGGAGGGATACGGGTCCTGAGGAGAGAAGTTGGATTCCAGCCCGGGACGTCTTGGACCGCTCGCTGATTGATGACTTTTACCGTTCTCACACACACACACACACACACACACACACTTAGACCTGCTCATTCATTCCCAGCTGCTTCTCATCTCGTCATCCTCTCTTCCCCTCACCTCTTCCTACCTTCTGCAATTAGACTCTCTATTTCTAGCCTGCCTCTTCCCCTTGTTCTCTGCCAGAGTATTGACTGTGCACCGACGTACCTGTACCTGCTGTCTCGTTTCTCCTGCCCTGCCTTGTCGTGTTCGTGCCTTACGGCGAGGCCCGAGTCCAAACCTCTGTTCCACCCAGCCTCCCGTATGACGTGGGCGGCCTGCTGTCTGGAGTGCTCTACCTTCGCCCTGGAGCTCGTTCCCTGCACTCTCCTCTGTTAAGCCTTCAGTGCCATTTTGTTTTTGGACATTCTAATGGCGCTCTCTCCTCCACCCACACAACAATGATGTTCATTTAGTAAATGATGGTCCATTTACAGTCAACTAGAACACATTAAATACATACTTATACTGTCGATACGCTTTGCATTGTGGTAGATTCTCTCTGCAGTTCTTCCTGGTAGCTGTTGAGCAGATATAATATGCCACATTGTTAATGTTGTAACATGATCATTTAAGGACGAAGGAGTCATTAGGGGTCCGGTTTACTAAACAGAGGACGCATAAACCCAAAGTACATGTTATTAACCTTATAAAGTAAGATCAAACTTAACATAATCAGATACATACAGATGTTACCACCCCGCCCTTCATCTGCTCGCCTGCAGGTGGCGGTGTCTTCTGGGGAGGGCGTGGGAGATGGCACACCCCTGTTCCCTGATTGCCTCTTAAATGTGGAGAGGATAAAACCCTGGATCTCCCCTCTCCACGGCCCTTCCTCCAGGGGAGCGACTGCCTCTGGAGAAGTCACTTTGGCCTACCTTTGTTTAGTTACCCAACTCATACCAATCTTTTCTCTCCCCATCTGGATTATGATTTTCCCCTTTGTTTTGTTAAGTTACCGTTATTCTGAAGGAACAATTAAACTCTTGCAAGTAATTTCATTGTACTTGTTTTCTTTATGTACGGTCGAAATGAGCTGGCCGTAACACAGATGAGATGCTGTGTATGTGTGGGAGCTATTCATTTGCAGTTATAATGTAGTTATATATTCCTAAATATTATTGTTTACATCTTGGGTTCAGTGTACTAAAATATTAAGATAGATTTATCTGTTTTTGTAGTCAATTTAGTTGAATAAAGTATACTTATTTGGTTATAGTAATTGGACTCATTAATTGTGTAACACTGTGGGCACCTGGAGGATATTTAAGGGCGTAGCCAGGCATATGCACCTGGGTGAGATGGAGGGCAGTGTGAACAGCATAGGAAAGGCAGCAACGTTATGTTTTTTATGCGTTTGTTTTGGAGTAAATGCGAAATAAAAGGAAAAGACTGCTTGGACAATCTGCTCTCTTGCTGCGTAAAATAAACTTAAAACGGCTGAATGAGTGGGATTCAAAAGTCGTAACCACAGAGATGGAAATGTTTGGAGTTTCAGAACCTTCGATGGGGATTATTGTTAGAAATGGAATTGATCAGAAAATAACCACATTTTGCCGTTTTTTTTCTATGTCACTCTTCAGACTCGACCTCGACTAAAGACTAACAAACTGTAGCACTTAAATTGTACTTGTAACGTCACTCATCTACAGCAAATTGTAAATTGGCTTATTTGAGGAAATGGCACTTTCTTGTTTCTTGTTCTCCTGAGTTTGTACCCTATGGTTGAACGCACTTCTTGTACGTCGCTCTGGATAAAAGCGTCCGCTAAATGACATGTAATGTAATGTAATGTAATTGCAAATGGTGCAATAAGGAGAGAGTGCAAATTTAGAGACGGAGAGGATTTGCTTGCACATGAGGACTCATCAGCCGCTTCAGGTTCCCGAGGACAATCCTCCTCGAACTATGTGCAGAGCTGCGGCCGGCGATGGAGCGCAGCAGCTCCTCCTACGGTTGCTGCTTATTCCTGATAACGGGCCAAATAGCACATTTTTGCGTGCCTCCACTTCTGAAAGAAGCACATCTCGCTTTCGGTGAAGCTTTTTTTTTACCATCTTCAAATCAAAAAAAATCAAATCATATTAAAGTAGGGGCGTGGAGAGGGAGGAGTCGGGTACTCTGACATGTGAGCTCAATTCCACGTTGATTGGGATGTACAAAGGAAATGTGCTTGGATTCATGCGTTCGCACACATTGACACATCTGGATATTATATATAGTTTGATCGTACGCCATGTTTCAGTAAGAAATCCACTCAAGTCTTTGTACATGAGGCCCCTGGTGTGCAGTTGTCAACATCTACCTTCAGATTGAAACTTCCTCATAAACTAAAGGGAAAGATGGAGAAATGTCGGAGTGCCGGTCAGGTTGTGGACGTGGCTGGACCCAAACGCAGAACAGACAGACACAGCCGTCAGGAGGAGAGTGAATTAGTCAGTTTATTAATCGACACGACTGTGGAGGTGCAGCAGGAGCGGGCGTGAGGAGTGCAGATGAAGGAGGGGGTCCCGGGTGATGATGTCCTCGACAGTGCGCGGTGCCCAGTGGTCCTCCCACGTGCAGGAACAGACACGTGTCCCTGTAACCGAGGAGGTGGGACAAGAGGTAAGTAACGCGATTTACACTGAATGAAAAGAGAACAACAGCCGGCTCTCGGCTTGACTGGGTGCTGGTCACTGAGACTCGCGAAGACTGAGGTCGACATACGTGACGTGAGTAACGATCCGACGTCGGCCGGTTGTCAGGCTCTCCCTCTTATCCCCTGGTGATTGAGGCTCCGGTGAAGGTGCGTGATTGCAGAGCTGAGACAGGTGCGTGCGAAGCCAACCTCTCCCAGATCCACCAGAGCGAGACCTAAACCAGCCTTTACCTGGGTCCAGAGGGGGGGACTCTGACAGTCAGAATTGCCTCAGATCCACTTTTTGGCAACATCCAGGAGCTACAACCCACCAACTTGAAGGTCACACATGTTAGTCACATGAGCAAAGACTGCAGGAGGCGCTTGGATTGCAATGTGAAAGCACCCAGGAGTCCTTCATCTAGAGCGCCCAGAAAAAGGAACAACCATAACATTCAAAAAGGGAAATTCTGTGTAACCCAATAATCGCTGTGTCGCAGAGCAGCGTCTTCGAAGCCTGGAAAAATACCCTAAAAATAATGATTCAACATGAAAATGATTCAACACATTAGTTGACCCTCTCTGGGAACCGTCACCGTATCGTGGGGGAGAGGTTTGTGTGTCCCTCTGACCGTGAGGGCTGTGTTGTCGGGAGCCTTGTGCTCCTGGTAGAGTTACCCTTGGCAAAGTGGTCTCAGGCGAGGGGCCCGACTAAGAATAGTTCAAAAAGACCCTATGAAAAAACGGAAGGAGTTACCCGGCCCGGAGGAAGCCCGGGGCCCCCATTTGGAGCCAGGCCCAGATGGAGGGCCCCACAGCGAGCGTCTGGTGGCCGGGTTTACCGCGGAGCCCGGCCGGGCACAGCCCGAAGGAGTGACGCGGCAGCCCAAGACTCTACTCCCCGTGGGCTCACCACCTGTGGGGGAAACCGATGGGGTCGGGTGAAATAGAACGTCTGAATTGAGCAAAGAATTGAGAAGCTGACATAAAATATGACTTTAAAGTGGAACTAACATGGACACAATCAGTGGTAAGTAACTTTGTTTGTTTTTTAAATGAAATGAATAAAACAAGATGAATACAACAATGGTTGCAAATGAACCCTGAAAACCATATGAAAAATCACAACATTGAATATATTGTAATTCCAGTAAATAACCATGGACACAGTTAAATATAATTAACTATATGGTATAAATCCACGTAGACGTGAACACGTTGATTCTGCGTCTCCCTGAACTCTGCGTTCACGGAAGACAACTATGGGTGTAAAATAAATATCAGAGCCAAGAGCAACGGGGTGCGTGTAGTCAACTACTGGTGCTGCCACATTCCGCCGGACCAGGATAAGTCATTTATATTAATTAATGAACTTTCTCCTTTTCGACGAGGGCGTCAGACCCTTGAAAATGACTGTGTCCCCCAGTCGGCCGGACCCCCACTCATGATTTTCATGGTCTGGCACAAAACCTATAATGAGTTTGACACCCTTGATTTACACTATGAGATGTTGTTAACATTTAAGGTCTTCAGAGCGACTTCCATCGCCGTGATCAGTGATTTAAAAACACAGTATAACAACAAGTGTTGTGTTTGCATTGTGTTCTCCTGTTGGGTCTCTGAGTGTGAAGCTGGATCTTCTCCTCTGGTTCTGCAGGTCCAGACGCTGGTGCAAGAAGGTCCTCGAGCGGGAGCTTCCCTCCATCTGGATCCTGAAGAAGTCCCGGGTTCTGCGTGGAGGTCCCTGATCTGTGGGAGAACTTCCTCCTGCTCAGTGACAACCTTCATCTGTTAAACTGCTCCACAGGTCCAGTGAAGGACTTTAATGGATCATCTAACTGAAATATGATGTTCATAACCATGTTTTCATCACAAAGACATCTGTTTGTTTAAAGGAGCGCTTCATATTTCCACCCGGAGCCTTTGTTCATCTCCACGTTACCTGAAGGACTTAAAGGGAGGAGCAGGTGGCTGCAGTCTGCAACCTCACCACTAGATGTTACTAAACACTACACACTGTCCTCAACAGACACTTTCATATTGTAATGGAAATGTGTGAATATTAAATGAATAAAGCAACATTTGTGTGAGTTGACAGCTTGTTTGTGTTGTTTGTGTCCTGCAGTGAATGTGAGGAAGACGTATGAAGAGCTGCAGAGAGGACATATTTATCTACATGTTAACAGGAGGACGTCACACTGCAGCCTTTCACTTAATGAGAATTATTACAGAGAATGAAGAGACGTTTATGCTGCTTACAGGTTCATCAAGATGATCTTCACATATTAACAACACTTTTATGATGTTTCCTTTTAGCAGAAGTAAGACGTTAACATTAAAGCAGCTTCTTGTTCTGCAGCTCATGCACACTAATGACGTAAAGAGGAAGGAAGCTCTGCTGGGTGTTGAACAGCAGCTTGTTACCAACTCCAGAAGAGACGAGCTGACCTCAGAGACATCAGCCTCCTCTTTAATGTAGACGTGTTTCTGGTG
Source organism: Gasterosteus aculeatus (assembly GCF_964276395.1). NCBI lineage: Eukaryota > Metazoa > Chordata > Actinopteri > Perciformes > Gasterosteidae > Gasterosteus > Gasterosteus aculeatus. The sequence continues at coordinate 20,756,828 of NC_135696.1, read as the reverse complement.
ACTTACTGAATAAAGAGTTTCTGATCTGCTGATTGAGCACAGAGGAGCAGCTATGAGTCCATCAGCCGGTGGATTAGTCGTCTTCCTTCTCTCTGTACAAGGTACTGTACTTCTACATTTATATTGTGAGGCCGTTACACACCTCACACACACACAGGGAGCTGTGTTTTTACTTCACACACAGGTCTGATGTCATCACACACAAATAATGACTAAATGAACATTAACAAAGAAGAAATGCTCTGAATAATTTGTCTCTGTTGAACTTCCTCTAATCGTTCAGCAGCGTTTCTTTGCATTAGACCACATTTAGAGGCTGTTATTCACTCCGAGTCTCTGACGACGTTTGTTCTTCTGTTTGGAGCATTTTATTGTGTATTTGTGGTCTCTCGAGTCTTGGGTCTCGTAAAAACGCCGTATTTTTTAGATAGCTGTTATGAGCTGATTAGTGGAGTCACATGACGCAGCTATGCTTTCTGTCAACAGACCAATATGATAAAGACACTCGCCCCCCCTCCCCCCTCCACCCTGACCTCTTCTCACTGTTAATCAGTCAGTCAGTCTGTCTATTTCTCCTCCTCTCTCTCTCTATCTCTTCCTCACCACCCCTCCATTCCTCACCCTCTCACCCTCCCTCCCTCTATCTACACCCCCCCACACCACCCAGTCCAATAATTACAAAATAAAAGCCCCATGGAGGGAATTTTTACTCTAATGTTTGTGATGAGGCCTATTAATTAAAAACTTTTAAGTTTGAATAACAAACATTCTGTCTCCCACTACGAATATTACTCGTACTTCTAGTACTACAACTGATACTTCTACTACCATACTACTAGTATTTCTACTGCTATTAATACTACAACTACTACTAATGTTATTACAAATACCTCTGTGGCTAATAGTGTTAGTATTACAGCTGTTTCTACTGCTATTGATACTAAACCGACTTCTACTGCTAGTACTACTAATACCACGATTACAACTATAACTAATACTACTACTAATACTACTACAAACAATTTTTAACCTTTTTTTATTCACCTCAGCTTTTGTTATTTCTGTACTTTTTAAAATTCATTTAAGCTCCTGCAACTTCTGTTTTTAGAAAATCTATTGAAATTCAGCTCTCCCACTTCCTGTATTTTCAGCAGTTCTTTAAAATAATTTCTGCTTTTCTTATGCCTCTATTAACAGCAATGTTGTAATATTAATTTCTGTATTCTTTTTTTGCAATATTTCACATTTATTTCAGCTGTTTTAATTTTTGCTTTTTCAGCAAATCTATTGAAATTCCTTTCAGCTTTTCCCATTTCTGTATTTTCAGCAATTTCAAATTAATTTCAGCTTTTCTAATATCTGTCATTTCAGATGTATTCAAATTCCCTTCAACTTTCTGTATTTTCAGCTATTTTTAAATATTCAGTGCAGCTTTCAGCTTTTTGCATTCCAACGCATTTTCAGCAGGACATGCTTTTTCTAGTTTTTATTCTCTTCCTGGTTGTTCAGTGTCTCTTTGAGGGACATTTTGCAGCTTTGATCCGTGTCACAGATAATTGATTCACTGCCGGATGCTGAAAAGTCACATTCTGTGGTTTTAGACGAATAGATATTGTTTTGGAAAATTCTATTTCTTATTTTTTGTTGACTTTTGAAAGCCAGTCGAGTCTTAAAACACTTCTTATCAGTGACGTGTGATCTAATCAGCACATAAATGTCACGTTAGGGGGGAGGTGTGAAAATGTGCGTTTCCGTGCCGCCAGTTTGTTAAAAATTGACCAAACATGGTCATTTCCTTGTTTTTTAGGCGTGTGTGTGTAAAATAGTAAGATGTGCCCTCACACACACTCACACACACACACACACACACACACACACAATATATTCAATTTCAGACAAAATGGCGGCCAAATTGCCTGAACAGACACACGTGTATTTTCACACTTTCCCCCCAAAGGAGCCGTTCATATTCTACTAATCTATATGTCACAGTATCGTTCCCCTCAGAGTTCTGCATTTCTCTACAGTTTCCATCTCCACTCTGCAGCAGACTGACCACAGACAGAAGAGCACAGAGCAAAGACACTCTTCTTCTCATCAACCAAACCCTTCTAATACTTCAACTTGAGCTTTTTCAGGTCCACAGGTTCAATACGTCGCTGTTCCTTCCAGCTGCAGAGTCCATGTGGACATCGTGGACTCTTTCATTACTTTCTAGAAACTCAATGATTTTCATATTTCTCATCATATCTTTTCTCTTCAGTAAACTACCAATGAGAGTGTGTCCTGTGATGTTGTTCTGAGTGTGACTGTGGTTCCTGATGTGCTGTGTTACAGTGATACAGAGTCAGGATGGATGGAGAGTGAATTACCATCAGACGGACGTCTGTGCTGCAAAAGGATCAGTAGTGGGAATTTACTGTACCTTCACACACGAATTAGATCGCCGGGATATGAAAAACATATTGTGGTTCACTAAAGAGAAAGATGGTGAACCTGTTGATCTGAGAAAAGACCCTGAGTATTCAGCCCGTGTGGAGTACAGATGTTCTAAGGACAGTTGCACTCTGATCATCACAGACGTGAGAGAGAGCGACTCAGCTGAGTACAAAATCACATTCATGACAAACAAACCAGGAGAGAAATATACTGGTTCACCTGGAGTCACTTTGTCTGTCACAGGTAACATTTTAATTCACATATTAATCATCTACAAATGTTCAACATCTAGAAAACTAGAGTATAAATGTCTTCTGTGAATGTTGACACTTTAATAAATAATATTCACAGATTAAGGTCTCCAGACCGTTTACATCACCACACAATCACGTTCACACGCACAAACACAAACCAATACTTGCTTTCAACATGTAGAGCTCAAGAGAGTGAGTTCTTAATTGCACCACATGTCATTAACATACAAGTCTCACATTGGACATGAGCTTTTCTTCAGCGCTGGATTCTCTTCCTGAGCTGCTTGGTTGTCGCTTTGTGACTCTTCTGTCGCTAACTTGGGGACAAAGAGGACGTCTATGCAGCCATAGATATTATATATAAAGGCTAGATGTCTTTGGTTTGTTATAAACATCAGAGATGTAGTTATGACACTGCATACGTATGAATAATGTTCTGTTTAATATCATTTCCGTATGAAAACCCATGGTTACAATTATTCATAAGTACGCAGTGTCATAACTACATCTGTGTGCAGGGAGCGGATTTCAACATGCATCTTGTACCTATTTTAGAACATTATTCTATTTGTTAGAACATAACATCATGTTTGTATTATATATATAATAATTATTCATATAAGTACATGTTTTACTACCAACACAATGTTATGGGTGAGCCAGCTGACCGACCCAAGATGGCCGGATATTCTGTTTCACTGAGTTAAACATCTTATTTTTGTCACTAATTCATCCTCCGCCCTCCATATTTAATAGTTTATATTTGTTGTTGTTTGCTTTCTTTCCCGTGTAGGAAAAGGAGGCTGCACATGGTCAACAACAACAACTGTTTTTGCATCCATATCTGCTGTTTTCCTGGTGATCATCATCCTCGCTGTCCTCTACATCAGGTGAGCGGTTCAGCTTCACTGTGATTGGCGGCTCGTCGTGGCTCAGGGGGTAGAGCGGGTGTGCTGGTAGGCGCAAGGTTGGAGGTTTGAGTCCCGGCTGCCCCATGTCTCAAGTCAAAGTGTCCCTGAGCAAGACACCTAACCCTAATTTCTCCCTGGGCCAATCGTAAAAAGCCGTGGGTTTAAAGTGAGTGAGTCGCTCTGGATGAAAGCGTGTGCGACATGACCTGTAATGTGATAAAATGCAGATGTGGATCTTACATTCACACAGTTGTTGAATCACTTGATTTGTTTGCTCATTTATTCTTCTGTGCAGGATGATGATAAAGCAGAGGGACCAGAGAATAACGTTCAGGTGAGGAGGAAGAGCTCAGTGTGGAGGCCTGTTAGAACCTTCATCATATCATGAATAACTTAAATATTAATCCTGTTAGTCTCCAAAAGGTCAAACTATATCCACGTACACTCTGGTTGTACTTAATGTCCTTAATGAATCTGTGTGCGTGTCCTTCTTGTACACAGCGTGCACAGTATCCACAGACACACGATGACAGTTTGTAGATGGAACTTCATTAACCTCAATGACCTTAATTACAACCATTAAACACATGAGACCTCCATGAGAACCTGTAGGGCCCAAAGGAGTCATTAGAGAAGAAGCCCTGCAGATATTCTACTATCTGGTCCTTTGTACTTCAGTCCAACAATACTATCCAATAAGTACTTCTTGTTCTTTGATGCAGATCCTACTGACCAACGCTGGACACCAGGAGGAAGAGGAGGACGTGAAGGAAGAGGAGGAAGAGGAGGAAGAGAAGGAAGTGAAGGAAGAGGAGGAAGAGGAGAAAATGGAGATGGCGCCGTCCACATGTATCCACTTTGATGAAGGCAGCGAGTGACAATCTTTACTGAATATGGATCCGTCTCTGCTTTTATCATCACTGTTTTATTGCTGTTTAAACGTGTTAATGATTCATTTAGTGAGTTTACGGTTCTTTCACTGACGGAGATGTGAAGGAGCTGTGGATGATTCTTCTGCTCTTGATGTTTCGATTTCTTTTGATTCTCTCGATTCTCGATTCGGTCTCGATTCAGAAAAGTTAATAATCGGAATAAAAATATTTTTAAAAAGTCCGTCTCGCGCGAGATATTTGCTCGCTCGCGGAGCGTGAACTTCCTCGCTCGCGAGGTTAATCTCTGCTCGCGCTCGAAGGTGTTTTCTACGCGCTCGCTGTTGTTCTTTCTGACAGTAAGGGGGCAGAGCCAGTCACCACGGTCTCTACACCTGATTGGTTACAAACCGCGTCCTTGGATTGGCTGGAGTGATGCATCCACACAACTATAGAAGCCCATTTCTGCACTAAAGAAATTATGAGATAAAACGTTTTCAAGAAACAAACGCCCCCCTTGGGTAACCGTAGTGGACCGTAGACGACAACCAGCTACAACCGTCATTTACCATCATTACCGGCACATTAAGACCAATGCGTCCAGCTCGCAGACCGGTCCGTCAGTCTGAATCTGAATATCTTACCTCATTATTTGGATTTTCCAAAAAGTCGATCCGTATTGAAAGTTAGCAAGATATTCACAGATTTGGACTTTTTTCCCGGTATTTTACAAATACGGACCGGTCTGAGACTAAGAGCAGCTTTTTCTTCATTTAAAAGAAAAAGTTTAGAAGTAGTTTAGAATCGATAATCGGATTAGAATCGAATTGTTGACCTCTGAATCGGAATCGGAATCGAATCGTGAGGTGCCAAGAGATTCCCACCCCTACTGTCAGCAATGAACCCACACAGATATGTGGTCTGTTACTGTACAGAGTTTAAGCAGCTTAAACACACCTGCATGAATATGAGGGACGGTACGCGTGTTGCGTCACTTCCTGTTGCCAGCGTGTTTGATGTCATCGAACTTTTCACAGCTCTAGCTATACTGAGTTGACTGTAGCGTGATATTTTTCATCACAAACAGTGAATTCTTATCTATGTGAGGCGCTGTTAAACGCCTCACCGCCTAGCAAATTTTCGCTCCATCGAATAGTTGCTTGGACGTTGTTTAGCGTCAACGTTACTTCTATTAGCGTTAGCATTAGCTTAGCAGCTAACCTGGTGATGTCTTCCCTCCCTGCCTCTCCTGCTCTTTCTTGCTCGGTGTGTCACATGTTTAGCTATTCCTCTGCCTCCCTTACGGATAATGGTACATGTAAGAAGTGTAGTATATTTGATAAATTGGAGGCGAGGCTTAGTGAGCTAGAAGCGCGGCTCCGCACCATGGAAGCTCCGTCGTTAGCCGCTGTAGCTAGCCAGCCCGCCCCCGTAGCCGGTGCGTTCGCTCCTGCTAGCCGTCCCCCGGCAACCCCCGAGCGGGCGGGAGGCCGGGTGACTGTCCGGAGTGAGCATACGTCTAAGTCGAAGCACACGGTTAACCACCAACCACTTCACGTTTCAAACCGCTTCTCCCCACTCGGCGACACACCCGCTGAGAAGCCACCTCTGGTGATCGGTAGCTCCATTCTGAGGAACGTGAAGAGAAACCAGGGACCATAGTTACGTGTATACCGGGGGCCAGAGCGGGACATTGAGTCTTATCTTAAACTGCTGGCTAAGGATAAACGTAAATACAGTAAGATTGTAATACATGTCGGCGGTAATGACTCCCGATTACGTTGCTCGGAGGTCACTAAAGTTAATGTGGAATCGGTGTGTACATACGCTAAAACAATGTCAGACACCGTAGTTTTCTCTGGCCCTCCCAAACTTGACAAGTGACGTCATGTACAGCCGCATGTCGTCATTCCGCCGCTGGTTGTCGAGGTGGTGCCCAGTAAATAACGTGGGCTTCGTTGATCACTGGAAGACGTTTTGGGGAGAGCCTGGTGTGATTAGGAGGGACGGCATCCATCCCACTTTGGACGGAGCTGAACTTCTTTCTAAGAACCTGACCCAGTTTCTTAGTGGACTTAATCCATGACCCAGAGTTCAGACCAGGGAGCAGAGTCGCAGTCTTACACACTTCTCTGCGCTTCAATCTGAGCAGTCACTCAGCATAATGAACCCTATAGAGACCTTGTCTGCCCCACGGACACACTTACAACCGAGGAGTTGTAGTAAATAACTTAATTAAAGTTAAAACTAATAATGCAATAGTGCAACAAAATAGGAGAATTAAAGGGGGTCTTTTGAATATCAGATCTCTGTCATCTAAAGCTGTTTTGGTAAATGAACTAATATCAGATCACCATGTTGATGTATTTTGTCTTACTGAAACGTGGTTGTTGAATGGGGAATTTTCCCCCAATACTTTACAAATCCCAAACTAAGTGAATATTTAAAAGCTAAATCTGTTAGTATTTGTTGGCATCTTTTTGTGAGATTGCAGCAAAGAGAACTGGATACAGTGTTTGATGCTCAAAGGCACATGAAGTTAAATATGTAGAAAAATACTATTAAAAAACTCCTGGTCTCCTGTTTAAAAAAGTAATATAATAGTTAAAACGTTAAAAAGTCATAGAAATGTCAAGAAAAGTAAAAAAAAAATAATCTTGTAGTATCTCAAAATGATGGTCATCACGGTGTTTTTTATTATTATAAACCTGCAGAAAACCTCCAACGTGTGCACACAGCAGTCGTACTTGAAAAGAGAAAGAGACTTTATTTTATTAAAACCATTCACATAAAAGAAAGAAAAAGAAATAACGAAATGAATAAATAACACACGTACAGGTCAGACGAGCCGTGGTGGTGAAGATATCGTCAAAGAAAGACCTTGTTCTGAAGAGTTTCACTGCTCCTGGGGGGGATGCTGCCTCGTCGTGCTCCTGCTTGCTGATCCACATCTGCTGGAAGGTGGAGAAGGAGACCAGGATGGAGCCGCCGATCCAGACGGAGTATTTACGATCAGCAGAGGAGCAAATAGTTTACTTGTATTGCCTTTTATAGGACTAATAATAATAATAATACCATATCACAACAGATACTGTCACTGATGATATATTCATCTTGTGAAACAGGTTATTTTATGATGCTATGACACCTCATAAAAACCAAGCAGTAAATATGTATAATTTACATATTACATATATGATATGAGGATCATATGCATATATAAAGGTACATACCTTTATATATGCATATGATCCTCATCATAGACATGTACCTTTATATATGTATATGATCCTCATCATAGACATGTACCTTTATACATGCATATGATCCTCATCATAGACATGTACCTTTATATATGCATATGATCCTCATCATAGACATGTACCTTTATATATGCATATGATCCTCATCATAGACATGTACCTTTATACATGCATATGATCCTCATCATAGACATGTACCTTTATATATGCATATGATCCTCATCATAGACATGTACCTTTATACATGCATATGATCCTCATCATAGACATGTACCTTTATATATGCATATGATCCTCATCATAGACATTTACCTTTATATATGCATATGATCCTCATCATAGACATGTACCTTTATATATGTGTAACAGATGTGTTTAGGGCATGGAAGTAGTCGACTCAGGTACTGATCTTTTCAGCATTTATTTGCAAAAGACAATAAAACACAGACATTGCCTTCTGGTCTCCGCACATCAGCTCCCTCCACACGGGGTCTATGGAGGGAACGTGTACGTCAGCACGACCGGAAGTAGCGAGTACAAACGGCGCGAAATTAAACAATGACCAAACGTATACTTTTACCACCACTCCGTCGTCTAGAATAATGACGCAACACAGCTGAGAACCGTGGTCATGTTACCCACGCTAATGGTAGCTGATGTTAACAGTTATATTTAAGAACATAGCCATTGACCATAGAACATTGACCTTTACTGTGAAAGGTTACGTACTTCCGGTTTAGCTGCTTCGTTGTTTCGTTTTTCTCGTGTTTTGTTTTTAAACGAAAAACGAGTAACTTTGTTGTTTCTGTGTTAAAGTAAGTTTAAAAGGAGAACAGAGGAGCAGCTATGAGTCCATCAGCCGGTGGATTAGTCGTCTTCCTTCTCTCTGTACAAGGTACTGTACTTCTACATTTATATTGTGAGGCCGTTACACACCTCACACACACACAGGGAGCTGTGTTTTTACTTCACACACAGGTCTGATGTCATCACACACAAATAATGACTAAATGAACATTAACAAAGAAGAAATGCTCTGAATAATTTGTCTCTGTTGAACTTCCTCTAATCGTTCAGCAGCGTTTCTTTGCATTAGACCACATTTAGAGGCTGTTATTCACTCTGAGTCTCTGACGACGTTTGTTCTTCTTTTTGGAGCATTTTATTGTGTATTTGTTGAGCGCCGTGTCCTCAGTGAGGTGTAATCTATATGTCACAGTATCGTTCCCCTCAGAGTTCTGCATTTCTCTACAGTTTCCATCTCCACTCTGCAGCAGACTGACCACAGACAGAAGAGCACAGAGCAAAGACACTCTTCTTCTCATCAACCAAACCCTTCTAATACTTCAACTTGAGCTTTTTCAGGTCCACAGGTTCAATACGTCGCTGTTCCTTCCAGCTGCAGAGTCCATGTGGACATCGTGGACTCTTTCATTACTTTCTATGAACTCAATGATTTTCATATTTCTCATCATATCTTTTCTCTTCAGTAAACTACCAATGAGAGTGTGTCCTGTGATGTTGTTCTGAGTGTGACTGTGGTTCCTGATGTGCTGTGTTACAGTGATACAGAGTCAGGATGGATGGAGATTCAATTACCCTCAGACTGACGTCTGTGCTGAAAAAGGATCAGAAGTGTTCATAATCTGTGACATCACACACCCACCTGGAATACGTCCCTCTGATATAAAGGACAGATTCTGGTTCACTAAAGAGAAAGATGGTGAACCTGTGGATCTGAGAACAGACTCTGAGTATTCAGCCCGTGTGGAGTATGGATATTATAGTTATATTAAGAGTGGTTATCTGACCATCACAGACGTGAGAGAGAGCGACTCAGCTGAGTACAAATTCACAATCAGGACAAACCAACCAGGAGAGAAATATACTGGTTCACCTGGAGTCACTTTGTCTGTCACAGGTAACATTTTAATTCACATATTAATCATCTACAAATGTTCAACATCTAGAAAACTAGAGTATAAATGTCTTCTGTGAATGTTGACACTAATAAATAATATTCACAGATTCAGGTCTCCAGGTGCAGGTGAGAAGATTAAATTCTACCTGGTTGGAGCTGACGTGTCACAGCAGCTGTGTTCTGTCTGATCGTGCTGAATACGAGTGGTCCAAGAATGAAGAGATCATCAAGACAGGATCTTCTCTTCGAGTCTCCTCTGGTTCTACAGACAGATATTCCTGTTATTTAATTGGATCTCCTGGTCAACGTTCTCCTGTAGTGTGTAAGTTCACTCCACTGTGTCGGCCTGTGGAGCTTCACCAACATCTCACATGGAGGCACCAGACCGCTGCATGTAAACTAGAGGCATCAAAAAGATGAAGCACAACGTTCCTCAGGAGGTGGAGCCGTGGTCCACTGACCAGAGGGTTGCTGGTTCAATCCCCAGCCCCTGCAGTCTACGTGTAGAAGAGTCACTCACACACTGACACAACAATATGATTCTAATCACAGCTGTAAACACACTGGAGTCTAAATGTTAAAGGAGACACAGATCTTTATTTATGTCATTCTCTTATTAATAGAAACACAAATATAAACCATCAGCAGACAGAATAATGTGATTTTCATAAAGACTCAAGTGAATTATTCCAGAACATAAGTAGAAGTGACGTGTCAGCTGGTGGAGGAAACAATCAATAACTCCTACAACAACTAGAAGTGAGAGGACAGACTCAGCTAAGGACACAAGCAGCATCTAAAGAGAAGAATGTGTGGAGATATGAACATTACAAAGGATTAAAGGCTGCTTATTGTCACTTTACACCAGCAGGAGTCTCACCTGTGACAGCTGCTGTGATGAATAATAGAGATAGTCTGAGAGAAAGACACACAAGTATTCATTCAAATGATCAACTATCTACGCTAACATCTTCTAACCTCTTAGTATGTTTATTCACGTCTCCTCCAGATGGTCCACAGCGTCCCTCTGTGTCAGCGAGTCCCTCTGCTGAGATGCTGGAGGGCGATTCAGTGACTCTGACCTGTAGCGCTGATGCTAACCCAGCAGCTAACTACACCTGGTACAAGGAGCATGAAGACTCACCACGAGCATCAGGACAGATCTTCACCATCACTGACTTCACAGCTGAACACAGTGGGAATTATTACTGTGAAGCCCAGAACGAGATGGGACGTAGTAACTCCACCTTACTTCTGATTACTTCTTCAGGTAAATCACACGCATTGGCAGTGGCGGCAGAATATATATACATATGTGTGTGTGTGTGTGTGTGTGCATAGATATACATACAGTACATACAAACACATATATATATATATATATATATATATATATATATACATATATACACATGTCATCACAGGGTTTGATGCTGCGTCATCTCATCAAATGATAGAATGAACAAGAAGAGTTACATCACTCAACAATCAAGAGTTGTTTTGAAGACATTCTACTCATATTTAATTTGAGTTAAAGTTCATCATCTGCATAGAGCAGATCTTAAGGTCCCAGATATTCTTTTTCACTTGAGTTAAACATTTTATTTACGTCCTGTTGGTCACTCCTTAATTCATCCTACACGTTTAATAGTTCATATTTGTTGTTTGTTTTCTTCCCGTGTAGGAAAAGGAGGCTCCACAAGGTCAACAGCAGCTCTTGTGTCCATATCAGTTATTTCCCTGGTGATCATGATCCTCACGCGGTTCAGCTCCACTGTGATGAAATGCAGATGTGGATGTTACATTCACGCAGTCGTTGAATCACTTGATTTGATTTGATTATTTATTCTTCTGTCCAGAAGAAAAAGGTCCTCACGAAGCTTTTTCCCGGGAAAGAGATCAGACAACTGCTGAGGTGACTTTCATCATTTTATATATAACTTCATTTTTTTAATCTATCGACAGCCATAATATAAACTAATTAATCGCTCGTTTTGAAATGTATTAATCCCGATTAATGAACCATGTTGTTGCTACAAAGTTTAGATATTTTCATCTTGTTCGTCTCCAAAAGGCCAAACTATATCCTGGTACACTCTGGTTTTACTTTATGTAATGAATCTGTGCATGCTGTCCTTCTTGTACACAGCGTGCACAGTATCCACATACTTGTACTCATCCAATAAGTACTCCTTGTTTTTTTATGCAAAGCCCACCAGCGGAGCCTTGCCACGCCAGCGTGAACTTCTCCAGAAACCAGGAGGATCTTCTCTACTCCAACATCAGGCCAGCTCGCCCCCCCAGACACACGGAGGAGGTGCAGAACTCAAGTGTCAACTTTAAGAGAGCTGGTGGTGCCAGCGAGTGAGTCTGTGACAACTGTTACTAAATATGGATCCGTGGCTTTTATCATCATACAGGATAATTGTTTGAACGGTTTAGGCTTCATGTATCTGTATCAAATAGCAACTGTTTTAAATACATAAATGTAATATTTACTGGTGAAGATGGTGAAGTGTGTCTACAATAATGTTTTGTAATGTGACGTAATAATTATTCAAAACGTAAGCTGATTTTGAAGTCAGTGCCTCTGTGGTGGGACAGGTGAAAAACAAACCAAATCAATAAATAGTTGTTTGTTTTGTTTGTGTAATGGTAATTTGTCATTGTGAAACATACAAACATGCACATTGTGTAAATAATGAATGGTGTTCATGTTTCATTGATATATGCAGTAAATATATGGCTAATAAGGATCTTTGGTGTTTGGGTTATTTTTGAGCTTGGCGCTCTTTAGACGTGAGCATGAAAGGATCCGATTGGCTGGTCTGTGACGTCGTATCAGCATGAATGTATCTGATTGGCTGTGACGTATCAGCATGAATGTATCTGATTGGCTGTGACGTATCAGCATGAATGTATCTGATTGGCTGTGACGTATCAGCATGAATGGATCTGATTGGCTGTGACGTATCAGCATGAATGGATCTGATTGGCTGTGACGTATCAGCATGAATGTATCTGATTGGCTGTGACGTATCAGCATGAATGGATCTGATTGGCTGTGACGTATCAGCATGAATGGATCTGATTGGCTGTGACGTATCAGCATGAATGGATCTGATTGGCTGTGACGTATCAGCATGAGAGGAGCTGTGAGTGAACCGGTGCCCAGTGAGAGCTGCCGGTAGCTGAATGTGTGTCGCATCAGTTCATCCGTTCGCTACAATATGTTGCATTCATGTTAATGTGTATTTAAAGACAATAAATACAATTCTGGTTCTGAAGACATTTCAATTTGAGGGGAAAAAAATGGTTGAAAACAAATTAAAACAATATTTTAAAAGTGTCATCAACCAAAGATTTCGCGCCGCCCCCCAGTTGATGACCTAGCATTTAATTAATAGAATAGAAGAATGATTCCAATCTCTTGGTTGAGCGTGTGGATGTTTAGTGATTATGTGTCACAAAGAAATATCTGCGCACTGCTAACACCAAACAGGAATAATGAGCGGTAACTACAGCTAACTATGGGTGGACATCCCTTTAGCCACACCCGTCCCAGCCCCTGGTTAGCGGTTAGCATGCCTCTGGTTAGCGGTTAGCATGCCCCTGAGGTGCCCATCGCCCCCCGAGGCCCCACGGACTCCGAACACTGATTGGATCATTGATTTGAAACATCACTAACTCATTTGGTCTCAGTTGTAGCTTTAAAGCAGTGATTCAGGAAAAAAAGCCTTTTTGTGTCTTAAAGAATAACTACCTGCACTCTGATCAGAAGAATACTGAACTGTGTTTCTCTAAGAAAATATATTTATAGACAAAACACAGCAGTCTAGCTACAGAAATAACATTTATTGAGAAAAGAGAAAAACTCCAACAAATATTGAAAGCTGTTAGAAGGCGAATAAAAGCTGAAGTGCAAAAGTCGGCGTTACAGGGAAGCGACGAGTCGTCACATCTGGACTTCCAGGTAATGTTCATAATTAGCCCGAAGGACAAATTCAAAATAGGGTTTTGATTTCAAAGCGCCCAGGTCGTCCAGCTCCAGCAGCTCTTTAACGTCAGGCAGGTACGTCTGCAGAGAAACCCCTGAGGGACAAAACAGATCATTCACATTTGAGTAAAAGCATATTTCTGCTCAGCAGAACTAAATGTCTTCAATCAGCAAATGTTGACACGTATTTTGTCCGTCAGTTATTCGAGCAGAGGCGGTAGCTGCATTGGGTTAGCGACGCGCTAGTGGGCGTCTCTCACCTTCCTGGATGAGTTTGAGGAGGATCTTCACAAAGACGCTGTCCTTGGCGGCTTCCAGAGGGTCGTCGGTCCCGTCATCCGAGAACCAGCTGGGAGACACGCAGCGTCATCAACAACAAACAAAAACATCATCGGCGTTCGGCGTTTGATCACAATCTAAAAGTTCAGTCTCCTAATAAAAGACGCCTGGACCAACAAAAACGCCACCGACGGATCTTACTCGTCTCTCCTGAGCGCTTTGCCGAAGATCTCGCACTTCAGCGAGTCGATGTCCCCGGCGTCCTCCTGCAACACAAAACACGCAGGGGGTCACGCGAGTCGTCTTTCAGCAGCCGTCGGACCTCCAGCGGACGGGCGACTCGGGGGGGTCACCTCGTCGATGTACTCCAGCAGGTCCAGGGCCTTTTTGAAGTCGTACTCGTTGGCTCGCCTGTTGTCGTCGCAGATGTACAGCTGGGGACGAGGAAAACGCTGACGTGAGCAACGCGGCCGTTTCACAAAGGGCGGCAATTCGGTTTCAGAAATGTCAATGTTAAAAACTTGTTTGCGTAAACCCGCCGCAAAATTCAGATGGTTTCTTTGTCTTTAATTGTGACCTCAAACAGGTCTGAGAATAAGAGCGTCCCAATTGACTTAAACATGGCCGCCGGCTCACGGTGCCAAAGAAATAAAACAAACGCGTTGATCTGGTTTGATGAGAACGAGCACCTGTATGAGGTCGTGAGCGCTGAGCAGCGGCATGGTGTCGGGGTTCTGCTGCTTGTCCTCCAGAAGCTGTCGGGGAAGAGTCTCCTGATGCAGCAGGAAGCGCTCCTGCTCCACGATTTCTGATTGCACAGAAAAACGACACGCTGATTCTCTCTGGTTGAAACCAGGTTGTGAAAAGTGAAGCCAAAGCTTCATGTGTTAAAGATGCATTCTGTGTAGTGACCAGCAGGGGGCGACGCCTCTGGTCCCATAGAGTCTATGGGAAAATTACTAGTAGTCATCCATCCATTATATATATATATATATATATATATATATATATATAAAATAAATAAATACATACATATATATATATATATATAATAAATACATACATATATATATATATATATAATAAATACATACATATATATATATATATATAATAAATACATACATATATATATATATATATATATAATAAATACATACATATATATATATATATATATATAATAAATACATACATATATATATATATATATATATAATAAATACATACATATATATATATATATAATAAATACATACATATATATATATATATATAATAAATACATACATATATATATATATATAATAAATACATACATATATATATATATATAATAAATACATACATATATATATATATATATATATATAAAAATAATGTATTTTTTGTGTATATATATAATATATACACACACACAAAAAAAAAATACAACATGGTATTCATTTAGTGAATTAGATGCTTCACAATATAAGGGTGATATTTACAGACACGGTGGCGACCGGTTACAGGACGACAAGTCGCCGCCCTCAGCGAGTCTACGAGTGACCTTCTGCTGGTTTCTCATCAGTAAAAAGTCACCTTTTAGTTTCCGTCCGGATCAAACTAACAAAGTCACATCCCGACTCTGTTTATCAAGCGAGAGACTACAAAGCGAGCAGAGCTTTCTTCTTCTTTTTTTTTACCGTCGACTTGCTTGTCGAGTTGGTCCTCCGGCAGGTCGGATGAGAGCACCGTCAGCTTGCTGAGGGCCAGCAGCGTCTTCTTCTTCACGAAGTAACGCGTCTCCGCGTTGGCCTGGCTGTGCAGCGTGCGGTTGGCCTGCGGGGACACGGAGCGTCATTCCTTATTACACGTGGAAAAGTCTCATGAAGGACTCGTCAGTCGCAGCGTCACACGAAGAACAGATGCAAAGGCTGTGGAGACGGTTCATGGTAACTGCAAACAGGATGGAAGGTGTGGGGGGTGTGTGTGGGTGCGGTGTGTGTGTGTGTGCGCGTGTTGTAAGCTTCAACAACTCTGCTGAGTTGTTGAAGGAAACAGACTGTTTCCTCTGTTCTACATTGTGGTGATTGTACAATAACAGGAAGGAAGGAAGGAAGGAAGGAAGGAAGGAAGGAAGGAAGGGGTCAACTTGAAAGAAGGCCACTAGAAACAAACAAACTGATTCAAAGGATAAAAAAAGGTAAATGGGGGGGAGGAAATTAAGGAACCTACATAGGTAAGAGGGAAGGAAGGAGACAGGTGAAGGACAATGGTGTAAGGAAAGAAGAAACAAAAGGAAAGACAGAAATAAGCAGCATAGGATTGAGGAGAGGAAAGAAATGAGGAAACAAAAGTTCAAGGGGAGAAGAAAATACGAAGAAAGTGTGGGTTGGATGTAGGGAAGGAACAAAAAGGGGACAGGTGAAGACAGGAGGAAGGAAACTAAACATAAGGGAGCAGAGAAGGAAAATAGGATGGAAGGACGAAACAGAGGAAACAGGAAACATGAAGACTGAGGAAGGAAGGGAGGGTGAGTGAAAGCGAGAAAACGTGAAAGGACGAAAGATTTGAAGAAGCAATCAGTTCTAGAGGAAGTGTAAAAGAGGAAGGACGGATGTGGGTGTCTCTTCGCGTCGACGGCTGACAGGATGTGGTTGCGTGTGCGTGCGCGCGCCGTACGCTGCAGTAGTCGTGCACGTGGATGTGGTGCAGCCAGCTCAGGTGCTGGTGCGACTGCAGGAAGCTGGCCAGCTGCTGGTGCTGCGCGGCCGGCTGGGACAGCAGCTTCCCCCTCTTCCCTTTCTCCATGTACCAGCGGAACAGGAAGTCAGCAAAGTTCTGCGGCAGGAAGTGGCACAAAGAGGAAGTGAGCCGAGCGGCCTGCTTGAGAAGGCGCCGGGGTTCCGGAAGGCGAAAGCGGAACTGTGGCACGTAAAATCAAGTTGTGCAAACGCTTAACTACACCACCTGGTTTTACAAGATAAAAGCGACTTGAACAAAGGACGCTTCTCTATTACAAACTTCAATTCAACTTCCTGTTCTGTCATCGAGCTGCATTCTGTGTAGTGACCAGCAGGGGGCGACTCCTCTGGGAGAAAACAACTACTTCTCTCTGGATTTATTCCATTGTAAACACGAGTTTATGGACTCATACTCATACAGTCATACAGACCATGAAGCGGAGTATGCTTTGGGGCGGGGCTACACTCTGATTGACAGGTCTCTACGCGAAGGGTCCCTCCTTCCTGCCATCGCACACCGCCGCCACACTGTGTGCGTCTGCGGTGTGCGATGGCGAGCGGGGGAGGTCTTTTCTGGTTACCTGGTCTGCGAACTTGGTCAAGTAGTGCTGCAGGCGGCTCTGGTTGTCGGTCTGCTCGCACATCTGGACCAGGATGTCGAAGTCACAGTACTTCTCAGCCAGCGCCGCCACCCACTGGTACTGACCCAGTTCCACTGCAACACAAAATATTAATGTTTTTTTTTTTTTTCTTTCTTTCATGCAGATTCATCTAATTTCTCCTTTCTCATCTTTGCCCTGATTGTTCGTTGATCTGATGTCAAGTTCACTACTCAAAGTCTAGTCTGTTCTATGTGACATACTTTGATATTTATGGGATCTTATAGGACGAAACGTTGGTTAATTCATTGTTATTAGTCAGATAAAAGGGAAAACATGTAAATAGACAGAGAGTCGGTGTGACCTGCTACAACGCCCCGAGTGAGACAGTAACATTGTGCCTCTAAGACGTTTAAACGTCCTCCTCCGATGAGCACACTCACGCAGCGGGGCCAGCAGCTCGGCGCGCCGCTGGCTGTACTCCATCTCCAGGCTGTTGTAGCGCTCCTGTTGGGCCCCCGGGGGCCTCTGCCGCTGCAGCGAGGTCAGCTGGGCCACGTAGCCGCCGAGGTGGACGTCCAGCAGCGCCGCCAGCTGCTCGCAGAGGGCGGCGCGCAGCTCCGAGTCGGCGTGCGGGTACACCGAGCGCAGGACGAGGTCGTGCTGCCGGGAGATGACGGAGCGAACGCCGCCGACGGCGCCCGACGCTGCGGGAGAGACGACGTTGTGATGTCAGTATCTGACGCCGTTGTCTTCAGCGGCTCGAGTTACGGACCAGAAAGAGAGTTTTGTGAGATCGGATGATCTAAACGTCACATTTAAAAATAAATAAATTTAAAAAAAGGGTTTTCAAACATTTCTGGACTCCAAAAACACAAAAAGTTCAACTGAGTCACAAACAAGCCGCACATTGAGCTTATTTTACACGCAGACTCATTGGCTTTCAGGCCCAAATAAACCAGAAGGAGCTGAACGTGACGCGGATGAAGACGGAAAGACGCACCCGTCCACGGGACGTACTCCGGCTCCGCAGCGGCGCTCTCAGAGGCTCTGTACATGAAGGCTTTGGTCTCCCTGTACTGAGTAGCAGCCTGCAGCATGTCCTACACACACACACACACACACACACACACGGGGTTTTCACATTGAGATTAACAACAGATACTAATAATAGTTGAGGAACCATTTCCCAACGTTTCCAATGAGAATAACTGTAATAAATGAATAAACTACTTTCTTAATGGTCTGCAGCATGTCCTACACACACACACACGAGGTGCCGGATGTGCGTTTACCTTCAGGATGCTGTTGACGGCGAGAACCCCCTCGGCCCACTGCACAGAGTCCACCGGGTTCTCCTTCAGACTCCGCTCCTCCTCGTCCAGCAGGCAATCCAACACCGAGGAGATCTGAGACACCTGCACCGCGAAGCAGCAACCGTTTAGTTCACCTCCACCTCCTCCTCCATCAACTCCGCCCGCAACACCCACCTCCCTGAAGAAGACGTCGGCGGGCGTGAGGCTGGGCGGGACGGCGGCGTTGTTCCTCTGCAGCGCCAGGCCGACGGCCCGGTTCACCAGCTCGCCGCGCTTGGTGTGGTGGCTCTTCAGCGCCATCGCCGCCTGCAGCTTCTCGGCGTGTTCGCACAGCAGCAGGCGCGTCGCCATGGGAGACGAGCGCACCGTCACGCAGCCGAGGCGGTCCAGCAGACCCGCCTGGAGGGAGGAGGGGAAAATAATCTCAAATTCATTTCTTGTTGGGATGAAGATGTTTGACACTTATTGAGCTAGAAAGACGCGAGTTGGTAGAACATTAGCTGCTACTAGCAGAACACAAGCAAATCAAAGATGAAATGAATGATTGTGGGAAATGTAGGCGTTAAAACAACAATTTATCTGTTTGTGCTGGATCAAATTATTCATCTTCCTCCAATAATGAGTCCAACTATAGGATTGAAATGATAAAAGAAAGCTCTTTACACCATTATTCCTCATATTTAAGGTGTGTGTGTGTGTGTGTACCTGCAGCAGGAAGTCCATGAAGCAGACGTGGGCCTTCATCTTGTCCTCCAGCTGGTGGAGGATGATGAGGGAGGTGAGAGGAAAGCCGGCGCTCTCTGGAGAAACAAACATTATTTAACGTGGAATAAAAGACAGAAAACTCTTTAAATGAGATGTTTAAAAAACAACAACTAAATGTCTAATTTGTACATTTCGGTCTTTGTTGTTTGTGGAATAAGATTCTGCTGATTGAGCAAAAGCTTTTAGAAAGAATTCCAATTAGATTGTTGTAAAAATAAAAAATATAACCTATAATCTTCTTTTTTTCCACGTACCAGTGAAGTTATGAAAGAGAAAAACAAAATATGGATATGAATGAATATATATACATATATTCATTCATATCCATATTTTGAATGAATATATATATATATATATATATTCATTAGTGCAGAGATGCTCCACCAGAAGGAACCTTCATTTCTCGAGGTCAGTTGGACCCCCCCTCACCGTCGGGGACGGACTCGGCCCAGCGGGGGTCGGAGGCCGGGTAGTCGTCCACCAGGTCCAGGTCGATTCTGGTCACCACGTCGTCCAGCTCGCCGCCCCCCTCGCCGTCGGGGGGGAAGAGCTCGTCTGTGACCGTCTGAGCCCCCACCAGGTCGTTGCTGACGCAGGAAAGTCAATTACTCTCCGGTCAAAGTATCACAGGCACTAAACGTGGGTTCTAAATCCTCAGTGATTTAGTCAAAGAACGATTGAAGAGCCGTAAAAATAAAAACTCAAAACTGAAGATTTTAAAATGTTCATCTGAAGTTCAAAGTAATGATAATTACATATTCCTAAAAAAAAATCACCGCGGGGAGAAAGGCGACTGTATTTGTGAAGCTTGAGGATTTTACTATAATTATATATAATATAATATCCCATTTTACAACACCCGTAAAGGATTTGTCTTTGCTTGAAAAGGGATTTGTGGGATATTCATCGACGTACCGGCAGAACTGCAGGAAAGCCGCCTTCAGGAGTTTGGTTTTGTCCTCCTGAGCGACCGGCTCCGCTCTGGTCGGAGTCTCCATCACGGAAACCTCCAAACAGACGACAATTTAAAACCAGAAACAGTTTTTTCTGTTTTCTCACATAGAATCAATCAATTAATAAATATATTATATATAAACACAACAATATAAATTCTAGAAATAAATAAACATCTATTTCTATGCGTGCGTCGTGGGTTTCACCTCCGGCGTCGCGGCCAGCGAGGCGAACAGCGAGTCCTCCATCGTCTCCGGCAGGATGGAGGCGCTCTGCCGCGCCACCACCGCCACCAGCCCGCTGTTCTGGGAGAAGAAGACGGGCAGGTCGGCGCAGCAGCCTCCTCCGCGGACGCCGTCACCTGGTTTTTAATAAAATGTCATTGTAATTTCCTGTGATCTACAATTTAAAAGAGGAACATTGCTGGTTGAATTTATTGCTCCGGCATCATTTGATCCGTACACACGGAGACGCCATCACTCCCCTTTGCGCACGCCGTCACCCAACTGCACCATGACACTAATGCGACTCGCCGGCGGCTCACCGGGGGAGCTGAAGCTGATCTTCTCGTCGGGCAGTCCTCCGCTGCCGGTGCAGGTGGGGGAAGCGAACACCATCTCCTCGTTGTGCAGGAAGGCGGTGGAGCCGGGGCAGCGCGGCAGCACCAGCCGCGTGGCCTGCAGGGCCTCCTCGCTCTGAGACACCAGAGGACGGGTTGTTGGGAGGAAAGAAACAAAAGACGATTGGTTCATGTCATCAGAAAATGACCTGAAGGCTGCTGTTCTGTCGCTCATAAGATGAGCGCATCGTCACACGCAAACCGTCCTTATTGACAGAAGAAAATAAAGCAGAAAAACATTTCATGTCCATTCGTATCCGGGTTGTACTGAACCGTCAGCGGATCCAGGACACAGGACTGTGAGAAGCAGACTCTGGACCTCAGCAGGCTGAGGGTGAAGACTGACCTGGAACGGAGGGTTGTACTTGGTGACTTCCACGGTGAACTGGTCGGAGATGGCGGCTCCGTTGTCCTGCAGGGTGACCAGGCAGAAGTAAGCCAGGCAGGGGGCGTCTGACGGGTGCCAGGCGGCCGCCAAAACCACCAGGCCGGCTCTGAGGACACACGGCAAAGAGCGCGGGACATACTTGGTAGGTCGTTGGATTTATTTTTAAAAACGAATAACATCCTACATTAATCCCGTGAGATGGCGTGAGGTCTCCTGTGTACTTTACATGCTGCAAGTTTGTTAATTCTAAATACTGCACAGGAGTTTCTCCCGTAGACTATTATCACATCCTCCCTTCCTTTATCAAAAGTAAAGACACTGCCTCCTATTCACAAACCTGAAAGGGTTATACATCACATTCACACTGGGAATTCATAATAATAATAATAATAATAAACAGAAAGATGTTCAGAAGTTAGATTTTTAAATTGAGAAAAAATTCCTCAAACTTTAAATACAGCAAAAACAAATTAAAACCTTATATTCTGAAGTGTAAAGCAAGCAGGAAGTTGTGCGCGCACACACACACACACACACACACACACACACACTCACTGGCTGAGCTTCATGTCCAGGTACGTCACATTCGCTCCCTCCTTCAGCTCCTCGTAGTTGCTCTCTGACCCCTGGTGATAAGACATGAACACAGACAGCAGTTTAATCCATAATAAAACAAACAAAAACAAAAAATAAACCATTAATTCAATAAAATCATTTCTAGTAATATATTAACCAACAAGGCATCGAGTATTACTTCCTTTAATACTTTGAGTGCATTTTCTTGATTACGTACAATTTGAACGCAGAACTTTTTACTCGTCACAAAGTATTGTCCCCGTGTGGTATTCGTATTTTTACCTAAATACACCTGTTCGCATATTTACTATCCTCTCATACTGACCCAGATGGCGTCGGCGACGCTCTCGCTCAGCGCCCGCTGGGCGTCCCAGGTGAGGATCTGATGCTCCCAGCTGTCGTCCACCTCCCACTTGCTCAGACTGGAGCTGGTCAGCGTGTAGAGGCAGCTGGCTCCGCCCACCCACAGCACGCTGTGGAGCTGCAGCAGACAGACCTTTCATGCCACGTTGTACTTCTCTAGGGAGATATTCTACATTCATCGGACAGTTGAGTCGACAAAGTTAAGATCGCTACACACGAAACATTCAGTCAAATGATTTAGTGGCTTATTACTGTCTGCATCCACTGTTGGTTTTTTCCTGTCGGAGCATTTGACTTGATTGCAGTCTTGATGTCATGGGAATTTCACCAAATATCCTTTTAATCTGGTTACTAAGGGATTGTTAGATATTTTAATTTTCAAATCAGTTTAATAACTTTGCAGAGTCCTGTCTGCTGAAACACGTGATCAAAGTCTTTAAACTAGACGTAAGGAGAATTTAGAGCCTCTGTAGCAGGTTGTGTGATTTCTAACTTCAGTCTAATCGCTCCAGGATTGTTTACTGGGTTACGCCACGGGGATCCTTTTACAACCACTCACCGTGTCGTTGGCCGGCGGGGAGAGCATCCCGAACAGGCTGGAGACGCGGCGTCCGATGCCGGAGAGGACGCCCTGACCCTGCTGCAGCGCCCGCCACTGCAGCTTCCCCGAGGAGTCGGCGCTCGCTCTCAACAGCCGACTCTTCACGGAGGACAGGACGAAGCTTCCGCCCTGACAGGGGAGGGAGGGAGGGAGGGAGGGAAGGGGTGAGGGGGTTCCACGTTAGAAGCTGCAGCCACAGACCCACAAAATGAAATGAATTCTGATTCACTCACATTGACCGCGACAACGAAGTTGCAGAGGTCCCCCAGGTCCACGTCCGTCTCCGTGTAGTTGCCCTCCTGGGCCAAGCTGCTCCACAAGCGAGCGGTTCCCTCCGCCGCCACCGCCAGGACGGAGATGGACTGAACGGGGGCCGACTCCAGAGGGGCGGCGGAGGCCAAGGCCACGAGGTCGGCGGTGTAGCTGTACTCGCTGCCGGGCAGCTGCAGCTCCTTACACACAGACAGCTGCGGGAGAAAAACACTGTAGTCACGAAGCGGTGAGCGTTTCCTCTAAAAGGTGGCAACTAACGGTGACGTCTTCAAACTGCTCATTCGTTCCAACCAGGAGGAGAACTGTTGCGTGGGGCAAATAACAGCCAAATAGAACGAAGAGAATCGGGGGAAAGAGGTTGAGTTTGAGGATGTTGACCCGCACCTTGGCCACGGCGGTCTGGGAGATCTTCCAGATGATCAGTCGCTCTCCGCACACCATCCAGGCCCAGCCGCTCTCGTTCACCTTCACGGAGATCTGGTCGTCGACTAAAGGGACCGAACCAAACACACGGAATTGATCAGTGGGAGAAGAAAATAAAAAAAACTGTGCCAGAAGAGATGGACTTAATTTCCCCAATAAGCAGCAGGCGTTTTGTACCATCCGCCATCGTCAGGGCCTCCATCACTTTGACGGGCAGCGACGAGCCGAAGGGCTGCACGTCGTAGTTGATGGAATCTGCAGCCGAATGGGTCTGCGGCCTGGAAGGTGTTGACCTAACGGAGAGAGAATTACAGTTCAGGAACATCTGCTGAGCTCTGGTGCTGTTGAGTTGTAATACACCATGTTAATATACGGGTTCAATATTAACACCCATTAATATAAACGGGTGAAACAGCAACAGAAAAGTGAGACCCTCAAGAGCACCAAAAAGTGACGTTTAGTACAATAAATGCTAAAATATACGTTTTACCCTCAACGAGGGGTTTTCAACCGGAATATTCTATTTGACTGCTTTAGATCCGGCAAGGTGAGGCTAAAAACGGCAGCTGAACAGTTAGTTTTGGTGTCTTCACTCACCTGGCGGACAGCGGCGTCCTGCGCGGGGAGAACAGCAGAGCGGCGGCCGCACCGGAGGCGCTCTTCCTCCCGGTGTTCCTGCCCTGCTGCCGGCGGCCGGTGCTCGGGGTGGAGCGGGGGGTAAACATGCCTGCTGCGGTACCTCGTGCGGCTCAACAGCAGAGAAATGTGTTCACGTGTAACTGTGAAAAAAAACAGTATTGACACCGCTAGCACTCTCTGTGTAGCAGCTTTTTCCAAACAACGCGCGGTGCAGTCGCTCGAATTGTGCGTCATCACTGTGTCAGCGGTAAGTCCCGCCCATCGGAAAAAGCTTTTTTTTTTTTTTTTTAAAGGAAACTGAAGACAAAAACCACACAACTGGATCTAAATACGTCATGTTATTATTAATCCATTGCAATAACTTTTTTTTAATATATTTTGAATATGATGTATTTAAAGTATCTAAAATTCGGTCAACGTTTTAGTTTTTATGTGTCCACATTTGTCTGACAGCTTTAGTTACTTTTTCAGATTAGTAATAGAAAATGTAGCCAAAAAATGGTATTAAACGTTTGTTGCCACTTTAACTGCAATTCATCACTTTGTCGTGACTTGTCACTTTGTCTCTTGTCTGTTACTTGTTCGTTAGTGTACTTTATGCTTAATATTTTTCTTTTTAACTTTTTAATATTTAAATTTTTTAAACTTTATTCCCTTGTTTTACACTAACCCATAGCCTTAGCCTTATTCTACTAACCCATTGCATTAGCATTTCATTCCACTTTATTTTATTACTTGTGCACTGTTGTCTTGTCTGTCTACTGTCATTAAGACAAATTCCTTGTATGTTTGACATATTTTGGCTAATAAATGTTTCCTGATTCCTGATACTATCGATAACAAAGCAGTGTATTAGAAAGTTAAAAAGTCCTTCTTACCACCTTCAACATGCTGTGTATAACATTTAGACTGTGTATATAATTGACGCCTGAATAGATCAGTTATTAAAATGTAATATTAAAATATGTGGTATTTAAAAACAGGCTGTTTCGTATGGTAATTTTACTTCTCATACTCACAACTACTTACTATCACCACGTATTTCTGATTTGTGTTCTGACTTTTACTTTATACATTGTCAGCTGAAAGACTGCGAGAATTGCGAGCCAGTTGGGGAATTACCGCTTATTTTCCTTAATTATTCATAGAAGTTTGGTGAGCGTGGTTCACGTTGAGCCGCGTACGATCCAGACATTGCTAGTAGATCGTCGCTACGTTTACCTTGCGATGCCAACGGCAAACCAGGACGACAAGTGGATCGCCGATAGCTGTTAGCCGTCCGAGATGAAAGCTAGCTAGCTAACTCGTAGCTAACATGGTTTGATGGAGGCTGACCGGGGGGGGCGGAAGACCACGATGGAGCGGCAACGTAGTTTCAGCTAGGAACTCAGTCACCATTAAACCCCCACCAGCCGGCGCACAGCAACGGAGCACACCGAAGGACCAGCACGATATGCAGTGAGTGAATACCGACGTGCCACCGGCGGGGCTGCGGAACCGGATCGATCCCGCTAAAAGTTTGGTAGCCGCCAGGCCCGCTGCCAGTGGCGCTAAGCTAGCCGGTTAGCTCAGCTCAGGTATCCTCCTCTGACGGGCACACCGGCCCGCCTTTAAACGGGCACGTGCACGCCAAAGCGTTGTTTCGTGCTTCCACGTTTGTTTCGTGCTACCACGTATGTTCGCATTGTCAGAAAGGGCGTATTTAATGTATGCTGCCTCGGCAAACACCCATTAGCTCACTCCCTTTGCTAGCTGGTTTGCTAAGTTGCCGGGGAGATGCTCAGTGGGGTTAATATTGCCATGGAGATGATGGGTCGGATCAGAAGCACGATGACTGACGTGCACCGCGGTTTCGCGCGGGCCTTGGCCGGCCAGAAAAGCCGCCTGACGACCAACCGACCAGTGCGGTGTGATGTGCAGGTGTCTCCTCTCTGCAGCGGCTCAGGTGTGTGACACTTTTTTTTTTTTTTTTTGCTTTGAAATCCAGGTCATGAAGCGGGTTCGCACTGAGCAGATCCAGTATGCCGTCGCTCAGTACCTGAAGCGGAGGCAGTACGTGGACACCGATGGCTCCCTGAAGGGAGCAAAGCTCTTCCAGTCGGCGGAGGAGATGGCTGCGAGTCTCACAGGTGAGCCGGGCGAGGATGACGTTTGTCACGTGTGCGTTTGTTAAACACTTGGGGGACACTTGATTTCATTCAATGTTCCAAATTAAAATCTGAATCATTGTGTCTGATGGGCCGGGCCTTGTGCGGATCCTCTCCATGCGAGCAGTGCAGACGGAGTCGGGATGTGCCAACATCGTGTCTGCTGCTCCGTGCCAGTCGGACCCTCAGCAGTACGAGACTCAGTACTCGCGGCTGCGCTCCTTCCTGTCAGGTATCCCCACGGTTCCCGTCCCTGCTGCACCTCCCACTAACCCCGCTCACATGTCGGCTCAAGGCTGTTTTGGAACGTGTCCTCCGACCAGATCAAGTCCTGTTCGGATTCCACCCTCACGCTGCCTTTTATTTCCCATCAATCAGAGACGGACATGTCCTGGGCGAAGGAGGTGAGCTGCATTCTCTACCCGCTCTTCGTCTACCTCCACCTGGACCTGGTGCACTGCGGCCTGAAGGGGGCGGTGGATGGTTTCTACAGTCGTTTCCACGGCGCCTTTCTCCAGGACGGCGAGCAGCGCGCCACCATAGAGCAGCTCCGCCACGTCCTCACCGCGCAGGACGTCGCCGCCAACCCCAAGTTGAGCGCGTTCCTGGTGCACAAGTACGTGGTTCACCTGACGGAGCCGGCCTACAGCTACCTGCTGCGTTACCTGCAGAGCGAGGACAACAGCGGCCTCTGCCGGGCCCTGAGCACGCACCTGCAGGTGGAGGTGACCGCCTCCCGGCGCACGGACTACCAGCTGTACGGAGCCGCCGGCGCCGCCAACTCCGCCTCCTCCTGGCCGGGGGCGGACGGGGCGGAGGGCGGCGAGGGGGTGGAGGTCCCCGCGGGGGCGCCGCAGAGCGAGGCGGCCCTGGAGGCTCTGCAGGACTGCATCAAGAAGGTGCGCGAGGGGCCCCCCACGCTCACCACCGTGTGCTTCTACGCCTTCCACCACACGGAGCAGACGCTGAACGCCGCCGAGGTCTCGGCCGACAGCCGGCTGCTGGCCGCCGGCTTCGACAGCTCCACGGTGAAGCTGTGGAGCCTCCGGGCCCGGAAGCTGAAGGCCCGAGCGCACCGGGCGGACGTGTCGCTCATCCACCTGGCCTGCGACGTGCTGGAGGAGGAGGTGAGTGGGCTCAGACGTGGTTATCGTAGTCAGGAAAAGAAAGTTTACTTTCTCTTTTATTTTCACAACGTTTTAGGAGCTGTACAATTAAAATCATATTCAGTTTCCAGAGGAATTTTCTCATGGCAGTTTTTTGCTTGATATTGAATCAAAACCCAAAGATTAATAAATTATTATTCATTCTTATATTTAGGAAGCGTTTCCTGTTGTGATAACTAGAAGGCATCGTAAATGTAGGAGGTCACAGAGAAACTAAGACAATTCACATTATGCATAAGAAGCATTTTTCCGATGCCGTCCAACAACAAACAGACGGGATTACCGTCACTGTAGGTTCTGTCCCATCCATCACATTTGGTAGACGTCCCATCTTGTGTTTCTGCTCAGGCCGATGAGGAGGAGCACGGCGGCTCCGGCAGCGAGATAAAGACGCTGCGAGGTCACAGCGGCCCGGTGTTCCGCACGGCCTTCCTGACGGACAGCTCCGGCCTGCTGTCCTGCTCCGAGGACACCACCATCCGCTACTGGGACCTGGGCAGCTTCACCAACACGGCGCTCTACCGGGGACACGCCTACCCGGTGTGGGACGTGGACGTCAGCCCCTGCAGCCTCTACTTCGCCAGCGGCTCCCACGACCGGACGGCCCGCCTCTGGACGTTCTCCCGCACCTACCCGCTGCGCCTCTAC
This sequence comes from Gasterosteus aculeatus, assembly GCF_964276395.1. Classification (NCBI taxonomy): domain Eukaryota; kingdom Metazoa; phylum Chordata; class Actinopteri; order Perciformes; family Gasterosteidae; genus Gasterosteus; species Gasterosteus aculeatus. Next base: position 20,728,692 of record NC_135696.1, on the reverse strand, counting down.
GCCGGGCACCTCGCCGACGTCGACTGCGTCAAGTTCCACCCCAACTCCAGCTACCTGGCGACCGGCTCCACGGACAAGACGGTCCGGCTGTGGAGCACCCAGCAGGGGGCGTCGGTCCGCCTCTTCACCGGCCACCGCGGGCCCGTCCTGTCGCTGGCCTTCTCGCCCAACGGGAAGTACCTGGCGTCCGCCGGCGAGGACCAGAGGGTGAAGCTGTGGGACTTGGCGTCGGGCACGTTGTCCAAAGACCTGCGGGGACACACGGACAGCGTCACCAGCCTGTCCTTCAGCCCGGACAGCAGCCTGGTGGCGTCGTCCTCCATAGACAACTCGGTCCGGGTGTGGGACATCCGGAACTCCCACGGGGCGGCGCCGGCCGACGGCTCGTCCGGCGAGCTGGTGGGTCTGTACACGGGGAACAGCAGCAGCGTGCTGAACGTGCAGTTCATGGCGTGCAACCTGCTGCTGGTGACGGGGACGGCGCAGGAGAAAGCCGAGCCGTAGCCGCCGCCGCGGGAGTCGGTTCCACGTTCTTTGTTTTTCTCCCGCCGCGCGCCGAGAGGTCAAAGGCCACCGGCAGCGCGGAGCTTCGTTTTCCTCCTCGGAGAGTCTCAGATATTCGCTTTCTACGAGTCCTCGTCCGTCCTCGCTGGTGTTGTCCGATTACCAAAGCGTCAGTATTAAGTGTTTCCTCGGTGTGACGCTGTGCTTCCGGTGCCTCGGACGTCCCAAACCGCTTACGCTGCTGTGCACAGGTTCTGTCGTCTACAGCAGCATGTGGCCCTTTTGCAAATAGTCTTCCTGGTGAGCAAAAACAAAACAACGTTTGAATCTGCAAAGATCAGTTTTACCCAAATAGGAGACGGAAAAAGTTTATTTCCTGAGCTGATAAGAACGCAACAGACAGTTGATGGTTTTGTTGAGCTGATGAGTGTTACCTGGTGTGTGTGTGTGTGTGTGTGTGTGTGTGTAATATAAATATATATATATATATATATATTACACACATACACACCACCTGCCTTCAGGGCTGATATAATACCTGAGTTTCAGAACCAAAGTACCCACACAGATCTTTATTTACTGAGGTAGAAATCGGGGGGGCCGATGCACAACAACCTTCAAATAAATCAGAAATAAACACACATCTGACCAGAAAATAAATGCTGGCTTTTTGAACTTGGCAGTTTTGAATCATTTGTTGGCAAAAAGTACAAAGAGCGTATTTGGAAAATGGTGTTTGGTTTAAAAAGAAGAGCAGCATTAGTTTGTTTGTTCGGGCTTCATTTCCAGTTCTTACCGAAGGTACAAATGTCTACTTTGAAGGACGACCGGGGCAGAATGTGGTTATTCTGGTTTCACGTCGGCTCCTCTCGTCTGATAACCAGTTCTAACTCGGCGAGACGACGCGGAGGCTCAAAATGCCGGATTGCTCCTTTTTTTTTTTTTAAAAGATCTCGTGTTCCCCCTCGGTCCCCGATCACACGGCGGCTTCCATCCAGCACAAATACTCCGTTGTCGGTCAAGTTCACGTCAGGAAACCCTTCGGGAGTGAAGGGACTTCGACGCTCGTGGAGTTCAGGCACCGATTTTAAAGATGTCTCAAAAGGTGGAAAACAAAAGTCGACTGAAGAGTGTGAATAGCCTTATTGTGGAGATTTCTAAGAATCAAAGGCTGTATTTTTTTTTTTTTTTCAGCACTTTTCTGCGTGTTGCATGAACTGTGCAATGTTTGTGTACATATACTGTATTTTTGTAATATTTTGGCTACCAAGAGTTGATATTCAGGTTAAGTTTAACGAGGGCTAAAAAATACTGACCTAGAAACTGATTTCATACATCCAGAGTGTGATTGTATTTTGGTTTTATATAGTTGTTTTTCATATTTCCGTCATAAATCCAGCGGGGAAAGTTGTCCTTTGTTTGTCAGTGACCTTTTGTTGCCTCCTGTAGCTCAAAACAAGGAATAAATAACAAAATTTATTTAAACTAACGCTTCTCTCGTCCAGCTTTGTGTGTAAAACCCCGACGTGGTGAAACCGGACGACCGGATGCTAGCTGGTTGCCACGGTGATGCTAGGAACCGACTCATCCTGGTTAACACGGTACAACTGCTGTTATTTGGGCCTCATTGGTGTTAAAAGGGGGGGGGACTAAAAAACAGAAACACCTGCCCGTGTGACGTAGCATGTTGGAGCCTCAATACTGCGCTTCAGCTAAAAGTCCTCCATCAGCAAATGTACCTGAAGTAGTAACGGTAAAAGTATTCCTTAAAGAAACCATAAATACATTAATAGTTACTCTCTAATAGCATTATTCTGATACTGTACGTAGTGATACTACCCCCCCCCCCCCCCCCCTGCTGTCTACTGCCCCCTTCGGGTTGCACCACCAGGTGGAGGCAGTCAAAGGTGGAGGACTTCTATTTCATCTCCACTTGTGTCTGTGGATGTTTTGAATTAATTAAACAGAAGAAACCTTCACGAGTCCTGATCTCACTACACAGCTGTGTGTGTGTGTGTGTGTGTGTGTGTGTGTGTGTGTGTGTGTGTGTGTGTGTGTGTGTGTGTGTGTGGGGTGGGTGTGTCTGTGTGTGTACACACACTCGGCTGGAGCAATGTGGAGAATCCGGTGACGGTGCAGCAGGAATGTCCGGTGGGCGGGTCAAGGTGCAGCAGAGGCGACGGAGGCACACCCGACTGCACCGCCCACTGACGGAGGAGGAGGGAGACGGAGGACGCTCAGAGTCTCTGTGTGCGTCCTGGAGTTTTGGTTTGTGGGTCTTTGAGGTTCACTGGCTTCTCATTTAAGGGATTTTGTGTGTCTTTGTGGTCGTTTTGTGTGTCTTTGTCTCTTTCCAAATATTTCGTAAAGACACAACATTTGACCCGAGAATGAAGATGCGATCAACTTATTTTGTCAAGTGCCAATAAATACAAGTCCTGAAATGATAAACGAAAGGATGACCTTGTCATCGGGTGGCATCTCGTTCCCTCGCAGGAGGAATAAGCAGAAAATGCATTTTTATTTTCTCAATGTGGGAAACCAAAGTGTGTCCTGATGGCTCTAAACATAATTCATAGCATGAATGAATGAACTCAGGTGAGTTATGCAGTAAATACACATATATACTACAGGCTGGATAATGGGTCAGAGGTTTACAGTACAGATGGTTGTATAAATACACTTTATTATAATACAGATGTGTGGATCCATTAAAGGTCCAAAAAGTACCAACAACACTTCTGTGCACCAAAAGTTCCCGTTCAGAGACGCAGATTGGAGTCAGAACACATTAAGACATTTAATAATTCATCTACTCAGCCACCAGGAATGACTTCTTGGAGAGAGAGCGAGAGAGAGGGAGAGAGTCAGCTGGGCGAGGTCACTGCCACAGGAGGACAAACCGGTTCCCGTCAGGAGGGCGTGCGCCCCACACGTACCGACCCGACTGGCTGGTCCCTGCATCACTCACTCACTCACTCACGCTCCCTCCATCACACAGCACCCGGCGTCTCTCACTGAGCGTCTCTCCCCTCCAGCAGACGATGCCCCTCCAGTCCACCCTGTCGGGCCGGGGCTCCGGCGCCGGCCCCGAGCGGGCCGAGGACACGCAGTCGGACGGCAAGTCCTTCGAGGAGCTGAGGCACGAGTGCCTGCAGAAGGGGGTTCTGTTCGAGGACCAGGACTTCCCCGCCGCCGACTCCTCGCTGTACTTCAGCGAGAGCGTCCCGGTCAACATCGAATGGAAGAGGCCCAAGGTACGAGGGGGGGGGGGGGGGGGGGGTCTTTCTGTAGAGGAATGAACGAAGGACTAGAAAAGTGTCCAAATGGGTTCAGTTCTCTGCGATCCAAGCTTCTGAAATGGGTGAAAAGTTGTGTTTCCCAGTGATCCTCTGGTTTAACGTTCTACTGGGTGAGACGTGCTTTACTGGTCTTTGTTTGTCGTCATATTGAAGATTCTAACAGGACAGACTGGCTGGGTTGCGGTTGGGCGAACGAGCGTTGTGCCGCGTGGAGCAATTATTTAACGCCTCGGATGAAAACGGCGTGAGTTCATTCGAAGTTTCGATCCCGTCGGAGCTGCGAAACCGGTTCTGCGAGCAAACTGTGCAAATAAGAGCCGAGCGCAGACTCCATCCCCACGCGCCGCCGCCTTCGCTACCTGCGAAACGCCGGCGCCTCACGCTTGGTTTTGGGCCGATCAGATAAAAACTGAGACGGCTGTCCCGTCTCGCTTGTCCCCATTGTGTGCGCGCAGCGGTTTCACCTGTCGAACCCACGCGTCGTGTTTGTGACGACTCCACATTTCTCTCTCGGGCGTCGCTCGGGAAGCGCCCGTGTGTTGGTTGACGTGCGTGGAATGCGAGCACGCCCTTGGGGAGGCACTTGACCCTTTTCTTAAATAAACCCACCTGTTCCTTTCCGGGTTTCTCCACAGGAGATCTGCAAAGACCCAAAGTTCATCGTGGGCGGCGCAGACAGGACGGACATCTGCCAAGGACAGCTCGGTTGGTCCCCCCCCCTCCGCCGAGCCCCAGTGGATTGCGCGCGTGTTTCACTCTCTTACCCATGATGCACCTGTTTCGTCACCACAGGTGACTGCTGGCTACTGGCGGCCATCGCGTCCTTGACCCTCAAAAAAGAAGCCCTGGCCCGGGTCGTCCCCCCCGACCAGGACTTTGACCGCAGATACGCCGGCATCTTCCACTTCCAGGTGAGCGGCTCATCGGATGAAGAACCTACGAGGTCATAGCGTACATTTGATGTTCAAAACTCCTTTAGTTTGATAATCCAATGCAAGGGTTTAATGTTCTAAAACCTGTGCATTTCCCACACTCCTCCCAAACAACCATAATCCCCAAATTAGTATTCATGTATATTTACGGAGATTGTAGTGTATTGAGATGATGATTAATAAATGTGAAATACCAACAAATAACTTCACTTACCTGATCGTTTTTATTCACAAAGGCCGGAATTCTCTCCCTAAAAGTATCATTTTATTGTTGGTTCAGAGATATTGCGGCTTAAAGGGATCTCTGAATCGCTTTACATCATTTTGCCGTAATTTAAACGTGACTACTCTCACCTCGCTGCTCTTGCGAGAGTAGCGGAGGGTTGAATGGAGAGGGCGAACGGCGAGGTGTTGAGTCGCTCACGGCCTCCGTCTGTCCCTCAGTTCTGGAGTCACAACCGGTGGCTGGACGTGGTGGTGGACGACCGGCTGCCGGTGGTCCGAAACAAGCTCATCATGCTGCACTCCGCCTCCAACGACGAGTTCTGGAGCGCCCTGCTGGAGAAGGCCTACGCCAAGTGAGTGGGGATGTCCGTGGACTGAGCGCTGCAACCGGGTCACCAGAAACCCTCTACGGTTCCTCTCCCGGGAGGCGTGAACACGCAAAGCCTGAGTCTGGCCTCTGACGCCGCTTTTCCCGTTTCTTTCAGACTGCACGGCAGCTACGAGTCCCTGAAGGGCGGCAGCACCATGGAGGCCATGGAGGATTTCACCGGCGGGGTCGGGGAAAATTACGAGACCAAGAACTGCCCGGACAACCTGTTCTCGATCATGAAGAAGGCGCTGGACAGAGGCTCCATGATGGGATGCTCCATCGACGTGAGGATTGATTTTTTCTTTACCATCTTTCGTACCTGAACGGAGGTTTAGTACCTAAAGTTCCTCCGGTTCAAACCCGTCTCTGGGCGCCGTCTTGTTTTCCTCCAGATCACCAGCTCTGCCGAGTCCGAGGCCAAGACCACCACGGGCCTGGTGAAGGGTCACGCGTACTCCATCACGAGCCTGGAGGAGGTGAAACTGCGCTTCACGCGCCTCTGAACCCACAGCTGAGAACGCGCGAGAAACTCGCGTCTGGTTTGTCGTTCAGCTTTGATTTAGTTCCACCTCTCGACATTTCAGGTGAACTTCCGAGGTAAGACGGTCCAGCTGATCCGGGTGAGGAACCCGTGGGGTCAGGTGGAGTGGAACGGGCCCTGGAGTGACGGGTGAGCATGAAGCACAACAAAACATATTTCTGTTTGTCTCCATCGCCCCATCAAACGACCTTTCCCGCTCAAACTGAAGTCCTTCCCTTTAAAACTCAGTCGTGTGTTTTGCGTCAGTTCTTGTCGCTGAGATTGCGACGGATTGATTTTCGTCTCGGGTCCGTTTCAGATCCAGAGAGTGGAATTACGTTGACAGCGGTGATAAAAATCGCCTCCTGCAGCTTTCAGACGACGGGGAATTCTGGTGAGTCCACGTCATGACTCCGCCCCCTTTTAACACCAATGACGCCCTTTTACCTGCCTGCAACGTCTCTGCGTTAAGAGAGATGCAGAGTTCAGACTAAATGTGAAGTAGCGGCGACTCCATCCAGACTCCCAAACCTCCGTTATCCCGCCGTCTTTACCTCATTACGCCTCGTTACACCAGGATGGAGTTCAGCGACTTCAAGAAGAACTACGACAAGGTGGAGATCTGCAACATGACCCCCGACGACCTGACCGACGACTCCAAGCGCCAGTGGGCGGTCAGCATGTTCGAGGGGAACTGGATCCGCGGCTCCACCGCCGGAGGCTGCAGGAACTTCATCGGTGAGAAAGGAACCCTGACGGAATGTTCCGTGCGCCCTTTTTGTCGTCAAAAAAACCCGCCGTTCACATCTGTGGGTCTCCAACGCGCAGACACCTTCTGGACCAACCCGCAGTTCAAGCTGAAGCTGGAGGACGCCGACGACGACGACGACGTGTGCAGCGTGGTGATCGCGCTGATGCAGAAGAACAGGAGGAAGCTGAGGAAGGAGGGCATGGACATGGAGACCATCGGCTTCGCCGTGTACGAGGTCAGCAAGAGAGACTCCTTACTTTAATGAAGATGCGTTCAGGCGTTTCCTGCATTGGTTTAAAGTAAATTAACATTACAACTAAAATTTGGCTTTGCTCAGAAAGCTTCTACATTTAAGATGAACCTCTTACGATTTGAGTGTGTTGGAAGTTCACTCTGGACCTTCAAACACTTTCAACCCTGAAATGCTTTAAAAGGCTTTAAAAACTACAATTCTAGACGGTGGAGTGATGTCCATCTGCTGCAGAAGATCAGTTGATCTGACAGAAAGCTCCAGGACAGCAACTAAATGGACCTTAAGGGCCCATTGTTTTACCAGTCGACCATCTCACGTTGGAACGAGCTGAATTAAACTTCTCGTCTCTCTCCGTTCAGGCTCCGGAGGACGAGGACCAACTGGGGAAAGACTTCTTCCGCTACAACGCGTCCAAAGCTCGCAGCAGGACCTACATCAACGTGCGGGAGATATCGGAGCGCTTCACGCTGCCTCCCGGCAGCTACCTGCTGGTCCCGACCACCTTCCAGCCGCACCACGAGGCCGACTTCATCGTCAGGGTCTTCTCGGAGAAGAAGGCCGAAGCTCTGTGAGTGACCCCCGAGGACTCGCGTGGCACCACATTCGCAACGGTTTAATTCAATTTTTAGAAGACGGAAATGTACGGCAAAGCGCAACATCTCAACGCGCGTTTGTGCTCCACAGCGAGATGGGGAGCAACGTTGACGCTGACCTCCCAGATGTGAGTAGCTCACACGATCAATGACACCAACCCCCCCCCCCCGCCGGCTGGTACTGACGCTGCTGTGTTGTTGTTCCCGCCAGCCGCCCCCCCCCTCTGCCCCAGAGGACGAGTCCGACGAGGAGAAAGGCCTGAGGAGGCTGTTCGAACAGCTGGCCGGAGACGTAAGGAAACATCTGTCTGCGTGCATGATGTCGATGGGAATGGCGGAGGAGTAAATGGACGTTGTGGTCAGCGCCGGTGTTTTTTGAGTCCAGCTTCCTCTTTTATTGGTCTAAAAATAGACCAATGAAAGAAGAAAGGCGTCGTCCGGTCCGAGTTGTTTTCACGCTTTTTTTACGAACCGTTTTCTCAGCTGCGCTCCTTCAGCTTTTTACTGCATTTAATGTTCGCTTCTATTCACGCAACATTTACTTAAGCTGTCTGTCTATAACGACGGCACTTTCTTTTTACTTTGGTGCAGCAGACCTCAGAGAAATCCAAATGATTCTCGCGTCTCAGTATGCAAAATTATCGAGATTAGAAAGATAATTCCCTCCCAAAAAAGGAGGTGGAGCCCAAAAACGGAGCTAAAAGGGAGAAAATATTGAACTTGCATTCATCTAGTGGACATACGTTTAAATAATGCAGATTTAACATTGTGCAACAATGCTATTGTTGGTATAGCGGCACTGTGCCGACCGACACTGTGGTTTTGTATGAACTAAGTTGACTTGAACCCCCGCTGTGTCTCCAGGACCAGGCCATCTCTGTCAGAGAGCTGCAGCAGATGCTCAACGGCGTCCTCAGCAGACGTGAGTCTCGGGTTCACTGTTCGTCCCTTCAGTTTCCTGCATTTATTGGTGGCTATAGGCCTCGATGAATAGATATTGATCCATTTCAAGATGCCACGAGATGAAAAAACCTCAAACCTTTGTGCCATTGAATAAAAAAAGCACGGAAGAAGCTTGTTTTACTCTTAAACCAAACAGAATTATACATGCAGAAATGATTTAATGGCAAAATAGTGTATTTGGCACCTTTAATTTAACTGTAGTTAACTTTAATCTTGTACAACAAGTTTCTGTACATTTGTTTCCATGTTTTACGGCGTTGGTGGCAGTTAAAAACTGTTCCAAATCTGTTTCTCTTTCAGGAAAAGAGATCAAATTCGACGGCCTGAGTCTGAGCACCTGCCACAGCATCATCAACCTGATGGATGTATCCTCCCACGTCACTCAGTGACTCTGATCTCAGGCCACATAAGCAAACATGCACCGGGACAAAGCGCAGACTAGTGATCAGAGGAGTTGGTTTTAACAGAGAGGAGAGCAGGATGCTTTTGGAACGTTTTTGTCCTTGACAGAGCACCAGGTGGACAACACGGGGCAGCTGGAGTTCCAGGAGTTCAAGGTCTTCTGGGAAAAGATGAAGAAGTGGATCGTACGTTTTCATTCATCATTTAAAAGTGGGAATCAGGTGGAAGAAGTGCTAGAATTTACCAAAGTACAAGTACAACTGTCATCGATAAAAAGTCATTCAACAATTGAATGATTCAACAAAAATGTTTTTTTTTTATATTTTGTATTAATAATCTGTGTTGTGTGGAAGTAAAACTATAAAATAAAAGCACCTCATAATTATACTTATTGCAATAATTGTCGTCAGTTCTCTTCCTGTATTTTTTGCCATGAATCAGCCGGTGATTTCTGTGCCTCCAGATGCTCTTCTTGGCCTTTGACACCGACCGCTCGGGGAAGATGTCGTCCTACGAGCTCCGCAGCGCTCTCAAAGCTGCAGGTGAGAGTCGACCGAATGGCGACGAGTGGAATTCTGCTATAAACACACGCTTGACATCTGTATATGTAAGAATGAATCAAACCGTTGGGCTTTGGATGATCCTGCGTTGGTGTGTAAATCCCTCCCGTGAAGGAATGCAGCTGAACAACCAGCTGCTGCAGCTCATCGGCTTGAGGTTCGCTGACGACAAATACGACATCGACTTCGACGACTACCTCACCTGCATCGTCCGCCTGGAGAACATGTTCAGTACGTTGGGATCAGATCTTTCAGCTGCACCATGACTGTAGTAACCCCGACAACCACCGCCTCGGAGGGATGCGGTAACCGTTGGTTACCGGTGATGAGTCAAGACTCAGACGCACGTTTATGCGATAATTTGATGAATTGTTTAATGTGAGATAAACCTTTACTGATACTTCCGGGGGCGAGATTAAAATATAAAATAAACTAGAGAAGAATAACTAGAGATTAATAGTGAATAATAAAACAGGATGATAATAAAACACTTTTTGAATACAAGTTGAGCAATTTAAAAGTGATTTATATGTTCGGATAATTTATGAGAACAAGAAAGTTGAAATAAAAATACAACAACAGAAAACGGATACAAAAAAATTAACTAATATTTAAATAAATTCAAGCAATTCAAATCAAATGAGCATATTTACTACATAATAAAAAATAAAAGTAAATCAAATTAGATAAGGCAAAATAATCCTTTATATATTTCCAAAGCAAAATAAGTATAGAATACATAATAATAGATAGTGTATATCTAGAGATATATCAATCATTTGACGGGAGTTATTTGCCACTTTGAGCTGAAACTCTTCCTCTTCACCAGGAGCCTTCCAGGTTCTGGACACATCCCAACGAGGGCGAGTGAACATGAACATCATGCAGGTAAAAACAGCTCCATGTGACATCACCGCGTGATCCCGGTCACCTCTCTCACCTGAAGTCTCGGCTCCACCCAGTTCCTCTCTCTTAACACTCAACTGAACGGAGATGTTGATCCTGGGACTTTATTTGTTTGTTCTCACAGTTCCTGATGCTGTCGATGAACGTCTGAAGGCCGACAGGAGAAGAGAAGAAGCCTGATCAATCTTCAGACTCTGTTTTTTGGTTTAATAATGTGAGATGCTTTCTGCGCTGCAGAGTTGGAACGTTGGGATCCATTGTTAAAAATTTGCTAACTGGTGCTTTTGGACAAAACATTTTTTTTCTCTGCTTTCTGTGTGAATGGAAATAAACTTTGAACAAAACATCTGATTTGGAGTGAAGTTATTGAGACTATAGATATATATATTTATAACTAAAACACCTCAATAGTCAGTGAGTCTGATACATTAAGCCTCACAGGATGGGAGAAAAAGTTAATTACATGTGATTTACTTTTTAACCAAGAAGAGTTCAGTAATCTTCTCTAAAGTTTTATGGATGGTTCTATTAATTCAATCTAGGAAACATTGTTTCCACGGTAATATTGGATTTATCATTTAATAGTAAGTAAAAAAATATTCTATTAAAAGTCTTGCATTCAAAGTTTTGCATAAAACAACAAACAGCAAAATGTATTTAATGTACCAAAAGTACTAACATGCTAAAATGCTAATAATAAGCACAGTAACCAAATCAAATAAAGGTAGATCAAATTAAACATGCATTAGCATAGAGCAGGAATCTGTTTGTGTTTTGCGGTGTTGTTTTAATAATCAGATAATAAACATATGGAACATAAAAATGAGAACAATCAGCGTGAATGTAGACGTGCGAGTTGTAGATTGTAGGTGAAGGTATCGCTTTGAGAGAAAGTAAGAATGTTGATCGAACTGGACCAACAGGAAACGTTCCACAGACGCTGATGATTCGATATGGAATAACACCGGTGTGATGTTTTGATGGGAAATACCTTTTGAGTTTCTGCCCACGAAGCATAGGCGTGGAAGAGAATGAATGCATGCGTCTGCTAAATAGTCACTCATGTCACAGGCTGCTTTGGGAAAAGTTCAGGTTTAAGAGAATAAGTGTGGTGAAATTCTATATTATTTTATCATCTACAAATCCCATGAAAAGACCACAGTCGAATGCTGCGCTATACGCTCCTGTCCAGCAGGTGGCGGTAACGCGCCTATAAACCGGTTGTCCGTCAACGGTACACGAAGAGAGAACGATGTGGACTATACCAATCATAAACAATGCTCAGTGAGGGAATACCTATTGTATAATTACATGAATTACATTAATACACTAATACGAACACAAGCTTTAATATAAATTATGAATCACAAGAAAAATGTAAACTAATCCCGTGAGCTTTCCACATTAATCAGATTGATATCCTTTACACCCCCCCGCGGTTTCACCGAAATGGTTCTTTCCAGCAATGGTCGAAGCAGCATGGTGAAGGAGAACCCAGCGTGGATTAACAACAACAACTAGACATTCTGGATTTAAACGGATATCAGTTTTCTGCCGCCTGTTGTTTGAGGTTTCAGTGTCATTAAACCCGATTAGTTGGAGGTCAGCGGGACAGATTCTATCACAACATGGTAAAATTACGTTTTTAAACCTACGCTAACCCATATAGCTAACAGCGGCTAACGTCGCCGACGTGCTTTAAAAAACACTGTACCGATAAAAGAATACATCGTTAGCTAAGTGTCCGTTGTGTTGTTGGTTCGCTGTTCGTTTATTCTATTATTTCTCACGTGTATTGTTCATTCGGCCCATGTTTGATGAAGACAAAGTCATTACAATAATGTTGAAATCTAAAACGTATAACGTTACAAACCGACCGATGAGGTAACCGTCTACTGTTGTGTGTAGTAAGAGCTTCTCACTGATGGATCCCAACAAGGGGAAAGAAGTTAACGCGCCAGATCAACCAGGTGTCTTGTTTGTCTCTTTCAGCCTCACCGAAAGAAGAAGTCGTTCATCGACAAGAAGAAGGCCGTGACCTTTCACCTCGTCCACAGGAGTCAGAGGGACCCTCTGGCTGCAGATGAGAAAGCCCCCCAGCACGTCCTGCTGCACGCCAACAAGGTAACCATTCACTCCGTTGTTGTTTTTAAGATAAATGTTCCTTTTGAAATGTTTTTTTTTTTCTGGATTATATTCAGTATTTTCATCCTTCGATGTCTCCCAGGTTGAACCGGACAAGAGGCGCGAGGAGCAGAGGGAGTTTGGCGTTTTCTTTGATGACGACTACAACTACCTGCAGCACCTGAAGGAGGCGGCACCCACGGCCGAGCTGGTGGCGGACGAACCGGCGCACGGCAACAGGCCAACGCTACGTCTCCGTGGCGACGACGACGACGATGACGAGGAGGACCGGGACGTTCTTGTAAGTCGACTCCTGAGTTAGTGGAAAAATGAAACATATTTTTCCACAGCTGGAAAGATTTTGAGGAATGTTTAATTATATTTTAGTGTCCTTTCGGGTTTTGATGTTTAATTATTTTCCATTGGTCCTCCTTGTTTTCAAGAAGGGTTTCAACAACCATGAATTAGACCTCTTAAATATAGAAATTTAAGTATTGACCTTGGATCCTGGAGGTCAATCTTTCATTCACACCAAAGGTCACTGAGTAAAACCATCTCTGCGTAATGTTGAAAGCTTCCTCTGAAATGTTTCCTGTAGGACGTTCAAGCCGCTTCCATCAACCTGCCGTCCTCCGTGTTCGCCTCAGAGTTTGAAGAGAAGGTGGGACTCCTGAACAAAGCCGCTCCCATCTCAGGTAAACGTCCTCGCCTCAAAATGGAACTACAGAGAAAAACGTCTGGGTTTTCAAAGTAAAAGTAAAAAATAGTTTAGTTGACAAACGTATCATTGTAAATGTACATATTGTATATTACATTTTTGGATTTGATTCATCGCTGTTCTGGATCTCCATCGTTCACATCTGGATCTGTGCCTCGGCTCCGTGTGGCGATGAAACGTTTGCTGCTGTTTGTTTGCCCCCCGACGTGTGCAGTTTGAATAAAGCTGCCTTCACGGTCTCGCCCCTGTGTTTCCCCGCAGGACCTCGTCTGGACATGGACCCCGACATCGTGGCCGCTCTGGACGAGGACTTTGACTTCGACGACCCCGACAACCTGCTCGACGACGACTTCATCGCCCGAGCGAACACAGCGAGCGCAGCCGGCGAGTAAGAAGCCCAACGTCAAGCCGTCTTTCTCCTGGTTTTATTATTTTAAACTCGCCCTTTTTTAAAAAGTGGCGCCGTGCGTCTGTGTGTCAAGAGGTGACAGCGGCGACGAGGACGACGACGACGACGAGTGGGAGGACACGGACGAGGAAGGGGACTTCGGCTCCGAGGGGGGGCTCTCGGGCGACGAGGACCTGGGGCGCCGCGCTCGAGAGTTCCTGTTCATGGACGAGGAGACGAAGAGCCGCTTCACGGAGTACTCGATGACGTCGTCCGTGATGAGGAGGAACGAGCAGCTCACCCTGCTGGACGACCGCTTCGAGAAGGTCAGCGCCGCGCCCCTTTAGCGTCTTCATGCCAGTCATTTACCGTTTTGAAGTGCAAGACGGTGGGAACGGCAGCAGGTTCCTCCCCCCGCTGACCGAGTGTCTCGATGCGTCTCTTCAGTTCTACGAGCAGTTTGACGACGACGAGATCGGCGCCCTGGACAACGCCGAGCTGGAGGGCTCCATCCAGCCGGACAGCGCGCGCCTGGAGGAGGTCATCAAGGACTACTTCGTCCAGAAGCACAAAGAGTGAGCCTGCGTTCGCCTGGTGGCCGTCGATGCTGCACCACGTTGTGTTTTTAGCAACAACAACAAAAAAAAAAGCTTTTCAAGCCGGCCGACCAACTCTCGCCTTATTTTGCGGTTTAGCCACTTGAAGCTCGATGAAATGGGTCCGAAAGAACTCCCCGTCCTGAAGGAGGAGGACGATGAAGACGACGAGGACAATGAGGAAGAGATGGAGAGAATAGTCGTCTGGGCTCAGGACGAGAAGTGGGATTGTGAAACCATCATCAGTGAGTTTAAATCCTCTTTGACTCATGAAACAAATCCTCGAGCTACAGAGGTGGAACTAAAATGTGAGCAACGTTCACACGTTTGAGTTCTCCAATCAATCAGTGATTCATCGACAGATTCACGTTTTAATAACGTGAAAACAGGCGAATCCTATTAAGAAATATTAGTCGACTAAAACCAAAACAGCCCATTTGTCAACTAACAAGGGGCCCGACTTCAAGAGGTCTATGAATGATCTTCTCTTCTTTACGGCACTGGAAACCCACGGCCAGTCACACGATGCAACTCGGCCAATCAAACCTGTGCGTTCTCATAGACTGGGACTCGAGTGAGACGCACACACACACACACACACACGCGCACACACACACAGGAAGTCACGCTTCCTGTCAGGGTCTAATTAGACGGACTGTTTGAGCATGAATGGACTTGTCTAAAAATACTATCCATGCCATTTAAAGCACAGTAAAGAGGAAGATCTCATTGGAGGCCGTGACTCACCAGCGGCTCCTAACAAAGCTTAACAGTCATAAACGCTGCAGAGTAGAGTGAGATGTGTCGGTCTGCATCAACTCGAGTACCACTGACAGTAAATATAAGCACAGAACCGGTTTCCTGTGTGCTGCGTTTTAAGACGCGGGACACTTGACTGTTAATGATCTTCTTCATTCTGACTGCGGGATGTTTCTGGTTTTCCCCTCAGGTACATATTCCAACATATACAACAGACCCAAAATCATTCAAGACCCACCAAAGGTAAGACGGCGCTTTCTTCTGTCCTCTTCACCATCCGGACCCGTCCAGCTGCTCTTCAGAACCTAGAAATGTTCCGCTTGACTAAAGCCGACGGCTCGCGGCTAACAAAGCTACCAGTGCTGGGCGTGAGCTAACAGCGCTAACAGCTAGCCCAGAGAGAGTCATTTCATTTAGCTGTTACTCCCCTGTATCTTTGCATGAATGAATTAGCGTTTGTGAGGCTCCGGATGAACACACACACACACACACACACTCTGAATCCCGTCTCTCGCCTCCCCTCCGTCCCCGAATGAAGCCGATCCGCGTGTCCCAGAAGACGGGGATCCCCCTGGACGTCCTCCCGGCCAAAGGCCTCACGGCCAAGCAGGCGGAGCGCATGGCGCTGATCAACGACCAGGACCTGCAGCGCGTCTCCACGCTGCCCCGCGACAAGGAGGAGAGCACGGAGGAGAGGAAGGCCAGGAAGCAGGCCATCAAAGAGGAGCGCAAGGTGAGGACGACGCATGGGGAGGTGCTTTAGGGCGTTGTGATTGACAGGGAAAGGATTAAGTTATGACGCCGGTGTTGTGGTTCAGTGTTTCACCGCCATTCATCCTTTCCACGATAAGAAAGTGGTAACGGCAGAATACGATGTGTAGCGAATACGGTTTGACTCCTGGCTGCGCGTCGTCTAGGAGCGGCGAGTGGAGAAGAAAGCCAACAAGATGGCCTTCAAGGAGGAGCGAGTGCGGCAGGAGAAGCAGATGGTGAACCTGAGGACCAACGCGCCGGGCCTGAAGCTGTAGTGGCGGGCGGCGGACACTCGGCTCTTATATTCAGCGGAGCTGACAAACCGGGAGGCTCGAGTCTCCTCGAGTCATCGGGGGCTCTGAGTACGAGAAGTGGATCTCTGCGCCCGACGCCATGTGACCTCCAACAACCGATGTGTCAGAGACTCCCCCGAAATTACACCACATCTGCTCAAACAATCTTTTTTTATGTAGATTTCAAACCTGTGTTGAAATCAGCAGGAGGTAAGCTAGTTAGCGTTAGCCGCAGGTCTGTCCTGCTAAATAATGGATCTCCAAGCAGCTTTTAACACCTTATTTAAATCAAACAGACACACGCCGGTGAACTAAAGGCTGATGACCAACGGTTGGTCTGGAACTCTGCGTGCGATAGTTTGTATAATTAGTGAAATACGCTTGCAGGGAGTCAGAGGATTGATTCCACTCGTGTGTGTGTGTATATACACACACTTTAGCAGGTATTATTGCTCCTCAATAGTAAAACAATGAACTGAACTTTATCAACCTGTTCTGTGAGCTGGTATCAGTCATCAGAAAGACTTTTCTATTCTCATTTTGTTTTGTGCCAAAGCTCTGCCTTCAAGTCAGGTGAGTTCTCTCTTAAGTTTGGAGTTTATAAAAGAATATCAGAATATCAATATTGTTTTGTGTCTTTTATTGAAAAAAATCTGAACAAACACACCCCTGTTCAACCCTCAGAAAGATTGTAAAGATCCATATTTACAAAAAAACAAAACAACAGTCAAATTTCCCGACATACGAACAAACGCAAACCAGTGGATCCAGTTCAGCAGGTTGCCCGGCAACAGCGGACTGAGGTGTGTCGGTCACGAGGCTCAAAATGTATTTATGGCTCCTTCAAAGTTCACAGTGAATCAACTTTAACAACGTGTGAAGCCAAATCCCTTCTTCTGCCTTCAATTGGCACTTTTATTTCAATCGGCTGCGGTTTGTTGAGACTAAAATTATCAGATTTTAAAGTTTCACCCTCCATAAATAAATAAAAACTGTTTGCTGTGGACGTCTGCATGAATAGTTCCCATTAGAACTACTTTCCACTGAAGAAATAGTCCCTGTGAATTGTGTAAAACGTTCACCCTCATGTAATCTGGACACTGGCAGGTGAGAAAAGGTCTTTGGTTGAACTGTTTAAAAAAAAAAAAGCTCCTTTCTGACTTGCAGCTGCACACCAGCAACACTTCTACGGCCTCTAAGCCATTTCCATGAAAATCAAATCAAAGTGTCCGTTTGCGTTCCGATGTCCCCCGAGAGCCCCGGCTCTCTCGTGGTCCCCGGGGGCCGTCACAACTCGTCGGTGGCTGTAACCAATGGCAAGGTCTCCATCGCCCATGTCCACCTCCAGCATTTGCCTGCGGTCGTAGTGCGGCAAGTCAATCGACTCGGCCTCCGTTTCCTCAGAGTCGTCCTCTGAGACCCCCCCGTCGTCCTCTGAGACCCCCCCGTCCAGCCGGAGATCCTCCTCGGAGCAAACCGGGAGGGTTCTGGAGATTTGGTTCTCCGTCACTGTGACGGGACTGAGGTCCTCGCGGGAAACGAGTGCGTACCTCATGTCCCCCTCATGGGCGTCCAGCACCAGTGAGATCTGCGTGGACGAGGAGACGGGGGGGGGACAGACAGAGAACCAAAAAGGGGTTTTAAACAACAACCAAAGCCACGCAATTTACGCAGATGTATTTTTGTGCGATATGGACCCCTTACCGGGGTCTTTGCCGGGTTGTTCTTCATGGTCCAGGCTTTCACTCTGCAGATGAGGACTATCACCACAGAGGTCACGATGAAGAAGAGCAGCAGCATCAGAGACAGCACCAACACGCCCCAATCTGACATCCACAAAAGACACATTTTTAGCTCCGCAGATTCAAGACCATTCGTGGAACTTCATACTTTTCTCTCCCCTACGAGATCCTACAAGCGCGACGACCTTGTAGAACGTGGTGCCTTCATGTGGGGCTCAAAGCCCTCATCAGACTCACCAGTAGAGACGGGGGCACAGACGGGGCCCGTCTTTCGGAAGGAAATCGAGCGGGAACCGTAGGCCACCTTCCCGTCCAGGCTCTGCACGCACCGCTCGCCCGCGGGCAACCCGCCCGGCAGCGTCAGCTTGCACTTCTTGTCGTCGGCGTGGCACTCGCCCGAAAAGTTGCTCTGAAAGGTCACAGAACCGAAAGCAGGTTGACGTCGTTTGCGTTTGCTCGATGGAACTGTGTTGCTTGGGGCTGAAGGAATCGACCTCGTAAAAACAAGGTCCTCCAAATACAGTAATTCACCGTTATTGTACTTACACCATTGAAGGTAAAGGTGGGCGAACTCGACCCGGGGACTTGCTTCAGCTCTGTGTAGAAGAGGAGGGGGTTCTGGAAACTCAGCGTGAACTCCGAGTTGGCCTCATTCAGGTCCACGGGGGGGAAATCTAATTTACCTGTGAAGAGAGAGTCAACTTTTATGTCCAGTCATCCGTCGTCGTCGTCTTCTTCTCTAACTTGAACTACACTCTGGTGCAGGAGGTGTCAAACGTACGGCCCACATCTGCTCTCCATGGATTTTGTGTCTCTTACATTTTATATGAGCTGGTTTTAAATGGTTAAAGGTGAACGTCTCAGACTCCATCGTCTCAGACTGGTTGCCTCCGTCGTGGGCCGTCACGGTGACGGAGTGGAAGCCCAGGGAGCGGTCCTCAGAGGCCCAGACGAAGCGGGTCAGATCGTACCGGTTCCCCGTGGTCTCGCTCTCTTGCTCCCTTGTGGAAGTATATTATTAGCATTCCTCAAACCACAGTCCGTCATCCCACCACCGACCACCACGAAATTCTACCTATTGATTATTATTATTATTATTATCAGAACAACTTGTTGGTGACACCAACAAAGACGAGGAATAATACAATAGGTGAGGATGGTACAAAAAGATAAATGAAAGCAGAGACAAAATATAAAAAAGATGGTAAACAGTAGCTTAGATGCAATATTGTTGAATTGGAGGTTTGTCATTAAATTTAGGATTGTTAATCCTTTTATACAACAGCAAACGTGTGTTTGATTCTCACTGGAAACATCGGCATAAATCATCCTTATTCAGTGATGTCCGTCGATAATCCAAACGGCTATTTTAAATGAATCAAACCAAGGGAACAAAGCCGCCCGTTTCTCACCCCGCCGACCCTTCGACGCGCACGGTGTAGCTGGTCCCCGGGCCCCTGTCCTCCCAGCTGACCGTCACCTGCTGGTTGTGGCAGGTGACATTCAGGCCTCCTGGCGGCGCCGCTGCGGGAGAACGGGAGGGAATCAGCAGGGAACGTTTGACCGCACGATGGGTTTCACTTAAAGTAGCTGAAGAATACTTCTACTGAAGTGATGTTGGGAAAATCAGGGGGGTGTTTTTGAAGATAAGATCGATACAGGATCAGGTAATAAAGTCATTGGGGGAAATAAAGAAAACCGTCATTACGAGCTTATTGATCCCGTATATCCGTCACTGACGGAGGCATGACGTCATCACACATCCCAGCGAACCAAAGCGCATCTGTGCAGACATGTTGTTTCTCTTGTTACAGCCATGAACGGGCAAAAAAAACACTTATTTCCCAACACTGTCAATCAGGAACACTCCTTCAAATGCTTCCTGTTGCCACATGGCGGCTGAGGACAACACACAGCATCTTCCCGCCCGGCGGCATTCCTGACATCAGCCTCACCCGCTCTTCTTCTAATGTGTTCTTAATCAGTTCCGTAACCCCAGAGAGTTTCAGGATGATGCGGGTGGTTTAGTTTCTCTCAGCATTCCGGTTCATCCCAACGGGGTGGGATGAGCGCTCATGTCTGTGTTATGCAGCGCCATGAGCGGACTACAACGCATGTTTAGAACACGCTATGGATGTGCACTTGAAAATTGTTTCAACAAAGTCCGTTCCGCTGAAAGGGGAGCGCTCCGTTTGATCACATGATCGACCATTGGGGTCATTATTACCTAAATCAGAAAAAATCTTGAGCAATACAATCAATCAATCGCATCTGATCGGAGAGTAAATGAACCCTTTCTTTCACGTCTGGTCTGCAAACACATCACATTGCACCGCCTTTGCTTTACGATTGAGAAACACCACAACAATTCACTTTATGATGCTCCTGGAGGTTCTTCTACATCACCAGCACTGTGAATGCTGGTTTCCTGTTTGGTTACTCATTAAGCAGGTGATTATAAAATGCCCATAAACAACCTCTGGACCTGGAACCTGTACACGTCTCGAGCGTTCCATCCACGTACCTGTGACTCATATTATCGGGAACAATATATCCATGTATGCATTATAGATCTATATATGCATTATGGACTTTGTCAATCGATGTTTGATGGATCAATTAAAATATGTTCGGAACATCTGTAAAGTGTAAAAAGTGGGAAGCATCCATCACCTGACACGTAGAGTCAAAAAGATGTCTATGTCTTTATTCATATGTGTTGAATTGTCATGAAACTAGACGACAAATTCTGAAAAATATGGCCAAAAAATATGACTTTTGACCTTTGACCAAACAAAGCTGGTCGCACCTCCAGTCATTATCTCGTTATCACACACAGTCTTACGTAATCAATATCTTTATTCCAGGAAATTATTATAAATTGCTGTTCTGTTATGATTTCCTATTAATCTAGACTGAACTTAACTAAAAGGTTTAGGTCAGTGGCTTTAAATAAGGTCCAACACACATTCACCCTTTAGTCTGAGCAGAGTTAAAATCACACACATTCACCTTTTAGGGGCTAAACACAATCCTGTGTCGCAAAACATGCTAAACTCTTATAATAAGTTTAAAAAAAAAAGAGATTTAATATGTTTTAGCGGTTTTATTTGAACTGAACTCTATTGTAAGTTTAGAAACGTACCAGCGGACGCCCCGCAGAGCAGGAGCAGCAGGGCCCTGAACGCACCACCGGGCGGCATGTTCACCGATTAGAAGCCTCCGTCACCGGCACATCACCCGCGGACACCCGTAACCGGCACGCGGGCCCCCCGGTTCCCTTCCGAACGTCCGTCCCGAGCGAGAGAAACCGACCGGCTGCGTGTCCCTCTTCCGCACGCGCGTATCCGCCTGGGTGTGTTGTGTGAGCGCAACCAATTTTCACCTGCCCAACCTGAAACACACCTTGATGAGGTCCCCGGAAGTGACGCCATCGCGGTTCATGAATCTCTCCAAAGCCATATAGATATCTGCGAACAGACATAAATATATATACATCGTTTTCACCGAATACTGCTTTTACCAAAAGGAACTAGAAATACAAGAAAATACGATCCAAATATATATATATATATAAATATATATGAATAGGAAAACCACCTTTTATGCAAAACAAATATTACCTGAGGAGCGAGAGACAACCTGTTGTTTGTGTTTGTCGCCATCAGCAGCTGAGACATGGACATTACATTTAATGTAATTCACTTTGCCCTTTGTGTCAAAACCTGAAGGTTATTTGTATTTTCCCCTCGTCCGCCATGAGGAAGCTCGTCCCAAACAGGCTGAGGGGTCCGTTGACCTTTGACCTCAATGACATCCAATTTACGTTATTTACTGTTAATGATATTTGTATCAAAGTCATCATTGGAAGGAGTGTCTTGTCAAATTAAATCACACATATAAAAAAATAAAATATACATCATATTATGAAACACATTTAAAAAACAACAATACCAACAAATAAAACACATTTTTGAGTCAGTTATTGACGAGTAATCATCTTCATTAAAAACTCCACCTGTCTCATTTATGGAGGTTTAATTAAAAAATACTTTTTCACGTATTTTTCTGTCTCATGCTTAAATTCCACAGCTACGGATCAATTTATTTCACAAAATGAAAGACGCCGTGGACGCAGAGTGGAAGGTCAGCGGGTCGCTGAGGTCAGGAGGATTCAGTCAATCTGCTGAATGTGGTTAAAGAGTCACATGAAGGATGGTGGCTCGTCCTCTGGGGACCATGAATATCATAATAATAAGATTTCATCACATCTATTAATCAAATGCGACTCAATGGAGTCATGCTCGATGAGGGCAGAGGCCTCTAGTGGTCAGAACAACAACAACAACAACGCGGCTTCAGCTGGTCTTTTTAAAGCCTTGTGCCTTAATTCAAAAATTAACATAATCTATGGTAAAGTACAAAAATGTCTGTGTAAGAAAACAGCCATAAAACCATTATATGCTCAATCTGTTGACTCTTTAGACCGATCACAAAAACAACATGTTTGTTTACTTCTGGGGTCTAAGCCCAGACAAATATTTGTAAATACAGTAATGATTTCCACAGAGAAACTCAAAGCCTTTCAATGATTTTTAATATAATTCTCTCAGAAGTGAATTCTCTACAACAAAGGGCGGATGGTGTTGGCCGTTTGTCCCACGCTGTGAGTCCAATCAGGGCTGGACGCAGTTGTCCAGGTAGGCAGGCGTCTTATTTCCACACTCCCGGTAGATGTTCATGAACCTGCGAAGCAGCAGAGGAGATGTTCATGTGACAGCTGAGCGGTAATCAACGCGTCTGTGTCAGAAAGAGGACATGTCGGATTTAACCGTCACGTTGATGTGATCTGGTGTGATGTGGAAAACCCCAGTTTTGCCAACTCTTTCGCAGTTTTCCCTTCGGAAAGGATCTAGCAGCAGCTCCAACTCACCATTTCTTCAGCTCTTCAAAGAATCGCGCCCGAAAACCATTTTTCCTGTGGAAATAATCACATCAGAAATCCAGATGTTCTCATGTTTTTTTTTAGCCTGGTTGCTAAATGCTCGTTTTGATGAATCCTTCAATTCTGCTTCCACCCAGAGATTTGTTTTCTTGTTGTTCCTTGACTTAAATACAGTTTTTATTCATCTGCGATAAGGCGGCACTGGTGGAAGAAGCATCCAGATGTTCATATTACGGCCAAATGTGTGTGCAGCATTATTCATTAACGCGTGACATGTTGTTGTATCTCTGGAAAGAAAACCTTTGGAAAAGTTTATTTCGCTTTAGAAGTTCAAGGATTTTCTACATCCTTCATTTTATCACCTGGAGATGAAAAACTAACATCTATAAACTAACTGAAGCTAACAGACAAATGTAAAAGTGTACTGTAGATTCATTAAGTTGCATTAATATTCAGGTGTTAGAAGAACTTTGCACTTAAAGTCTCCTGATACCTCCATGGGACATAAATACAAATAAGTAAACAAGACCAGCAAGAAAATCTGCTATACAAATGACATAAATATTGGTCTATAAATGAAGGTTCCTCACCAACACCTCGGGGAAGTTCCGGCGTAACGGATTGTTCTCTTTTGTTCCATTTGGAAACAGTG
Organism: Gasterosteus aculeatus; assembly: GCF_964276395.1. Taxonomy (NCBI): domain Eukaryota; kingdom Metazoa; phylum Chordata; class Actinopteri; order Perciformes; family Gasterosteidae; genus Gasterosteus; species Gasterosteus aculeatus. The sequence goes on along the minus strand of NC_135696.1, from coordinate 20,705,441 downwards.
TGATGGGGAATTTAAACGCGTGCAAAGGACAACGAGAAAGGAACTCACATGAGGGTCTCGCGGACCTTCGACACGCACAGCAGGTCGTCGCTTATGTTGTCGTCGATCAGGTCTGCGGGGGAAAGAAACGGACTGTTTCAAAAGCAAAGACGCGGGTTTAAAATGGAGCGCAAACAGGCAGACAAACCGCAGCTCACCGTCGCAGCTCATGGCGCAGATGTTGGGGGACGGAGATGCGCCGTCGCTGCAGACCAGCTGGTTGCTGAGCTGGAAGAGGCCGTAGAGCGAGTGCACCTCCACGGGCCTCCCGGCGGGCCTCGGGGACTTCTCCTCCGAAGAGTTCCCGGACCCGTGGGCGCCCGAGCTCCTGCGGTCCCGCTGGCGGTCCAGCCTCGTCACCGCGCTGGTGTTGAAGGCCGACGCCAGCTCCACGTGACACACGACTGAAGGGAAGAGAGGTTAGGCACTTTTTACCCGACGACGACGCCCAACTGCGTTTCATTTAAAAGCAGCACTTACTTTTGGCCATCAGGTCCGGAGTGAGCCCCCGCGGGTCGTTGGCGTCCTGCAGGTTGACCAACGCCGTCTGCAGCTCACATTTGGACACAATTCGCCCTTCGACCAGACTGGCGCCCAGCACCGACAGGAGAAACGTCACAAACACCCTCATGTTGGCTCCGTGGACCCAAGGCAGGGACGCACGCGGGATATATACCGGCCGCGGGGTGCAGAGGGGGAACCGCGTCCATTGTTCCGCTCGGACAAAGGCCGAACAATCGGCTCAGGGTGGAACGCGATGTAATGCGACGTGACGCACGTCGTCGTCCTTCTCGCACCTCGTTCTCTGAGCTGTGTGGAGGTCGAGGGGAGGGGGACTCATCCGCCCACCTGAAAAACATCTGGTCCCACCTTTGTGCTGCTGAAAAGACGTTTGGCCGTGAGACGGCGAAAGCAGCAAAGGCGACACCCTTTTGTCTTCTCACGCCACCGCGACGCATTCATAACTCGCCAGGATTGGATGTCGTGGGTGAATACAGTGTGTGTGGCCACAGATATCATGTTTATCCCCTGAAAGCCAGCAGCAATACCAAGAAAAGCGTTTGAGAAAAGTGAAAGGTGAGCAGGAGAACAAGCGGTTTCAGGGAAAACCTTTTTAAATTAGTTCTGGGCGTATCATAGATATGTGTAACGGGAGAAAGGGAACATTGGTGATGTATTGGACGACGAGCAGTGGCGAGGAGGCAGATTGCATCTTCTCCACTGTGCCAAGTGCACACGAAAAAACTACGGCCTCTTGATTAGTTTCCTCGGCAAACACTGCAAACACGGGTTTACGGTCCCAATCGCTAAAGTCGTCTTCAATGCAGCAGGATGTTCATCGGGTAAATGATTATTCAGAGCAAAGCAGGCTGTGCTCAGGGGGCGGGGGCCACTCATTGGGATTGACAGGTCCTCGACGTTAACGCCGCAGTCAAAATGTGGTTATTTGTTTTCGCAAAGCGTCGGCTTTGACCTCAGGGCGAAAAGGTCAACTGTGAAACTGCTCATTTTACAGTGACGAAACCCAACAAAGGCCATCATACACAATGGAAGACGTACTTATTCATATTATGTTCCCTGGCAATAGATCCCCCTAAAGGTTATACGCCCCCCCCCCCGTCCCTCTGTAACCAGCTAGGGAACGAGACAGCTGATGCTACATGACGAACGGAGCCAGACATCATTGTTTTATTTCATATCATAATGGAGGAAATGCTTCACCGTGTCATTGCGATACAGAAAGGTAAAGGCAGTGCTGCGCGGCACAAAGAAAGAATAGGAAGAGTAGAAATGTAACACAGGACGATCTGTAGGGGAAGCCGTACACGCAGCGCTGTAGGAGGTGCAGTGAATCATTCCTACACGTCTGTTGGGCCACAGGTTCTCATCCACATCGCGGACATCTTCTCTTGCGATGGATAGGACAATCTTTTCAGTGTGTCCTATCCAGCCTCTGCTGTGATGTCATCACACGCTGCCTCCATCACAGCCAGAAGGGTCGTCTGTGTACGTACGCTTACAAAAAATCCTTAATGGGTTTTTAGGAATGAGGAGTGGGATGAGAGAAAGCATCCTGTTGTGGGCCGCAAACCACAGCCTGACGATGTTGGAACCATGGAAACTGACATTGCCCCAAACTATTTACTAAATCATCTCCAATGTGACCCTCTTGTTCAGGGATGGGATCCCTGTAGTGTGTTAAAAGGCTCCGCGGGGCCCATGATGTGTGCACAGGTGTGGCTCTTATCCCCTCGGGAACACACTTCTGCCTCTTCCTCTGTTTTGCCTCCCGACTCCTCCGCCAGGCAGCCTCACTCCTCTTCCTCCTCTTCTTCTTCTTCTTCTTCTTCTTCTTCTTCTTCTTCTTCTTCTTCCTCCTCTTCCTCCTCTTCTTCTTCTTCTCCCTGGCGGTCGACTCCGTCCAATTCCTTGTCCTTCCATCGTCAGACATCGTAACATTGTGTTGTGCTCCGGCTATTTACATACTTGCCAGTTGATGGTTCATGAGATGCACCTTGGTTAGAACTTTCCACTGAGGAGGCCCTTCACCACCGGGTCACCTACCTGCTGCCCCCTCCGAAGAACTGTTTGCAGGGTCTCGAGGGTGTGCGGAGCTTTGGGGAAGCGTCAGAGCACCACAACCAGAGTGTGCCTTATAAATACAATCATTCAAACCTGTGTTACACATAATTGTATAGATGTCCGTGAAGCGTAAATACTCATAACTGTACACATTTCTTGTAAATAGAATTTAATAAGCTCTGCCTCGTGTTCTCATAGTAGTTCACAGTAGTTCGCAGTAGTGTTCTTATCCAGAAATATGCAGAAAAACACCTTTATTGTAAGATCACAGATATAGAAAAGAAACAAGAATAATGTTAGTTGTACATCTCAAAGAAAGGTAGTGATAAAAGTGATAAAACAATATCATCAAAAATATTAAAAATGAAGAATGAGATTCAAACTAAAATCCAAACAAATCAATCAAATATTGCGAATGATAAAATGTTTCACAGAGTCGGGGAGATGAAGAAATCCTCGGCGGGCGGACGTCCCGCCTGTAGAAAATGTCTCAGCCGCTCATTCACATTTGTCAAAGAAGTTCTTGGTCCTGTGACACCGGCCGATGGGCTTCTTCAACAAACTCCTGTTTACACGGAAGCAGAAGTTGAACAACAAGTGACAGTAGCAGCTGAAAACCCCAAAGGGCATTTCTAAGAATGCTGTATAAACTTTTAAATATGTATTTATGCACTGTAAATAAACCAGCCACATTCGGCGTGGCCAGTGTACCAGTTTCATCGCTGTCTCTGGTTTCACATTCGACCCTCCTTTCAGGACGAGCGCGAGGCAACACTTTGACTTACCACCAGGCTCCGCTGTTCACGAAGCAGTCGAGGTCATCCATTATGTTGTCGTCTATGAAGGCTTCGTGGGTAAAGGACAAACAGTTACTACAGTGTGAAACGTCTTCTTGGTTTAATTAAGACCTCCGTGGCGCTCCGGGTCGAGGACTCACCTGCGCATTCTGTGCCGCACTTGTTGAGGGACCAGCCGGAACCGGGATCACAGGAGTACCTGTCAGACAGCTGGAAGAGCCCGTAGTAGCCCGATCCCAGCCTCCCGCGAGGCTTCCTGCGGCGGATGTTGCGCCTCTCACGTTTCCCGCCTTCCTCCACCTCTTCGTCCTCGTCCTCGTCTTCGTCGTTCCCCTCATCACCCTCTTCTTTCTCAGCGCTTATCATGTCACCGTCTTTCCCGTCATTGTCCTCATTGGTTATCACGTCATCCTCCAACCCCTTACCCATATCTATCTCTTTGTCCTCATCAGTCTCTTCGTCCTCATCACTGTCTCTGCCCTCATCACTGTCGCTGTCCCCATCAGTATCGATGACCTCATTGGTTATCATGTCATCCTCCATCCCCTTAACAGTATCTCTCTTTTTGTCCTCATCAGCACCTATGACCTCATCAGTCTCTTTGTCCTCATTGGTTATCACTTCATCCTCCATCCCCTCGACAATATCGCTCTCTTTGTCTTTGCCCTCACCTGTTTCTTTGTCCTCCTCAGTCTCTTTGTCCTTATCAGTCTCTTTATCATCATCGGTCACCTCGTCCTCATCTGTCTCTTTATCATCATCGGTCACCTCGTCCTCATCGGTCTCCTTATCATCATCGGTCACCTCGTCCTCATCGGTCTCCTTATCATCATCGGTCGCCTCGTCCTCATCGGTCTCCTTATCATCATCGGTCGCCTCGTCCTCATCGGTCTCTTTATCATCATCAATCACCTCGTTCTCATCAGTCTCTTTATCATCATCAATCACCTCGTTCTCATCAGTCTCTTTATCATCATCAATCACCTCGTTCTCATCAGTCTCTTTATCATCAGCCGTCACCTCGTTCTCATCAGTCTCTTTATCATCATCAATCACCTCGTTCTCATCAGTCCCTTTATCATCAGCCGTCACCTCGTTCTCATCAGACTCTTTATCATCATCAATCACCTTGTTCTCATCAGTCTCTTTATCATCAGCCGTCACCTCGTTCTCATCAGTCTCTTTATCATCAGCCGTCACCTCGTTCTCATCAGTCTCTTTATCATCATCAATCACCTCGTTCTCATCAGTCTCTTTATCATCATCAATCCCCAAGTTCTCATCAGTCTCTTTATCATCATCAATCACCTCGTTCTCATCAGTCTCTTTATCATCATCAATCACCTCGTTCTCATCAGTCTCTTTATCATCAGCCGTCACCTCGTTCTCATCAGTCTCTTTATCATCATCAATCACCTTGTTCTCATCAGTCTCTTTATCATCATCAATCCCCAAGTTCTCATCAGTCTCTTTATCATCATCAATCACCTCGTTCTCATCAGTCTCTTTGTCCTCATCGTTAAGCCCACCTTCCATGCCTTCATTTACAATGCTGCCCACTTCCTCCAGCTCTTTTATTTCGGGATCCTCGCTAGTCGTGTCGTCGCGCTTTCGTCTGATGTTGACAGATAAGTTGCCCGTTGGCACGGTAGTTGATGGTTTGGTGGTCAATGGCTTGCTAGTTGGTGGCACAGTGGTTGATGGTTTGGTGGTCAATGGCTTGCTAGTTGGTGGCACCGTGGTCGGTGGTTTGGTAGTTGGTGGTTTGGTGGTCAACAGCTTGGTAATCAATGGCTTGTCACTCGTCGGCTTGGTTTCTGTAGTTTGGTTTTTGGCGCCGGACTGGACCGCATCGGTCTTCAGATGGGAACTTGCTTCCAACTTACAGATAACTGCAGAGAAAAAGTCAAGCGATTACGTAGCAGGAAGCAAAGAAAGAAAAAAGACAAAAGAAAATGTTCAAAGGTGAAAAGGTCATTGCTGTCTAATATGGATATCAACTATCACCTATTTCCAAGATTTGGTCCTTGTATTTTTGAAGCCTCTTGGGCAGGCTGATTGCTTCCCTGAGCTTGTCTCTCAGCTCGCATCTTGAGACGGTCCGACCATCCGACAGGCTCGGCACCAGAACCGCCACGGCCAAAACAACGAGCAACCCCAACTTCATTTCCAATACGTCTCTGGGGAAAATGAGGAAAAACAAAACATTAGATTGACTTGTGTGTTCTAATCGTTTGTGTTAGTGGTGACCACAGTTCACAGGATGAAGACATGAGCTGTCGGCTATGAAAAAATGAAAATTAGTCAAATTACATTTTTTCTGTGCTGTTGGGAGAGATGCATCCACATTTCAGGAGAATTTGTTGAAACAATGCAAGTGAGCCAAAAAACAGGCAAAACATTTTAAGGGGAATAGAATTAAACTTTTAATGTCCATTAAAGTACATATTTAGAATCTCATTTTAACAATTTTTAACTGCATCCCAAATGAATTCACTCACAGTTATAAATTACAAGTTGTACCGAAGCAGTAACATTAACCGTCTAACCGAGTAAATATGCCCATAGTTTAATTTGTTTGGAAAGAAGACGAAGCGATGTGTCTCACCAGGTTGTTCCACCTGCAGTGTCTGATGAATGTTTGCTGCTCTTTGTCTCCGAGTGAAAAGGTCTGATTTTATATGCATTGGTTTCCACCCGCGAACCAACCGGCTTTACCAGTTTGCATCATTCGTGACATGCTTTGCGAGGCAGGAACAGGGAAATCGTGAAAGTCACGGCAAAAAGCAACACACAATGGCTGCTGTGACTCACTGGTCACGCTGTGCAATCGGGTGTCATGTTACCTGAAGGGCACATTTACGCTTCTGCAGCGTTCCGCAGCGACGTGAAAGAATCACACGCGCTTAAGGAGTCCAGGGTTTCATGTGTGTGGGGGGTCTGGTGGCGTCGTATCAATCAGTGACTGCAGAGCGCCTTGTCCTCCGCTCCACCTCCGGCCCAATAAGACGGTCAGGGCCCACCCGTCGTCCTCGGAGGCTCAAGCAGTCGCAGTCCACGAACCGGGGGCCCGGCGTCCACCGCTCCCACTTCTCGTAGAGCGTAGACATGCTGAATAGACATGCGTTGACCTCGGGGTTGTGGGGACGGCAGGGGACAAGTCCGTAGGCAGACACTGCACTGCCGCTGCCTTCACAAAGTACCCGTTGCACGTGGAATGCACACGGTTTACTCTTTAAACTACAAAAACCGTCAATAACCACGAGCACAGAGGAGATTCGCTAACACCAATTACTTTGGCGAGTCTTTTCCTTTTGGGGTCAGCGGGGCCGAGCCTCAGATTTAACTGGTTCCCATCCGCAGCACGGTTGCCCCGTTCTGGCAGGCCAAGCTGTTCTCAGGTGACGGGGAAGTAGTTTGCATCTGTGGGCTGTTTGATTCGCACACCTTGAACCTGCGCAGATTTAATGTCTGCTCAACAGAGATTTGAGGCCAACTTAAATATCACCACGCCATGCGAAGAAATATGCTCTTCTTGCACCACTAACGGACAACGATCAATGTCAAAATCTGCGGCGTTAAATCAACTAACAGTTCTTTGCATCCGCAGCAACACGTCCTGGTACTTCTGACGTATTGTGTATTGGGACGACTTCTTCTTCGCCAGGAACGCAGAGTAGTATAAATTGTAACAATGTAATAATAATAATTGTGAAATAATAATTAAAATAACTCGGCGGACGTGTTGTTGACTCAGAGGACTAAGACAACTGGTTTGTCTGGTTTGGCCATTTGTTGTCGCCGTACAAACGCACATTAATGAATTTCTTCACTACTTCACTAGTTGTGGGAGTTGAGTTTATTAGAGGTAAAACCTGATTATGTAACATCCCCATTCTCGTGGAGGGTTGAGCTGACGGAGCTCAGCCGGCTTTTCATGAAGCGGTGAAAGGCGGAGCGGCTCTTATGTAACGCAACAGCGTGCAAAGGGTTATCCATCTACATCTGATCTTTAGTCAACTGAAAGATGTGTTTAGCTGATGAACCTGATCATAATACGATGATACAACATGTATGAATCCTAATACTTTCACTTCTGATGGACTAATGTAGCAAAGTACTTTCTCACTGTAGTAGAATATCTGAATACTCCCCCCATCACAGTACAAGCCATGCTAAATAAACAGTCACGTCATCAGCGTAACAGGTTCTCGCTGATCTACAGTAGTTTATTGTGTCTGAATCCAAAGAGTCATTGTGGTTTTGTTCCACTGATAATCTGCTCAAGTGTTTTAAAACAGAGAAGCTTTAAATGATCTCATTCATTCAGATCAATACAAGCTTTTAAACTCAGACTTTTATTTTTATTTTGTTTGCGAAAGGGTTTGTTTCTTTTAGTTGTTTGTTTATTTAGTTCACACAGCGTACAAACACAAATATCTATGACATTATGAAGGTGAAGGAAAACAAACGTGGGGTTATGCTGTCGGGCCGGTTTGCATTCACGGACGGAGCAAACGTTACCGATGTTACAACAACAGCATTGTTTCTCTGCAGGAACAACTCGCGTTTCTCAGGGGCGGTGAAGCACGCCGGGGGGGGGGGGGCACTCATATTACCTTACATTCCACAACCAATGCCCCGCCCAGTCTTTTAGTTTCACACATTCATACAATCAATTATTTGCAAGTTGTCCTTTCCGCATTTTGCGTTTTAAACTCATGACTTTTTCATTGTTGGACGTTGTTTTCTACTGCGGAAACAGAGGAGACTGAAACTGCTCTCGGTAGGTGCTCTGTGGGGGGCGCTGCTCCGGCGCGGCTGGAAGGAGGCGGAGGGGGGTCACCGCTCTCAGGGTGCAAAGGTCAAAGCTCCGCTGGTAGTTTTCCCCCGGAGGAGACTCGCTGAGGAGTCCAGACCTTCTGCTGCACAGTGTCCTGAACAGGGAGGAATCGGTTCATTCCGCCGTGAGAAGTGACGAGTCACCACGTAAATGCACGAGAGTACAGGTGTGAGTCATCATTGATCTCTGCGCTACGCTGTGCATTTAAAAAATGGGAAATCTCATAATCGAATCAAATCTGACTTCATATAACTTGACTTTCTTCAGATCAAATCATCTCAAAGCGTAATTTGACCGTACCCACAATCCTGTGCGGGGGCGGTGTGGACCCTGGCCAGCTGTCCTGGATACAACCCGTGCACATCTCTGCCCAGATGAGACCTTCTGGAATGGAAAGTTCTCTCAGAATACGCAGCGTTTCTGTAACGAGACGCCTCCTTTCAAACGGGGGGGGGGGGGGGGGGGGGTGGTTACGATCGCTGCCCCACTCACCTGGGTTTAGAGGCGGGGGGTCCGTCCAGCTCCTCGGAGTCCTGAGAGCTCCTGGACTCGTGCAGCCTCACAGCGGCACCGGAGCCCCCCATCAGGGGGAGGGAGAGGCCCTCACAGAGACCGGGAGCCCTCTAGAGGGCGCAGGAGAGCCTCCAGGGCTTCACAGAAGATGTTTGATCACAGTGGAAGAACAGGACGAGTCTGAGACCAAACGGAGCTGATGATAAAAAGATGAGTCGTAGTGGAAAAGCACAGGATCCCATAACGGACGGAAGAACAAATCCAATCAGCAGATTAATCCATCGTCAAAATAACCATTGGTGAATAATTCAGCCAGCTCCACTTTAACAACAGTACAATCCTGCTTTTACGTGAATATAATGAAAATAATCTCATGAACAACGTATCCTAGTAGAGCCGTCACAGTAAAGCCTCTGGAAACAGACCAGCTGTTAACAACCTGTAAAGCAGCTTTACGCTCTAGAAGGATCATTTCGTTTCTCTTTGAAAGCAGATACAAATAATTGACGTCTTCAGCTCTAAAGTGCTTCCTCCGGGTCCAGCCGCCCTTCAGATGAAGGAGCTCCATCTCTTACCTGCCGACGGGAGAGAGCCGCTGCCTGCTGACCTGGAGTCAGCTGGAGGAGCAGTAACCCGAGAGACCGCGTCCTCTTTATCTCACGTCTTCTCTCCAGGTATCGTCTCCCCGCAGGAGAGCGAGGACGGAGGAACCCGACACGGCAGTCTGACATCAGGGCGAAGTGACACCGGTAACCGTGTTCTCTCGCTCACACACACACACACGCACACACACACACACACACACACACACACACACACACAGAGGCACTCACACACGCACACACACACACACACACACACACACACACACACTCACACACACACACACACACACACGCACACACACACACACACGCACACACAGAGGCACTCACACACACACACACACACACACACGCACACAGAGGCACTCACACACACACACACACACACACACACGCACACAGAGGCACTCACACACACACACACACACACACACACACACACACACACACACACAGAGGCACTCACACACACACACACACACACACGCACACACTGGTTTTCTTTAGTCCTTCGTATATTTAAAACAATGACATCTTATAGAGGAAAAGTAGAATAAAACCATCCATCTTAAAATATCAACAAATAAAAGTCTTGTTTCTGATTTAAAAATGAAACGAGAATGTTTACTGTTGATACATATTTTGTATATTTTATATGTGTAGATTTTTGTGCATATATACACACACGAACACGTACACAAAGAGCCCCCCCCACCCACCTCAGGACACATTTTTAGCATCTTCTTGATAAAGTTGTAAGTCTAATTTCCATTGAGCCAAAACGTTTCTGCTGTGATGGTTTAAGGTATTTGTGCTTATTGAGCATTTGGGACGTGTGAGGTTTGAACACATGCAACAAGGAAGTGAGAACTAAATCAACTTAAATCAACATCAACACTCTGCTTCACATCCAAACCCCCCAAATCAATATACATTTGATTAATGATTTCTGTTCTCTATGAAACATAAGAAATATTGTTGAATCCCCATCATGTTAAGCGTTTACGGTCTTAAAGGATCTATATAGTGTTTCATTTTGATTGACAAACATACAAAAAACATTAAAAAACGTAAAACAAAACACTAAATAAATTGCAATTAGGTGTGACAATGTATCAATCGAATTACCTTAAAGTGATTAATAAATAGCTAATTAATTCACTTCATTCACATTGATGGTATTTTATTCCTGGGTGTTCCTTGTATTGTTCTGTGAGCGGAGCCTCTCGGTTGATGGCTGACCTGTGAAGTGTTATTTCACACACTGTACTTGATTAATGCAAAGCAGCAGCAGCCCCGTCTGTGCTGTGCAGGCCTGAGACCAGGGTCCTCAAACAAAGCATCCATTCAGCAAGGCAGGGGAGGGGGGGGGGTTCTATACATTTAGGTAAGCCTGCGTAAATTTAAAAGTCTGTGTGAGGAGGCGGGACAATACATGTGCAAAAATATCCATTTGGTTGGTTGGGGAGCTTCTCCAGGGGATGCATTTATCTGTAAGTGATATCTGCTGCGGGTCACAGGGAAGTGAATTACAACTGATCTAAATCACATAAATCCAGAGAGAGAGACAGAGAGAGAGAGAGAGAGAGAGAGAGAGAGAGAGAGAGAGAGAGAGAGAGAGAGAGAGAGAGAGAGAGAGAACAAAAGCCGGGGGACTGACAAAAGCCCTGGATGCCATGAAGAGAGGGATGCTGCGTTCAGGTACCCCCTGTAAAGAACCACCTCCCAGCACGTCAGAATCTAGTGTACAGGCGAGTGACACACAGTCCGGACGCATGAAGAGTGGATTAACCGATTACATCATAATCTGAACACGTATCCACAGTGATTTCAATAACTGATTGACTGTCAGATCGATTTTTGGGGGTTTTGGACTGTTTGACTAATTAAACAAATCATTTTTAAAAATCCCTTTTTTTTCCATTTTCTTTTTGCCTTCTTTTTATAAACGGGGAAGAGCAAGGGGACAACAGGGCCCCCGGTCGACCAGATCAACCGGGAGCCCCCAAGAGAAACCAGCTGCAGGCCACTTGTCATGTGACCCCTTAAACTATTTTTGGAAATGTCTTAAAGATACTGTATTTATGTGCATGCATCACACATTTATAAATAAGCATAATAAAACTCCTGGATTACAAGATGCAGCATTATATAAAATGAGACAAATACTAACCAAACAACAGCATCCACATAGATAAAACGTGAATGACTGAAGCGAATTGATTAAACATCAAACTTGACAGCGATTGTCTTTGTGATGGGAGATTGAATATATTTTGGGATTTAAACTTTTATTTGGGTGTGAACAGTTTAGCAGTTAAATTCAACACAAATCAATAATTGGGGTAATAGTTAAAACCGACATGGAACATTTTACTCCACCAGTCTCTGTAGTTTCCATACGTTTTGTACATTTGACTCTTTCACTTAGCATGAGTGTGGAAAACAGTACTTTCAGTGGCGTATTCCCACCGTGCAGGATTTGCACACCAACGGCAAACTCCCTGACCCCCCCCCCCCCCCCCCCCCCTCCCTCCCCCGGGGGAGGAGGCGGGGGGACGGCGACAGTACAAAAAAAACCCGTATTTCCGACGCCCCGCGAACGCAGCAGGAGTCCTCCCAGTCGGATCTGGCCGACCGTGACGCGCCGACTTCGGAGCCGAGCGAGGTTTCCTGGCGGAGCTGCGGAGGAGCAGGAGCAGGAGCAGGAGCCGGTCTGTGTGTCTGTCTGCCGCCGCCGCAGCCTCTTGTCTACCGGGGGTGGTGGTGGTGGTGGTGGTGGAGGGGGGGGGGCACACGCGCAGCAAAACAACCCTCCCTTTTTCGGCTTCCACGGTCTGGACACGGCCTCAGCCGCTATGGATCCATCGCTGTCCGCCTCCTGTTTTCACCAGTGAGGGACGTTACTCCGGCGGATGCTCCAGTGCCCATAGAGGAGGAGGAGGAGGGAGCGGAGGAGGAGGAGGAGGAGGTGGAGGAGGAGGAGGGGGGGGCATCCTTGTCATTCTTCGACTACCAGGTGAAATAATTATTGTGATATTTTGCATTGTGTGTGTGGGGGGGTTGTAGGACTATGGAGAGGAAAAGGGAGGGAGGAAGTGGGGGTTGGCCCGTCGGGTTTTTTCAGGGGGGGCACGGGGGTTTGGGGGCACTGGGGGGAGCGGGTTTGTGTCGAACCCGGAGCGGAGGTTAGCGTGCGTGCTAGCTAGCCAGCGACCGCCACTCGGCAGTCTGGGGGAGATGCGACGCCGGGATGCTGCTGCGGAAGGGTGGGGAGGGCCGGTAACGGTACCGTCCGTCTGGCCCATCTCCGTGATGGACGACCCCCCCCCCCCCCCCCCCCCCCCCCAACCACAGCACCTCCACTATCCTCCCCCCCTCCCCCCCCTGGTTTCCCATCCCTTCAAAAACACAACATCGCGTTTAATCCATAAATACGACCCGTCGTCTCGTTACAGGCGTGAAATGAACACGCCTCTCCTCCAGCTGGCCGGCTAAGCTAACCAGCCAGGCAGCTAGCAGGCTAACAGTAGCGGTAGCATCCCCCCCCCCCCCACCTCCCCTCCGTCTCCCGCTAGCATCCCTGGCTAGTTCGCATCCTCCGCCAGCCCGCCTTATTCCACCGGCTCTCCAGCCCCCCCCCCCCCCCCCCCCCGTCTTTATTTGAACCCCCGGCTAACGGCGACCGGTCGGCGCGCGCGCCCCTCCCCGACGCCCGTTCGCCCTCTCGCGCGTTTAAAATGCACCGGAGCCCGCCGAGCGGATGTTGTTATGTAACCCGATAATGACACCACACGCCCTTGAAACAAAAGCTGTTGTTTCGGTCTTGTTTGCGGGTGGAGGACCCGATGCCGTCCACATGAACCCAGAGACGGGGGGGGGGGGGGGGGGTGGTTGGGGGCGGAGGGGCGGGTGTGTGTTTGGGGGGGGGGGGGGGGGGGGTCGTGGTACCGAAGGGCCGCAGCCCTGAACCGGCTTCTGAAATCATCAACGGCTGCTGCTGTCGGCCATTGTTTTTGTTGTCATCGGAGGGCTGGCGTTTGTTTCCCAGCCCGCGGATCTTTCCACTGACGGTGAAGCCTCGTCTGCCCCCCATCTCCCCCCTCCGTCCTCCCCCCTCCATCCTCCCCTCCATCTCCCCCCTCCATCCTCCCCTCCATCCTACCCCTCATCTCTGTAGCCCGTGGTCGAAATGTCAAATCACGATTCATTTTGTCACTGTTGGATATGTGATTATTGCCCCAATGTATTAACGTTAAATGTACAGGCAGGGGTCCTGCTGTGTGTGTGTGTGTGTGTGTGTGTGTGTGTGTGAGGGGGGGACCCAGACTTTGTTGTAAAAATATACATTTAAAAATGTGTGGCGGGACACGAGGCGCTCGCTTGTTGTAGGACATTCTGTGAGGAGAGTAGGTTCATCGCCACGGCAACCAGGGGATGCAAACGAGTCGTTTAAACACTTTCAGGTGATGTTGTGAAATGAAATGAACACAATGGACAATACGGTGTAGTTAATACAGGTTAATACGGATATGCAGGATACACACAGAGATCATCAGCCGGGAAGACGTTTTCTCTATTATAACGTAAAGGTTCTTCAAAGTGACGCATGTACGGGATCGAGATCTCAATAGAGGCCATCTCGACATGTGGTCGTTCACGGATCTGTTGTACGTGTTGATGAATCGGTCAAAATCTTAAATTTAATGAATTCAAAAATTAACGGAGGGAAACAAGGCGATAATGAAAGACTGAATATCAATTATTCCATATAAAAGGAACGCAGTTAATAAGAACGTGCACCGTCCTGGCGCTTCGCTACACAACGCGCAGCTGATTGCTCCTCCGTCACTGCTCCCGTCCCCTCCACCCTACAAACCCTTCAGCGCTTCAGCTCGAGAGAAACAATGTTTTAGGAGTTAGGGGAGGAGAGGACGAGGAGACGAGGACTAAAGGACGTCCGGCGGAGGGAATCCTGAGCTGCAGTTTGAATGCTTTTCATTCCCGGCTTCAGCGGTTTCCCCAGAGCGCCAGCATCGCTCACGTGCACACGTACAGGCGCTTCGGTGCTCACGCAAAGTGCCGCAAGTGTGTTTTTGCGCGTGTGAAATCGTAACGTGCCGTCGGAGGAAACGCCTCCTGTTGCAAATCACCCATTTGTCCACTTAACCGCTGTGCCGTTGGGTAACGCACTCCGAGAGGAAGTGATGGTGAGACAGGGACACATTAAATACAGCAGTGACAGACCGATGATAGGACAACGTGTCCTAGTGTCGCTGAGTTGTTTGTCGTATTAGATGCTAAACAAGTAGTGAGAAACACCAACGTGATGCTTTCAGATAGTTAGGGTTGTTTGACCAAAATATTTAATTTTAAATGAAGAAAAACGATCAAAATGTAGCTGGTGAAGGACAGAAGGAAGGAAATGGGAAGGAAAGAGGAGTTGGTGTGAAGGAATGAAAGACGGCCGGAGAAGAGGAGGAGGTGAGAGGGGGGAGCAGTCGGGGAAGGAATAATGTAGAGGAGGAGAAACAAGGGAACAGGGTGACAGTGATGTGAGGAGGCAAGGAAATGGGGAAGGAGAGACAGGCGAGGTAAGGAAGAAGAGAGTGAGTAAGAGGATGAGTGAGGATGCAAGGGGGGTAGAGCCGGAGGAAAGAAACGTGGAGGAGGGGAGGAAGGAGGGAGAGAAGAAACGGGGGGGGGAGGGATGTTAGGGGGTGAATGATGTGACGAGGCAGGAGACTGGACAAGGAGAGACGCAAGTCAGGGAGGTGAAGTCTGTGAGGAAGGGAGATTGAGGGAGGATCGGCCATTCTTTGAGGAAAGAGTGAACGAGGGAGGAGGAAGTAAGGGACTGATATGAAGGCTGATGGGCGAGAAGACGAGAGGGAGTTACTGAGGAAAGCTTCCGCGATGGAGAAGAGGTTAAAAAGTTGGAGAAGACCACTGGGGGGGGAAGGAGAGAACAGAGGAAGGGGAAGAGGAGGAGAACTTGTGAGTGGGCAAGGACCTAAGGAGACAGGAAGTGTGTCTGAGGCTGTGAACAATAAGTGGCGGCCGGCCGTGTGAAGGAAACCATCCGCTGACCCGCTCTGTGTTGTTGTTGTGTGTTCTGCCCTCTTTCCTTCCAGGCTGACTCACCGCTGCAGCGCCTCAACACACAAGAAGAAGAAGAAGAAGAAGTTTGAGAGGGCGAGGGAGTAAGGACAGAGTGAGAGGAGAGGAGGGAGGGGGGGAGAGAAGGAAGGGAGTAATAAGCCAAACAGAAAGTGAGGAGCGAGCCAGGTGGGGTCGGTGGGCCGCGAGGAGGGGAAGAGAAAGTGACAGCGGGGGGTGGGGGGGAGAACATAGCTGACCTGAGGTCAGAAGGGAGCGGGCGCCCGGGAGCTCTGAGGTCGGAGGTCAAGCGGCGGTCAGGCGGGAAGGCTGTCCCGCTACGTCCTCCCCCTCAACCGCCGTCCCACCACCGCCACCACTCTGGGACAACCGGTGCCGAGGAGGAGCCACCATGAGCGACCAGAACGTCATCAAGGAGGGCTGGGTCCAGAAGAGAGGTGAGGACCGCTCGCCCCCCTCGTCTCCCCCCGGGTCGCGGTTTGAGGACATTCGCTCACGGCTGTTAATGGTGGAAGTCGGCGGTTGTAAAACTCTTGATGCTGCGTGCCGAGTGCGGGTGTTACACAAACGGCGTGTGTGAGGACGCTCGGCCGGTTTTTAAAGACCGCCACGTTTAGAGGTTCGGAGCGGGAGGAAGAGGCGAGCGGCCTCCTCGTGTCCACGCAGTTAAATCCTAGAACACGAGGAAGGTGCGTGACGAAAGCAGCGCCAAGCGGCTGAAACGAGGCTCCGGCGACTTGGTGTGGATGACGGGCGTCGTGTTCCTTCGCCCGAGGCGGCGCCAAGAATGAAGCCTGAACCACGGGATGCTTCCAGGTGCAGAAACGGTCGACTTTGCGCTCCCACCAAACAAAATGTTTTTCATCTTTTGTCATTTCTCGTCTCTCTCTCATTTTGCTTCAACGATGAATACGAGACGGCGATTACCGGCCGCGCCCTCCCCCACAATGCACTTCTTCCCGCTAATCAAAGCGCCACCGCACTGAGCCGTCAGTGAAATCGCAGTTTTTCCGACGTAGCCGCTGCGCTACACTTGTTCTAGATGTGACCTCTGATCCTTCAGCTTGCCCTCCTGTAGCCGCCGCCCTCTAGCTAGTAACCGCGTGTGGCTGCTCGCCACATCAGTCAAAAGGAGGGTGAGAATGAAAAGACAACCCGGTGTCCTCCGTCGGGGGGGGGGGGACGGACATTTAGCCACCTGTAAACACACCTGTTTTTTAGCAGGACGTGACCCGTCTCCCTCCCTCCCCTCAGGTGAGTACATCAAGAACTGGCGGCCGCGCTACTTCCTGCTGAAGACGGACGGCTCTTTCATCGGCTACAAGGACAAACCGCAGGACTCGGACCTGGCGTACCCGCTCAACAACTTCTCCGTAGCCAGTAAGACGCGCAGCACAGCACGCGCAGCCGGAGCCAGCGAGCACGCAGCCAGCGCACTACATCTCCGTGTGTGTGTGTGTGTGTGTGTGTGTGTGTGTGTCTTCCAGAATGTCAGCTGATGAAGACCGAGCGGCCCAAGCCGAACACCTTCATCATCCGCTGCCTGCAGTGGACCACGGTCATCGAGAGGACTTTCCACGTGGACACTCCGGATGAGCGGTGAGCCGTTGTTCTTGTTGTTCTTCTTCTTCTTCTTCTTCTTCTTCTTCTTCTTCTTGTTCTTGTTCTTCTTCTTGTTCTTCTTCTTCTTCTTCTTCTTCTTCTTCGAAATGCACCTTAAAGTCTGTGAAGTTATTCTATAATGATGCAGGTGATTTGCTCCCCGGGCTAAAATGTAAAAAGCAATGGGTTAAAAATGTCCTCTCTTTTGTCCCCCCTGCAGGGACGAGTGGGCCGAGGCCATCCAGATGGTGGCCGAGTCGCTGGCCAAGCAGGAGGAGGAGGGCATCCTCAGCAGCCCCACCTCCCAGATCGAGAACGTCAACGAGGAGGAGATGGACACCTCCATCGGCCACTACAAACGGAAGGTGAGGGCGGAGACGCTCCCGCCGGGCGCGGGCGATTCCTGAAGAGACAAAGTGTCCTCACGTCTTGTTCCTTCTGTGCAGACAATGACTGACTTTGACTATCTGAAGCTTCTGGGCAAAGGCACCTTTGGGAAAGTCATTCTCGTGAGGGAGAAGGCCAGTGGCACCTACTACGCCATGAAGATCCTCAAGAAGGAAGTCATCATAGCCAAGGTCCCTGTCCCCGATTGTCCTCTCATCTGTTGTTCAGAGAAAGACGCAGCGTGGCTGTGAACATAATATTTGGCGTGTAAATGTCCCATATTTAGAGGAATCGGCTGCAGGTCGCGTTAACGGCGGCGTTAGCGTGACGTCCTCACACCTCCCCAATTACAAACCTTTTCAATGCAACCAGAAAATGTCCTCCTGACTAATCAGCGTCTCCTCTGTCCCTTTTTGTCCTCGCAGGATGAAGTCGCTCACACGCTCACAGAAAGTAGGGTATTAAAAAACACCCGGCATCCATTCCTAACGGTGAGTACCTGCAGGAAAATGGAATGAATAAAGAGACTAAAGACTCTTTTTGATGAACGTTGAATCTAGAAGGAACGACGCATGCACAAAGCGTCTGTCCCTAAGCGTCTTTGCAGCGTCGCCGGCTTGAAAATAAGGTGAAGATTTTGTGTTGCAGTCTCTGAAGTACTCGTTCCAGACTAAGGACCGGCTGTGCTTCGTAATGGAGTACGTCAACGGAGGCGAGGTGAGACATCAAGGGCGCTCTGTCAGACAGGAACCCGGTTTGATCCGCCGTCGTCTTTCCAGAGTTCTTGAAGAGCGCTGACGGTTGGATTCAAAGAGCTGCCGTGACGGGGAGCGTCTGGGGGCGGATAACGCCAGATTCTCGCCATGTATATGTAAAATAATAACGGTTGTTGTATAATATAAATGTCTTGGCGACTGAGGTGTTGGAGCTCGTTCTCCTTTTTTCTCCCGCCAGCTGTTTTTCCATTTGTCGAGGGAGCGAGTCTTTTCGGAGGACCGCACTCGTTTCTACGGCGCCGAGATCGTCTCCGCTCTCGACTACCTCCATTCGGCCAAGATCGTGTACCGGGACCTGAAGGTACGCCGCGCCCCCGCAGGAGCACCGCGTCACGGCACAAACGCACCTCAAACCTAAAAAAAAAACAAACGTCACCTCTCGTCCTCTTCATCAGCTGGAGAACCTCATGTTGGACAAAGACGGCCACATCAAGATCACAGACTTTGGCCTCTGCAAAGAAGGCATCACCGACACTGCCACCATGAAGACGTTCTGTGGGACCCCGGAGTACCTGGCTCCAGAGGTCAGACCCCTTCAGATGAGAGGAGGGCGAGGAAGTTGTGTTTGAGGCTTAGAAACCTTCCCGGCAAAGTAGAATGTCAGGAAGTGCTCACCCGTCTGCTAACGGGAAAGGTACATTTCCCATTAAGAGGAGGCAAAAGCAGATATCCGATATGTCGAGGGCAGGAATAAGTGATGATTTCTGTGCGTCTGAATGGCCTTTTGTGCTTTTAGGTTGTACAAGAGTCCCCTTTACAAGTGTTTCATAAGGTTTGTTGTGTGCGACGACGGTTCAACCAGACTGTCAACTCCTGAGGGCAGAAAGACGCAAACGTCCAGATTTAAATCCGGCTCCTTTTTCAGCTTAAACCTGCGCTCTGCTTTCGTGCAGCCAAAGCCTGTGCACACGTAGTACCTTGAGATCCTCGACTCTGATTACAATGTTTACTGAGGGAACTAATCAACAGAGAAGTAGAGTCATTTTCTCATGGACTTCTATTGCAAAAAGGGGAGTCGCCCCCTGCTGGTCAGCAGAGGGAACGCGTTGGTTACGCGTTGCTTCGCGTGTGTGTGTGTGTGTGTGTGTGTGTGTGTGTGTGCGGTCAGGTGCTGGAGGACAACGACTACGGCCGGGCGGTGGACTGGTGGGGTTTGGGCGTGGTGACGTACGAGATGATGTGCGGCCGCCTGCCGTTCTACAACCAGGACCACGAGAAGCTGTTCGAGCTCATCCTCATGGAGGAGATCAAGTTCCCCCGGACGCTGTCGGCCGACGCCAAGTCGTTGCTGTCGGGGCTGCTCATCAAGGACCCCAACAAACGGTACACACTCGCACACGCGTGTAACATGTGGGAGGGCTGTGATCAATCAGTGGAAGCCGCGCCCGCAGTGAGAGGTCTCCTGAGGTCTCCTGGCGTTGGCTGGAGGTTTGATTTTGTTGAGTTTTTGTTCACTAGAAGCACTGTTTTAAGTGTCGCTCCCCCCCCCTCGTCCCCCCCGCTGTGTTTGTATCTTTGTGCTCAAACTAACACAGATGTTGTTGAGCCCGATCAAAGAACGAAAAGGCCCAAAATAACACAAAGAGCTGCTCAGCCACGAGGCCCGCGTGCATCTTCCTGCTCCATCCGGTGTGCGAATCTATTTCTGTCTCCTTCTGGAGATCGACGAGGACGTGAGATCAGTTTCACGGTGGATCGTCATCGATTAAAACTGTGAAAGGCAGCAATACAATGTCAGTAGTATACGATGCGAGATCACGTCTTCTACTGCTGAGTAGTTGAACTATGATCACAGTCACGATGAAAGTGATTTGCATGATGCACACATTTAAAATGGTGTTTCAGACGTTATAACAAGTTTAGGAGATTAAAAGAAGATCTCCTTCTAATTAAACATGGAGACAAGTGGAGGAAACCTCCCTCCCCCCTTACACTTGACTAGATTTCACCATTTAAACCTCCATAGCCAGCCCCCCCTCCCCCTCGTGATCGTCCCTGAGGCGTTTTTCTGTCTCGAGTGAAAAGAGGCCACTGCAGCTCCGCGGAGCGAACTCTCTCACCCCCCCAGAGCGATTCCTGGGCTCCGTAGCAGGTGGATGTTCTGGGTCCATTGACGGAGGCCTTGTGTCTCTTCTCCGACAGGCTGGGCGGAGGACCCGACGACGCCAAGGAGATCATGCGACACAGTTTCTTCAACGCCGTCGACTGGCAGGACGTCTACGACAAGAAGGTGAGAGCAGGACGAGATATTCTGGGATCCAGGAACCTCATCTCTATCGTCTGCTAACCAGCCAAAATAGACCACAAAGGAGAAGATGACGCGCTCCTCTTTTTAGTCTGTTTTTAGTTTTCTTTCAGTCTTTAAGGACTTTGTGCTTCCTGTCTCGTTCCCAGCTGGTCCCGCCCTTCCAGCCCCAAGTCAGCTCGGAGACGGACACGCGCTACTTCGACGAGGAGTTCACAGCACAGACCATCACCATCACTCCTCCGGAGAAATGTGAGGCTTCACACCGCGTGTGTGTGTGTGTGTGTGTTACATCAGTCAGCCTTTTACCTGGCTCATGTCCCTCTGTCCTCCGTAACCCGCCTGTCTCTGTCTCTCTGCAGACGACGAGGACGGGATGGACGCGGCGGACAACGAGCGAAGGCCTCATTTCCCACAGTTCTCCTACTCGGCCAGCGGGCGGGAGTGAGCGCCGGGGGGGGGTGGGGGGTGGGGGGCCCCCCCAGCGGGCCGATGTCCCCATTCGTGGCCATTCTGAGGAAAACACGTAGCCATTTTAGGAAGAAAAAAAAAAAAAAAGAAGAAAAAAAAAAAAATCCCCCCAAAAAATCCAGTCTCCCTCTTTTTCTCCTTCTGCCTCCTCACAGACGGGGGTCTTTTTAGGGACTTTAAAAGAGGTTTTTGCACAGTGGGGAAGACTCCAGCCGGTCTCCCCACACTAAAAAATAAGTCTCCTACATTTTCAGCGCTATTTACTGCAGAAGGCAATGTTTTTGTTCATTCTTTTTCCGTCAGTATTAAGTTGTCGACCCGCTTGCGTTCGTTCTTTTTTTTCTTTTTATTTGTTGTTTCTGCCCTTTTTTTGTTTTTTCTTCTCTTTTGACTTTTTTGCACTTGGTTTGGAAGAGCCGTTTTAGGGAACAAAAACCAAAAATGTTGCCTTACGTGTGCAGATGTTTCGTATCATACCGACAGGGTGTTTTGGTTCATTTGTTTTGTCGGGGGGGGTTGTGAGTCATTCTTAGTGGAGAATACGTGCACGGCTCGTGGTTCGCTCGGAAAGAAAACTACAAAAAAAACAAACCTTTTTTTGTTGTCATACATTTGCCATGGTGGCGCACATTCCCCCATTCCCATGGCAACGAGGTCCCGCCTACTAAGAGAAGGGTGGCGACGGACGAGCGTGTCGGCCCTCAGCGTCGCAGTCTTTGCTCTCGTTTTCTTCGACTTATGTGTCTTTTTTTTTTTTTCTCTCTTGCTTTTCACTTCAACATTTTGCTGTTCTATATTTTTAGTTGTTGTTGTTGTTTTTTCCAAACACTAAACTGCCAGAAACTGCACAGTTCACTCAGGCGCCACAGAGCACAACCGCGTTCAAACTCGGCTAACCGGCAAAGGGAACGAGGCCTTTCTCTGCTTCCTCATCACTGCTTCTCCTCCTCTTCTTCACCTGCGCTCGTTGTTTCTTCATGGTAGCTGTAGGACTAGTGGGATGGGTGTTTACACAGGGACATGTGGCTTAATGTATGTGGGGGGGGGTCAGGGGTCAGGTTTATGCTGTCATAGCGCGCACACACACACACACACACACGTTGACACTGATCAGACTGAAGTCGGCCGTTGGCTCCAGACTAAATCTAATTCATGTCCGTCCCTCCCGATGGAGACCTGAGGGTGAGACGTGACGCGTCGGGGACACTTGAAGGACTTGGTGGCTTGTTGTCCAGGGGGAACGAGGCTGACCGGAGGACACGTCACAGGGGGACGGGGACGTTTTTGGGGGGGGGGAGTTGGTTCGTGCGCATCCTTCGAGAGTGAGGTGACGAGGTCGATGTCGTCTGCTGGAGCCTGGAGGGGCTTAGCTTAGCTTAGCTTAGCTTAGCCTAGCTTGGCTTAACGGTAGAGAAGGTGGGTTGGAGTGTCTCCAAACACTTTTCTTTAGTACCACTATAACCTATGACGTTATTTATTCACGTGGTTGTTAAAAGAACGTCCGAATTTCATTTGTTTCTGGAAAGTCCTGCCGACTTTAATCTGAGCTGCGGTTTCTCCAGCGATGCTCTTCAGGGTTCCTGCACACCTGGAAGCTTCAGAGGAAGAACTTCCAGGCCCTAAAAAGCTGTTTGTGTTTGCAAAGGTTTATTTTGGGGGGGAAAAAAATCACTGTTTTCTTTAAGTTCATGCGCAAAGGATCAGAGAAACGTACAGAACATATGGAAGTCTGTGCAGGAACACTGAACACACACACACACACACACAGAAGAGACTGTACGCGATGGACCAGAGCAAAGATGATTCCATTTCTCACACTAACGGATGCAGCGGTTCTGTCCTGTCAGTATTATGAGATTCATTCTCACAGACACACGTTTGTAAACCTGAACTGAGCGTCTCCATAAATCACTAATCATGTCAAAGATCAAAGATCACGAGAAAACTGAGCCGTGAGACTCTCGTGTATGAAGACTGTGAGGACTGCCACAAAGAAGTCGAGTCGCCCCAAACTTCTTGATGTAAATATGCAATGCCTTTTTTCTTTTTTCTTGTTTTGGGGTCGTTTTGTGGATTCTCGACGAGACAGAAACCTGTTTTTTTTTAATGTTCTCGTGTGACTAAGTGACTGAAAAAATACAACAAAAGACTCAAACTCCATTTAAGTTAAAAGAATTCATCTAAAAAAAAAAAAAAGAGGGAAAGAAGTTAGACTGCGCCGAGGACCGGACCCCCCCCCCCCCCCCCCCCCACATCGAGGTTTGTTCTTCTTGGGTTGATGCACCGACTCGAGTTCTCGTCCACGGAGGATGTTTCCATGGAGACGTCCCACCTTCCTTCGGTTGCCATGGTCCCCGGAGATGATCGACTCCCGACGCGCGTGTAGCTGCACGGTCACTTCTGCCCCCCCCCCCTCCACCCCCCACCCCCCGGACAAAATACTACAAAGCGGGACCACAGGGGACCTTTTATTTTTTTGCAGTGCTGGTTTCATCAGGTTGTTCAGATCCCATCATCCTTTGCTCTTTGTACCATAGTATTTGTTTTATTTATGTTGGTCATTCTAGGCGGTTTCCTTGTATGTCGATGAAAAGGCACCTGTTGAGAGATGATGATGATGATGATGATGATGATGGATGCATTAACTGAAGTCTTTTTTTTTTTTTTTGCTTGTTTGTTTTCTTACCAAAACATTAGGGCAAGAACTCAGTAGTGGACTTGCGTTGCCGTGGTATTTATTTTGAATTAAATTAAAAGAAATACATTTCAGGGCTTCTGCTGTCGACTGTTTTTATTGAAGAATTGAAATCAACCTGGTGGTTTATTCATCGAGATTCAGATTGAAGGAAAACAAAAAAAGGTTGACGGTCCACATTTACAAACATACAACCTGTACACGTTTCACATGCAGTATTCTCCGCGATACCTCAACTTGGATTGTTATATTAGTGACAGATTTCATATTCAATGAACAAAATGAGTCAACCTGTTGATCCACTGCAAAAGAACTTTACATTTAATTTGTTTGAATCAGGGTCAACGTCCAAAAAACAATAGATCAGTTCGGGATTTGCAGCCACAAACGGGGAAAATGCTCCATTCAGCCGACACTTGACGTGTGCTTTGTTCCTGATGCCACACGCCCGTGTGACTCGGCACTACCTGCACACCGCCAGGGGGGGTTTAACCTAATAAAAAAATAACTCCTGAGGTAAAATGATTCAATTAAAGCGTCGGCTTCACCCTCAGCAAATATCTCACGCTATCAGACACTTGCATACCGAGAATAAACTCCGGTTCCCCCTAAAGACGAACGCTGTGACAAATGGGGTTCGATCAGCGTGCCGGTAGACGTCCAGCTGAGGGTCCGAGACGTCCCACTAAGGCCACCGTACAGGCATCATGACCTTTCAACAGAAATAAGCCCCCCAGAGGGAGGAGCATTCGTCTCTGTCAGACAACTAGGAGAAAGTCTGCCAGGTTTGATCACGAAGCTTCCAGCGGGGCGTCCTCACAGCCCCCCCCCCCCCCCCCCGCCCCGCCCCTCCTCCGTCATGAGGCGACGGAGAGGAGCTCACTCCGGAATGGACGGAGGCCAGTCGACATCCACAGACTGAGGGAGCAAACACACACACACACACACACAGGTCTTTGTTACCATGCGGCCTGAGCTCCGTTCTCACATATCGGGGTGGGGGGGGGCGGTGGGGGGGCGGTTGGGGGGGAGGGGCTTGTTCTCACCTCCACGTCGAGCTCCAGGATGTCCGTGTCCATCTTCAGCAGCGCGCTCATGTTGGGTTTGGTGCGGCCGAAGTCTCCGTGGACGAACTCCTTGATGTAGCTGAAGGTCGGTTCAGGTCAAAGTTCAGACGACGAAACATCACAAGAAGGACTCACAAGTTCTCTGCGCACATTCTGCTCATTTGAAGTACTTTGTGTACTGACTTTCATCTGTGAAGTATTATAACTTTATTTCCTATTCATATTTTGTATTATTAACTATAAAGTCCTGGAAGTTTCTCCAGTAATCAACTTAAAAGTACATTAACCCCAGTACTACACTCAAAGTACGTTAACTCTAGTACTCTCCTCAGAGTACATGAGCCCAGGTACTCCCCTGTGTGGGGGGGGGGGGGGGGGATACGTCCCGGCCTGCGTCTTCAGCTCCAGGTGGAAGTGGTGGGGGTCCAGGTAGCGCGTGTTCATGCGGTGGACGACTCGCTGACGGACCGCCAGCGCCCGCCGGTGCAGAACCCTCAGGGGGGTCTTCTGGTCCAGAGTCAGGTCCTGGTGGGGGTGGGGGGGGTGTTAGTAGCCTAATAATCCCTCTAACCCGCTGAAAAGCGCGTCGTGGCTGTGCAGCCACCTTGATGCCGTCGATGAAGGCGATGTCTTGGCTCTGGATGGCCTTCTGGGTCCACACGAGCGCCGTGTAGGACTTGGTTTTGGCCTCCTCGCCCTCCTTCATGCGGCCCATGGCCTCCCTGCAAGCACGGCCCATCGATCACCACCCCCACCCTTCAGCGTCGTCGCTGTCATTTTAGTTTGACCGTTTTCTCACCTGGACACGATCTGCAGGTCTCTCACCCGGATTTTATCCGAAGACTCGTTGATGGTCTAAAATAAAAGGAAATGAGTCGTTTGTGTAAAAGCAACTTTAAACAGCCAACGAGTCCGATATCTCAGAGTCTACAGAGACAACTTCCCACAGGAGGAATCGCAGTAATCCAACCTTCCCTTTGCTGTGATCCCACCCTCATCGTGAACCCGGTGCAGCGCCTTCATACTAAGCACATATTGAGCGTTCAGTGTTTCATACGAGCAGGAAGCGGATCAGCAGCCTGGAAAGGATTCAAATCCACCTCCTGCAGATCTTTACAGCTGCTTTCAAAACAAAAATCTAACTCATTCCACCCGGAGCTGTTGAGATATTTTGCTCAGGAAGGACAGTGAGGACAATGATCATGATGATGATGATGATGATGATGATGATGACCTCCTGCAGCTGCTTCATCTCCTCTCGGCTCAGTTTGGACCGGTGAGGATTCAGCAGCTCCATCGCGAACGGACGACCTGGCGGGAACCAAGAGAAGCTTCACTCTTCACGTAGAAGACGCGGGAAAAACAACATCCCAGATCATTTGCCGTTTCTCACCGTTCCCGAGCGTCCGGACGTCCACGTCCTCGCGCCCCGACGAGGAGAAGTTGAACCCTGCAACAGAAGGCGCGGGGGTGTGACATCGCGTCCGGGGGGAGGGAGGGAGGGGTGGGGGGAGGGGGAGCGTTGGTGGGCGACGTGGGCGCGGCGACTCACCGGCGGCTCTGAAGGACGAGAGGACGGGCGCGGCGATCAGCTCCTCCACCGACGACTCCATCCTCCGCTCGCCGTCGATCAGCCACGGCGTCTGCGGCAGACTGCGGCAGAACTTGTTGTACCGCCCTGCGCGGCGAGGAGTCGCGTCAGGACGGGACGGGGCGTCTCTCTCTCTCGTGTGTGTGTGTGTGTGTGTCTCACGGTACCTGCGATGAAGACGGACGCGTGGAGACACTGGACGTCCCGGGGGACGCAGCTGCTGCTCGGCCGCGGCGGCGGGAACGCGTAGTGTCTGAAAAACAAAGACGAGCGGTGATCATCGCCCTCAAGCGGCCGCCTCGGTCTTTCTCTCCCACTTCCCTCTCACTCACTTCAGGAAGACGGCGTCGGATATCTTCTCCAGGGCTTTGACCACGGCCATCCTGGTGAACACCGACTGCACCGACAGACAAAAAACACGCGCGGAGCGAGTCAGCACCACCCGCCCCCCCTCACCGCAGGGCGGGGGTCCCCTGGGGTCTTAGAAGCCCCTCCCTCACCTGTTTGTTCTTGGTGGGCTTGAAGCAGTCGGCGCACGTCGACGCTCTGGCGACAAAGAGGGAGAAACCGGCGGATGAGCTGAGGCTCCGACCTTTGACCTCTCGGTTGCTCACAGAGAAAAGGTGGGGTTTTGGGGACTCACAGGAAGTGGCAATCGGCCTCCGTCTCCGGGTGAGTGAACTCCACACTGACCTCGAACAAACTCTGGACCGCCAAAGAGGGAGACGTTTCATTTCAATTTGAATCTAAAGAATTGATTACGGAAACTGAGAAACAATCAGAGGTTTGAACAAACCCTCTTGAGCTACTCTAACAGTGCATTTGGTCTTGCCCACCCTGATCACCACGGCAACGCCCCCCAGCTCCTTGGCGACCAGGCCCTGCATGATCCACTTGAAGGCCTCCTTCACCGGGACGACGTCGTCCTTGCCGAGCGCCGAACTCTTCTCTCTGAGCGAGAAAGGCGAGAGGGGTCGACCCGGGAGCTCGAGTTTCGCTTCTGACTGTGAAGCGCAGAATTGATCAGAAGATATTTACCTCAATTCCTTCTTCACGTGGAGCCAACAGGAGTGCTGCAGGATTAAGGAATAAATGATCAAACACATTTACTCAGCGTGCACCGTTCTTATTGAACCTGGACAAGTGTCGGACTAAAGATTAAAGGACCAGAGAACAAGAAGCTCATCAATGAGGCGTCATTGCCTTTCGACACACACACACACACACACACACACACACACACACACACCGACCTCGCGCACACACAGCTGAGCGGGCAGAGACACCGACAGCACCAGGGTGTCGAACTCGTACTCTCCCTCCTTGACTCTCTCTGCGATCTGTGAACACGGAACAGAAAAACAATCAGCTCATCTGCAGCACAACACCATCACACACACACACACACACACACACACACACACACACACACACACACACACACACACACACAGAGACAAACACGCACACCTTCACGGCCTGATTGGGGCCACTGAGTTCCTGGAGGATCCCCAAACACGCCACACACACGCCGGACTCCTCTTCCTCCACTTTGACCTCAGCGGCGGCGTCTCCCTCTGCGGCGGCGGCGCCCGGCTCAGCGGGCTCCAGCTTCACCCGTTTAATCGGGGGCCCGCCGGGCGGGTCTGACCCCACTGCATTCTGGGACTCGGGGCTTCCCGCTGCGGAATGGGTCGCCGATTGCCGGGACTTTCCGTTCTCCGTGTTGCCGATGAACACTCGGAGCTCCTCGAGTGTCTCCTGGTGAAAGGGATGACAGGAAGAGGGGGGGTTGAGCCGTCCATAGAGGAGGGGGGATGTCAACATTCATGGCCGACGCAGCAGGTGAGTCTCACCTGAGGCGGCTTCCTGTAGGCGGCCTGGACGCTCACACAGCAGAACCGGAGGACGCAGCGGGCGCAGCAGCCGGACGACAGCAGCTTGTGGACGACGGGTTTGTCTCCGTCCTTCAGAGGCAGCATGGCTGCACGCTGCGGGGAGGGGGAGACATTATCTTTATCTTAAATGACAGATTATGACTTTCCAGACTGCTTGCCAGAGTTGTAAAGTAGTCTCACATCATTTAAGGGTTCAGTCATTTCACATTTACTGGGAGACGATGGATCCTTCAAGTACTTACAGTCTCACAGGAGTACAACAACATGGGGTTGTTTCATATAGAGTATTTACTGTCTATTATGTCCTAAGATCTATATCCTGACATTAAGATATGAAATGACTCAAATCAAGGGGATTGGTTTTCTGTTCTTCTTCATCTGCTGCAAAAATAAGACATAAAAATGACTTTGTAGAACCCAAAGGCGTGAACGAGCTGTCGGACATGCAGAGGACACATTGCTCTGATCCATCCCGCTGTGCCCACAGCCGCCTTCGGTGTCAGGAGATCCAGAACTTGTTAAAAGAAGGTGCGCGTGATGCAGCAGGATAATAAGCATGCATCCGGACCCTGCTAAGCTAACTCGGCTAACGCTGCGGCGGGAGGACGAGAACGAAGAACGGCACCGCGAGCAGCGGCTAAATAGTCAGAATGAACCTACCGGACGGGTGGTGGATGGGTGAAGATGTAAAGTAACAAAAACAAAGCAGGGTTCAGTTAGTTGTTAACATGCTGCTACCAGGACGCTTCTTTCCTGCTATTTCAGACGTAACAGACAAAAGTAATCAATCCAGAGCAGCTTTTATCAACTCAACGAGAAGGTTCCAGGTTTAAAGGAGGAAAAAAGGCTAAAACCACAGTGTTTAATGATTTACAATACAATATATAATATAGGCAGTAAATGTAATTATTTAACTCTTAAATCAGCATGAACAAATCCGTGACGTCGGTATTCGATTCGCAGTGCCTGAATACGTCATGTCCGGCCGTTTGACAGCCGGTTCCTTCCTCTCTACGCAGCAGCCGATCCCTCTAGAAGTTTCTGAATAGGACCGGTGGGAGATACTTCCATCCGAGTCCATCCGAAGCCGAACCGTGGTGTTTCAGCTCCGGGACACCATCCGTCCTGCTCTGAAGACTTCCCGTAACCTCATCCATCGATTCTTGGGTCGAGATGCCCGAACTTATGGCGGCACCGAGAGCATCTAACATGGGTAGACACAAAGGAGGGGCGTATGTGGACCGCGACAAGCCGGCCCAGATTCGGTTCAGCAACATCTCTGCTGCTAAAGGTTGGTGAAATATTTACAGGCAATTTAAAACGCCAAACCTCTTCACCAAACCCCCCCAGTCCAGGGTCACGTCCGTGGGCCGGGCGGAGCTGCGCACCGTTATCCGTAGCCGCTAGCTGCTACCTGGCGCGACATCCCATTCGGAAAAGTGACGTTTTAACGGTCCGTGATGGAAGTACATACCACAAACCCAACAAAACCCAAGAGACAAAGTTATTAATGCACCCAGAAGAATCCCCTTTTCTATTCGGCTTACACGACGTTAACCTGGAAGCACTTTACTGGGCTGGAAACGCATTCGCCGTAGGGGAGAAGATGGTGCGTCTCTGCGGGAAGATGCTCGTGACTCGACGCGATCTCCGATGCGCTGCACGCCGTGCACGGCCAGAAGCAACTAACAGAAAATAATCATTTACACACAGAGGACATGGATACGCAGTTGAAATAGATGAGAATTCACATTACAATGAGACTATAAACTAAGAATAAAACGTAATGCGAAACTAAAGCTTCAACATAAATGCACAACAATCACTCTTTCAAATGGGTAACTTATTAGTAAGTCTTTTATTTTGGGAAAGCGGCATCAAACTGCATCAAACATCCTGTTTAAATGCAGAAAATGACGTATCCAGCATGTATGACAGGGAGGGAATGTGCATCGCTTTGCTTGATTTTCTCTTTATGTCCTTTGTTCACTCTATCTAGCATTTGTTGTGTAGGCTTCATTAGTCGTAGAACCCTCAAAAAAGTCTTTAATGCACATATTGTGTTTTTAGTCCCCAGTACTTATGAGAACATGGCAGTTGAGTTGATTTAATTCTTGCTTTGTTTGACAGCTGTTGCTGATGCCATCAGAACAAGCCTGGGGCCCAAAGGCATGGACAAGATGGTGAGTGATCACATCAGGCCTCAACGCTAACGTCGCCTAGCTCCCGTGTCCCACGCGTGATTCTAAAGCAGGTGCCACTTGTTTCAGATCCAGGATGAGAAAGGCGACGTGACCATCACCAACGATGGCGCCACCATCCTGAAGCAGATGCAGGTTCTCCACCCTTCAGCCAAAATGGTACGGCGTTACGCTACTGCTGAAAGCAGAGCTTTGAGTTTCATTAAGCCGTAGCCCGATGTGATCTGCTATAAAACTGGATGGATGTCTGCGTGTTTTCAGCTGGTGGAACTATCCAAAGCCCAGGACATCGAGGCCGGAGACGGCACCACCTCTGTGGTGGTGATTGCTGGAGCGCTGCTGGACGCCTGCTCCAAACTGCTGCAGAGAGGTGAGAATCGAAAATGAAATGCAAAGATCATCTGAATGTAGTCGATCAGCTTTCTGCAGATCGACTTCTCTGCCAAGTGACGTCATCACTAACGTTCGCTCGTGGTCCCGTCGGTCAGGCATCCACCCCACCACCATCTCCGAGTCCTTCCAGAAGGCGGTGGAGAAAGGCGTGGAGGTGCTGACCGGCATGAGCCGGCCGGTGGAGCTGAGCGACCGCGAGACGCTGCTCAACAGCGCCACCACGTCGCTGTGCTCCAAGGTGGTGTCGCAGTACTCCAGCCTGCTGGCGCCCATGAGCGTGGACGCCGTCATGCGCGTCATCGACCCGGCCACCGCCACCGGCGTCGACCTGCACGACATCAAGATCATCAAGAAGCTCGGGTGAGTGCCACAGGGTCGTGCTCTTTGCTTAAAGAATGCATTTGAAGCATTTAAATGTTTCTGTGATCATGGCATTCCACAGGGATTTCAGATGAAGCACATTGATCAGGATTTCCCTCCATGTGTCTCTTGTGTGTTCAGAGGGACCATTGACGACTGCGAGTTGGTGGACGGCCTGGTGCTGACCCAGAGGGTCGCCAACAGCAGCGTGTCCCGCGTGGAGAAGGCCAAGATCGGCCTCATCCAGTTCTGCTTGTCCCCTCCCAAAACCGACGTGAGTCTCGCAGGAAAGATTCCAGTCTTCCTGCCGTTTTTATCTTTTCATGTCGGAGACGAGTTGCGGAACATGTCGGGAACATTGCATCATCAAAGTGATCTTTAATACAATGAACTTTGTTCCGTTGCAAAGGTTCCCACCCCAGCAAACCAACAACAGAACAATCACACTTTCACAATAAGTTCCCTGCTGACCTGCTAGTTGTTGTTGTTGTTTTTGGGGACACTCAGATGGACAACCAGATCGTGGTGTCCGACTACGCCCAGATGGACCGCGTGCTGCGTGAGGAGCGCACTTACATCCTCAACATGGTGAAACAGGTGAAGAAGGCCGGCTGCAACGTGCTGCTCATCCAGAAGTCCATCCTCAGGTACTTGTCATGAGACGCCGGCGTCGACCCGCTGTCCCTCCGTGTCGTACTAACGCCAAGCTGTCCGCTCACAGAGACGCGCTGAGCGACCTCGCCCTGCACTTCCTCAACAAGATGAAGATCATGGTGGTGAAGGAGATCGAGAGGGAGGACATCGAGTTCATCTGTAAGGTGAGCGTCGATGTTTTCTGTTCATCTCGGTGTGAAGAGTAAATATTTTGTTGCACAGAAGTTTTCTTATTGTACTTTTTTTAAACGACGTTACATTTTTAATATGCGATTGCACCTTTGCAAATGGTGAACAGAGTATTTTCCCCTCCAGACACTCGGCACCAAGCCCATCGCCCACATCGACCACTTCACCCCGGAGATGCTCGGCACGGCGGAGCTGGCCGAGGAGGTCAACCTGGACGGCTCCGGCAAGCTGGTCAAGGTAGGCGATCTCTGGACGAGCAGACATCAAACCCCCCCCCCCCGGCCCCCGATGGAGGTCCTCCTGTGACTGTTTGGTGTCGCTCCCTTGCAGATCACAGGCTGCGCTAGCCCCGGGAAGACGGTGAGCATCGTGGTCCGCGGCTCCAACAAGCTGGTGATCGAGGAGGCGGAGCGCTCCATCCACGACGCGCTCTGCGTCATCCGCTGCCTGGTCAAGAAGAGGTCGGCCATTTTCCTCCTGCACCGTTTGATTTCACAAGCATGCAGTAATCATTAAAGGCGATGCAGCGTAGCTAGTAGAGATGCACAGATTCCCTCTTCCAAAGGCGCTCTTGCATTGATTCATCCTGCAGGAGCGTAAGAAACAGAGGAACAGTAAAGTGAAAAGCTCCCCTTTAAATAGCTCCTGGTTGTCTTGGCAACTTGGCCGGAGGACATTCACACATGAACCCTGTAAACTCTTTTAAAGTGCTATATAAGTGGAATACTCATTATTTTAACATTCCTCAGTGGAATGAAATCACTATTTCTAAACATTAGATGTCCAATATTAATTACTGTGTTTTCTATTCGTTATAATAAAATTATTTGAATGCATTTTTAAGTTATAGTAACATTGGAACAGCTGAGAAGAAGAGCAATGTTGCCATCTTTCCATGTTTTTAGCACTAACCCTTCCAGCGTGCCATATTGTCTTGTTATTGATTTATCTTTGTTAACCTCTCCACCTCCCCCACCCTCAGGGCTCTGATAGCCGGCGGCGGCGCTCCGGAGATCGAGCTGGCCGTGCGTCTGGCAGAGTACTCGCGCACCCTGGCGGGCATGGAGGCGTACTGCGTGCGGGCGTACGCCGACGCCCTCGAGGTGATCCCCTCCACGCTGGCTGAGAACGCCGGCCTGAACCCCATCTCCACGGTGACGGAGCTCCGTAACCGGCACGCTCAGGGAGACAAGATGGCCGGCATCAACGTGCGCAAGGTGCGTCCTGCGCCTCCCTTTACAATACACGTCGATGCTCACGTAGCAGCGTAGTGGGGATCAGAGACTGAGCTTTAAATAATGACAGTAACGATACTACACACTCTGCAGCATTTTAACGTTTCCCTTTGCGGAGTCCTCGCCGATGTGGCTGACTGCTCTTCTGTGTGTGTGACAGGGAGGAATCTCCAACATCCTGGAGGAGCTGGTGGTGCAGCCTTTACTGGTTTCCATCAGCGCTCTGACCCTTTCCACGGAGACGGTCCGCAGCATCCTCAAGATCGACGACATTGTAAGACTCAAGGCCCCAAACTCAATTTATTTGTAACTGCTCTGAGATATTTGTGGTCTTGTTGAATCTTGAGTTATTTCTAAAAGTGATTTTTTTTTTTTTTCTGCAGGTGAACTGCCGATAAAGCGATTTGAGTCTGTCCAGTGAGTTTTGTCCACTAAGCCGGTTCGTACTGCGAGGGATCAAAGGACTCCAACGTCTGTCTGTTCAGATTTCCGCTGTAGTTGTTACGTTGCGTAATTTAATAAAGAAAAGGCTTCTTTTTTCTTTGTTGACACTCCAGCTGTTGCCTGTGTGATTCTTTTGACCTGCACTGAGGTCAACTTTAGGGCTCAACCTCTCGTGTCCCGGTAATAGTATACAAGTAAAAGTACTTATTTTCAAACAATTTTAAATGGTTGAGCATTATTATAGAAATGGTGTTTTACCCCGATAATTCTGGATAATGATTACACACACAAAATGGTTTATTCTGATATTACTTGTCAAACAATGAATTTGCCAACAAGGCAGTTTGACATTACAGACGTTGTCTGAGGAAGTAGAACTTAATCCGCACATCACAAATATATCAAAATAAGTTGCTGTTATTAAAAATAATTGAGTTGGTTACACCACATTGACATTATAATTTAATGCAATGACACTGTAATGCAATGACACATTTTCTCCCACGTGCTTAGCTTTTCCTGTCCAAGGACAAACCTGTATCTCCAAATTGAGTTCTTAAGCTAAAACAAGTTATTTAAAATGTCAGCTTTAAAATATGTCTCTGGGGACGTTCTTATTTATTAGAGACGCGGTCGGTAAATTAAATTACGATGCTTTTATTTTGTACTCCCCTGCATTCATTTCCTGTCATGCGCAGTCGCTTCCCTTCCTAGGCGATATCCGCTGCGTTGCTAAGGAACCAACGTGCATAGCAACGCTCAGCACACGGCAGACTTCTCTTTAAAAAAAACGCGTAGAGTTTGAAAGTAAAAATAAATATATGCATATATATTTAAGAACCGAAACAAGGTCTACAACGCCATGGCGAACCCCCACCGGACAAACGTTCTGGTCACGTCGTGTCTCAGGACGCCGGTAGACCCGCACACCAGAGCGCCGTTAGCTTCGTACGAGCGGCGCAGAGCGCGGCCGAACCCGGCGACTCGTCGTCAGGGCAACCGGGAGGTAACGTTAAAGCGCTGAGCTCCAGTAATGCAAATATATAATATAAAAACCCTGATTCGTATGTTAATGTGTTACGGTGGTAGTCTAAATAACGGTAATACTTTAATACGATCCGTTCTACATACTTTTACTAGTTTAAGTTGGCTAGTTATACTAGATAGTATTTCTGTAAATACATTTTAAATTTAGGATTTTGAATTGTTTCTTTTACTTTCACTCAGGCAGAAGAATGTCTGAGTACTTTTTCCACCGCTGGTAAAACTAGATTCTATAAAGACAACCTCAACGAAGACTTGTCCGATTGAACGTTTATGAACTTAAAATAAACTAACTTTTAGCACATTTACACCTAAATGAGTGAATTAAAATCCCACTGTGTTCCAACATCAGCACAATAGAGTTATGATGAAAAAAGTATCATGAACTAAACACAGACAAAAGGTGTGTGACAGATCTATCATCCCCCCACCAGCACCAACAAAGAGTATTAATGTTCCACCTTCACATTAATCCCACATATTAGTGATGCTGTCGGCTAATTTATAACCACAGATTTAAGATCGTAGCGATCCAGTTTGTCTTAACAAAGTGTAAAAAGTTTAAGAGGTGTTCAAATTGATGGATTGCGACATTTAGTTTTTACTTTTTGGAACCGGTCTTGTCAGCTGTGACAGTTTCAGGTCAGTCAAGAGTCGCAGAGGATTTCACTTGCATAGTTTGTTGTGACTATTCTTAGACACCCCTCTTGATTAGATTACCCATAATCCCCAGACACTTCGTTATCGTTAGGACAACAACGCTGGTGTCCTTCCGTGCAGCGGGGTCCCACAGTAGCCCCTCTTTTCCCTTACTCGTCCCCTTTCAGTGAGGACAAACGCCTCGTAGAGACCAATGTGAGCTCCAGACTATGCAGGGCGTGTGTCCGCTGAGCTTGCTCGCGGCGGGCCGCCCTTTTGTGCCCCGCCATATGGCCCCCGCTGCCGCCGTTAATAGGCTTAGCCCTGGAGGAGCCCGAGTGCCGCTGAGCAGGGCGGCTCTGCTCCTCCAGGCCCGCCGGTCAAAGGCGATGTCCTGCAGCCCCGCGTGGAATGTAACAGTCTGGACGCCTCAGGCTGCACTTCACGTCATGGTGTGCAAATGGTACACGGTTTGGGTCCAATTATCCACTTAAATTGGTTTCCCGCTGAGGTCCCGCCTCGTCAGTTGCTCCAGATTTATAGAAAACTGCCACTAATGAATGGACAATGTGCTCCATGTGACTTTTGACCCCTCCCAGCTGGAGTACGAGGACTCAGGCTCTGATCTCTGTGATGAGATCTACGCGGGGAAGGGAGGTCCTGGCGCTACAACGGACCGCGCGGCAGCCGGAGAGCGCCTGGACCTCAGCGAGATCTTCTTCTCCAACGAGGAGTACTACAGCAAGCTGGAGGAGCTGAAGAAGGCCCACCTGCGCACCATGGCCGAGCTGGAGAACATGTATCGCAGGAAGCTGCAGCTCAAGGCCATGGAGACTCTGGACCCGACGCTGCTGGAGACACCTGGG
Source organism: Gasterosteus aculeatus (assembly GCF_964276395.1). Taxonomy (NCBI): domain Eukaryota; kingdom Metazoa; phylum Chordata; class Actinopteri; order Perciformes; family Gasterosteidae; genus Gasterosteus; species Gasterosteus aculeatus. The sequence goes on along the minus strand of NC_135696.1, from coordinate 20,669,184 downwards.
CACAGGTGGGCGGCTGTCGTCTCAGAGTTCATAGTGTTCCTCATGTGCGGATGTTTGTCTCCCTGGTCATTCATACACCTTTCTTTTTATACAACTTTACTAAATAGGCAAAGTACCATGCAATACTTTTGACCTTAGATCAACATTTAACAGATAGAAGGATCTGTTCCTCCAAATCAGAATACAATACTGAGTACACTTATTCACTCTTGTTGCTATGCCGACTGTGTGTAGGGGAAAATAAAATCATTAAGTAATGATTTTGTGTCATTTTGGCGAACTGCTCTTTTAAAATCTCCCTCATGCATCAGATACGGCGAGCAGACTGGCTGTTATTATTCTCAAACATCCCTTTGCTTCATTCAATCATAGCATATACAACTATAATTAAAGCTGAGATTATAAATCAATTGGTTGATTGACAGTAAATGAAGCTGCTTCTATATATAACCACAGTTGTTTAAGTGTGTTGCTGGTTTTCAGCTTCCTGAATGTGAGGAAAAGCTGCTTTATTATCCTTAAACAATGCTTTGCTTTATTGGATAAAATACGTCATTTGAATAATGTTTAAAAAAAAAAAAATAAAACAAGTAATCAATCCAGCGAGATGTGTTCCACTCCAACGTGGTCTGCTGTAAGCACGCTCACATGCACTCGCGTGCACGTGCTGCCGCATGTCCACCGAGCACAGAGAAGCTGTGATAAGAACACACACACACACACACACACACACACACACACACACAGGAAGCGACTTTATTCTCTGCTCAGGTGAATGTTACTTATGTGTATCTGGTCCTCTGAATGTTGCATGGAGGTACTTTACAGATACTTTGTTAAATGCACATTCTTGCACCACTATTGATTCACTTTTAGGCCCCCGCGGTGGGACAGCAGCCCGGCCGCTCCACGCCGTTTAAGGAAGTCCCACTCTGCTGTGGAACTCAGGAGGGCCTCCGGCAGGTCGGACTCCTCCTCCTCAGGAGAAGAAGAAGACGCCGCCGCCATCAACAACGCGGGAAGCGGTCTTATTTTCTCCCCTAAAGAACACATCAAGAACATGTGGCGCGACTTCAACCTGTCCCCTCACAACCGCCACCTGTTGTCCTCCTCGGTGCGCAGCCTGCCGCTGGACCAGGGGTCCCCGCGGGGGGGGGCGGGGCGGAGGAGGCCCCCGCGCGGAGGCCCGGGCCACGGACCCACCGTCCCCAAACCTTTCCAGATGACGCAGCGGCAGGCGGAGCGGCGGGAGCGCGGCACCGAGGCGCGCGCGGCGATGGAGCGGGAGAACGCCGAGCTGCGGCGGCAGCTGGAGGAGCTGACGGAGTGCCAGAGGAAGTTCCGCGCCGGCCCCGTGCCGGCTCACGTGCACCTGCCTCTGTACGACGAGCTGCGGGGGCGCGGGGAGGAGCGGCGGCGGGCGAGAGAGCTGGAGGGCCGGCGTCCTCCAGCCGCCCAGAAGCCCTTCAGCTTCCTGGAGAGGGAGCGCCTGAAGAAGGAGCAGAGACAGCTGCAGCCCCCCCAGCCGTCCGGCGAGGAGAAGGTCAAACCCTTCAGGGCCAAGCCCGTGCCCAGGGCGGTGTACGCCGCCGCCTCGGGGGAGCAGATGAAGGAGGAGCAGCTGTACCGTTCCATCAAGATACAGATGAGAGCGCAGGAGATGCTCCACAGCGCCGCCATGCCCCCCAGCATGCTCGCCAGGCGGCTCAGCGACCGCAAGAAGCCCGACGTGGGGGGGGGCAGCTTCTCCCACCGGCCCCACATCAACGCAGAGGTGCCCGACTTCGACGCCAGCTACCGGCGCTTCCAGCGGCACCTGGAGAGGCAGAAAGAGGTGAAGCCCACGACCGCGTGCGAACCCTTCGAGCTGAGGACGGCGCGCATCCCCTCGCAGCGGGAGCGCGTCCTGGCCGACATCGAGAAGGAGCAGAGCAGCCCCCGGGCCGGGCGCCGGCCCCGCGCCAGCCCCGGCCCGGCTCGGAGGGCCACCTCCAGCCGCTGCTCGTCCCTCTCCGGCAGCCTGGAGGTCCTGCCGACCAAAGACACGGACGCCAGCAAGAAGCGCGAGGAGGCCGTGAGGTACCGGCGTAGGCCCCCCCCCCTCCCCCCCACGGTAGTCGAGCTAGAGGCCGCCTTAGGTATCCTGTTTAGACCCTCTGTCCTTCTGTGTTTGGAACCCCCACAGTCCGAAGTCTCGCCCCCTGCGGTTTAGCCAAATGTTGGATCCGCTACCCCGCTACCCCCCCCCCCCCCCCCCCCCAAGTCCCCACCCCAACCAAAGCCCTCCCACGCCTGTCTCCCTGAGCAGAAAGCTGCTGGAGCAGAGGAAGCAGGCCGATGAGGAGGAGGAGCGGTGGAGGGAAAGGCAGAAGCAGAGGGCGAAGAAGCTCCAGCGGGTGGTGTTGAAGCGGGCCCAGGCCAACGACCCCCACCTCGCTCTCTCGCAGACACAGCCGACCAAACTCCGAGAGTTCAGGTACCGGACGCGGCGACCGAGCCGCGCCGCCGTTCGCATCCCAGCGGCGAGATCCACAACTCCGTGTCCTCCGCAGGAAACAGGAGCTGCAGCGCAAGAAGGAGTACCAGCAGGAGATTAAGGAGATGCAGCAGAGGGTGAAGGGGAGGCCGCTGCTGCTGGAGCAGGTCACACAGGTCAGACCCCGGGATCATAAGTCCTCATCACATTCCCATCTTCTGTGCTTTAGCAAACTTTACCACGGTAACAATCTGAAGTGTCGCCGTGGCGATATTCCCACGTAGCTTTGAATGGCAGGTCCCCGTCGTAACACTGACCCTCTGAACTCTGACGCAGAGGAACGCCAAGCAGGCGGCGGTCAAGCGCTACACGGACGCCCTGCGCGGATGTGACCTGACCGAAGAGTTCGTCAGCGGCGCCGCGGCGGCGACGTCAGGAGCCGCGCGCAAAACCTCCAGCTCCAGCGACAGCGGGCCCAGGTGAGGCTGACAGAACCACACAACCACCTTCAGAGGCAGAAGGAGGAGACCTGTAACCAGCAATGATTGACAGTGGACGTCAATGAATGTTCGATTGCTTAACAGAGACATCTCGTATCTGATTAATGTCCTCCGTCCTCTCAGCGAGCCGGAGGAGCCGGACACGGGATACAAACCCGTCCACTACAGAAAGGTCCTCCGGGCCGACAGCAGCGCTTCGCCGAACCACGGCGAGGGAGGCGGGGCCGCCAGCCGCCACTCGGACGGGGATGGCCGTGACCACGGCGACGACGACGACGACCGCCAATCAGAAGAGAGCTACTCAGACGATCAGGAGAATTATTCAGACGACAGCGACCACGAAGCCGGCGCCGCGCAGCAGGAAGCAGGGGAGTGATGTCATCGTGTTTGAGAACGGGTCACGTGAGGAAGGACACGAAGAGGAGGCTTGTTATTCCTTAAACGATAAGATGTTTTATCTTATTGTAAATATTGCGCTCACCAGAATGTGACATCTTTAACCTGAGGTATTAAACAACCTTAAACTAAACATTACTTTATTCAATATAATGTGCAGTTAGTTGAGATTTTGGAAGCTTTTCAATGATTTTGCTTCATTCATGATGTCATTTTGCAGAATGTGAAGCATTGTGTGATTTCTTACTAAACGCAGTACTTTTATTTTATTTTCCCTGGTGGGATATTTTCAGGTTAGAATAAAAGTGACAGGTGTCACTTTAGGAAGTGATTTTTACAGTGAACGCATTGACTTGTGGAGCACAGGTTCATATCATTACGCCACACTAATCCTATAGAGCATTTATTCCAAACCTTTTCCATAATAGGCCGTTTTAGCATTTATTTTATACTAACAGGAGATTATATTTTACATGCAATAAAAAACATCAGATCATGAGATGAGAACATTCAAACTGTCACTTACGTTTTAATAAATGTAAATACAAAAAACACCAGGAGGTGTGGATTTATTAGATTAGAATGTAAGTAAAATGTAGCACAAACATTTCAATCCAGAAACCTCATATGTATTAGTAAAGTATATGTAGCTGGTAATACTTAACTATACAATATTTTCCTTTTAGGGGAGTATTTCCACAGTGTGTTATAGTAGTGTTTTGGGACATAATGCATTAACTCAAAGCAGCTAAAGTGAATTTATTCTTATGAATTTTAGTATTTTCAGCGTTAATTTAAATGAATTAAAGTTATGAGAGACAAAAACATGCTGATCTGTCAACTGTTTATTATTGTACCGGTTTGGTGTTGCTAAAGTAATATTTGTTTAATTTCCATGGCTTTCGGTTATTAGGGACTTGAAATAATTGTGTATTTCAACGTGATGTCCGATAGGATATATATATGAGTTCACAGAAATTGAGTAATATTTATTGTTAGAAATATTTATTCATTGTTTTTTTGTCACATAACAGTGACAATGGGCCATCTGCAATAAAGCCACTTGTTCGAGAACAATTTTAACATGTGTGAAAGTGTTAATGACACACTGAAATAACTTCACTTTAGGTAAAAGTATGCAACGTCGACGCAACGACGCAGACGCAAAAGCATGCGCCGGCCTTAAGAAGTGCTCATTCAACAGAAAAATAGCCCCATGTAAAGTGTTTTACTATTTATTATGATGTATTTGGATGAACAGCATTTCTTTTTAGCTGAGAGGGCTTTAAAAATGTTTCTTAACCCATAAAGCAACACTTCATCGTTTTGTTTTCACTTGAAAGGAATAAATACATTTTAATCTGTTAAATCAGTAAAGCCTTCAGATAAATGTAGTCAAAAGTAAAATAATTACCTCCAAGATGTAGTAGTAGTGTAGAAGTACAAAATACTCAAATACCTTGATTATGTGTACTTGTACTGAAATACTGAATTGTAGTTATGAATCATCGAGGTCACACACAAGGAGGGAGGGAGGCTGAGGATAGATTGACAGCTCCACTCTGCCAATGACACCCCTCAGTGACGACTGCGCCGCCTCGACCAATCACGCGCCCGATGGGCGGGTACATAGTCCAAATTTTAGGCGGCGCGCGGCGGGCCGAAACACCGAGAATGAATATCCCGGTCTCAACCGGTTTCAACCGGTCCGCGGTTGGAAAGCATGAGCTTAGAGGAAGAGCACACTTTGCACGCATTAAAACACCTCTGCTCTCCAACAGTGTGCGCGAACTAGAGCCCGAAAAATAAAAACGAGACTCTTATTTTTTTTTTTTTTGCTTCGTGATTATGACCCGGATCACCGCTCAAAAGTGGGACTCCGTGAATCGGGTGCCGTTAGCTTAGCTCACATTAGCCCGCAGACTCGAATCTTCATTGGCTTTTCCATTAGCACGCTAAGTTGCTACTAGCCCGCTGGGAGTCGGCTGTAATCTGTGAATAGTCCAAAGAAAGACATGTCTAAACTGCGCTGAAGGAGAGCAACTATCACTGTGGTAATCTGCGGCGAAGCTTTTTAACCGCTTTACCGGGAACCGATAAGTATCCGGCGTAACGGTCTTTTAAAAAAATAAGCATAGTCGGTTGTCATCTGGGGAGGGAAGCTAGCGTTAGCTCGCTGCTATAGAAGGTTAGGAGCGGCACAAGTCTCCGTGAGATAACGTTGCGCCGCTATAAACGCCTCGGGGGTCTTTCATATTTCCGGTGTTCGTAGGAACGAGAATCTCAGCGGTCCACCGACACCTGCTTTTTTTTTTTTTTGGACGAGCGGACGGGACACTCAAGGTAAGTTAAGCCCGATCAACAGTGACCCAACTTACCCAGCGAGGGGGCTAACGTTAGCATCCGTGGGTTTGAAAAAAGTAGTGTGGTGTTTTTGTCTGGAGGGTGTGTGTGTGTGTGTGGGGGGGGGGGGGGGGGTCTGTAACTTATCGGTTACAAGAACCGGACCCAACGAATCCGGGACACACGTCCACGCGATCTGTGGTCCACGCATTTTGATTCAGCAGTCGTAAATTTAAAAAAAAAAAAAACCCAAACTAGTGTTTATATATCGGGTTGAACGTGGCCAATCGGCCACGTGGGGGCGCTGTCCCCGCCCTCTTTCTGCACGTTTCTATCGCGCTTCAGTAGGTTTCGTAATTGGACCACGAGGTCCGAGGGAAGTTGCCTTGGCATATTTTATCTGAGTAGGAACAACTCGTTTGTGATTAATTGCTGAAAAAATGACCACGCTATAAAAAAAAAAAAAAGTAACGAGAAATCCACGGTCACACTTACTTACTTACTTACTTACTTACTAAATATTAATGTGCATTTGTTGGTTTGGCAATGGTGGAAAAACCTCCATTATGAATATTAATACCACATAACAATTGGCCTGGACGTCCTGCATCCAAAGTACTTTTATTATTGGAATATTACTTGTATACATGTATGTAACTTGAGCGTGGTTGAGGTCTAGGTGACAGTAACTCCCTAAAGTGCTGTTAGAGAGCAAGAACATTTTTTATTCTGATTTAACCTAAAAAGTAACAAGTTATCATACCGGTGAGATCCATGTATTCGTATAAAGTAGCATAGCAAAGTTGTACTTGATTGAACTTGCACTCCACTGATAAAACGTTTTAGCTTGCTAGATTTACCATTTTAATTTTAAATATTAATGACATGTAGTTTGTTTTATTCATAGATCCCAGGCTCCAAAAATGGCTCCCAAGACATATTATAATGTCACGTATAAAATAAACTATTTGTAACCAGTAATGTCAAAATATGTAGCGTAAATGCATATATTAGTGTGTGTGCACTCAAAGCTACAAGTGTGTATATACGGTTAAATAAGTCACATCATCGCTTTGCTCTTTGCTGTCACCGTGCGTGCCGGTCGATATGTATGTTATTTGTATCCCGTATTGGTTAGTTTCAGTCATACCGTGGCCCCCCCGCTGTGGTTGAAGCTTAAACGTTCTCTCCCCCCGTCAGAAGCTCTATGCCAGCAGAAATGACGATGTTGGCCGACCACCCAGCCAGACAGCTGCTGGACTTCAGCCAGAAACTGGACATCAACCTGTTGGACAATGTCGTCAACTCCATGTACCACGACATCGGATCCCAGGTCGGCACCAGCTCGCCGTGGGCGCCGCGCTCCCGAGTGTGACGTGTGGTCAATGCGAGGCCAAAGGTGTTGTTGAGACTCCTGTCTTATAGGTGTTGTTTTTACTGCGTTGCTCTCTCGTAGCAACGAGTGGCCCAGGAAGTCCTCACCAACCTGAAGGACCACCCGGACGCCTGGACGAGGGTCGACACCATCCTGGAGTTCTCTCAGAACATGAAAACCAAAGTACGTTCGCCGGCGTCGATTGCTGCATCTTTGACGTCTGAGCGGCTCTTTTTAGTGCTTATGTTGACTGTTCGTCACCAAGGAGACGGTGCAGACAAACACTTTTCTGCTGCTCATCAGCTCTTGTTGTAAAGAACGCGTCTCCTCTCCTCAGTATTATGCGCTGCAGATCCTGGAGACGGTCATCAAAACGCGCTGGAAGATTCTGCCCAGAAATCAGTGTGAAGGTCAGTCTGATATCAACCAATCAACGCGTCATAACCAGGAAACCCCTTTTTTCCGCTTTCCTTGAAACTCTCTTCAATGTATTTTCAGGCATCAAGAAGTACGTCGTTGGGTTGATCATCAAGACTTCCTCTGACCCTGCCAACATGGAGGTGAGGTCACGGCGGCGTAGAGCACCCGGCGCCGCGCACACAGAAGTTTGACGCTGACGTTGCTTGTTTTTTTTCTTCTCTTTGCAGAAAGAGGGGGTGTACATTTCAAAGCTCAACATGATCCTCGTACAGGTAAATAAATGTTTTAGTTTGACGACGCGATGCCTCGGCGCGCCGCCTGCTGACCCGCAGCTCTTCTGCTTTCAGATCCTGAAGCAGGAGTGGCCCAAACACTGGCCCACCTTCATCAGCGACATCGTGGGCGCCAGCCGCACCAGCGAGAGCCTCTGTCAGAACAACATGATCATCCTCAAGCTGCTCAGCGAGGAGGTGTTTGACTTCTCCAGTGGCCAGATGACGCAGGTGAAGGCCAAGCACCTCAAGGACAGGTAACGGCTGCACGGCGTGTTCTCCTCAAACCGACGCTGATTCTTTTTGGGGGGGGTGAAATTGGTCAGATTATAAACCTGCTCGATTGCAACCACGTCTGAGATCGTCCACACGGGGTCTGAAATGTCACGTTAACGTTGAAAGGGTTTATTAACGGGGATGTTTGGATGCTCCCGTCTTTGGTGTCTTCAGAGCTTTAAGCGGGTTCATTTAATTATAATATGATAATGGTTAGACGTCCTCCATCCCGGAGTTGGATCCAGCTGCCGTAGGCGACGCGTAGATGATCTCATAGATGCTTCTAAACCCTGGACGGGCTTCCACAGAGACCAAGCGGTGCGTGTTGATCTCCAGATGGGGGCCGTCAGCTGACCCCGCCTCCTCTTTGTCTTTCAGCATGTGCAACGAGTTCTCCCAAATATTCCAGCTGTGCCAGTTTGTGATGGTAAGAGCGCCCCCCCCCCCCCCCCCGTTTTGTGTTTAGTGGATCCCACCGTCTGCTCTCTCACACTCTTCTTCTTCTTCTGTGTAGGAGAACTCCCAGAATGCACCTCTGGTCCAGGCCACACTGGAGACTCTCCTGCGCTTCTTGAATTGGATTCCTTTAGGTTACATCTTTGAGACTAAGCTCATCAGCACGTTGGTGTACAAGGTAAACACCCCCCCGTCACCCCCCCAGAACTAAACTAAACCAGGGAATCTTTTCCCTTCAACATTCCACATCGACTTCCTCAAAGGATTTCATTTGATCAAAAGTACGGTTATGTTGAAATTGTGCCCTGTGCCGTTTCTTTGAAAAGTAATTCTATGTTTTGTCTACACCTTGTTGACATAGCAACGGGAACAATCGCACATAGAACAGAAAATGCCTGACGTGGTTATGTGAATGAAGCCTCGCGCTGAAACAATCCGCATCGCAAAGCGCATTTAAGGATTTACGGCTTTTCTTCATCGCCGTGATCCCAATGTGGGATTTTTAAAATGTAGTTATGAGCTCGGAAATCAATGGTTTTCCTCCAATTTACTGATCGGCAAAAACGTAAAGGAAAGGCCGTTTTCTCAGACGTCCCCCCCCCCCCGGCGGTAACCTCGGTAACACCACCCGACTGGTTTGTCTCCCCCCTTTCAGTTCCTGAACGTCCCCATGTTTCGCAACGTGACGCTGAAATGTTTGACTGAGATCGCCGGAGTGAGCGTCATGCAGTACGAGGAGCAGTTTGTCAACCTGTTCACACTCACCATGTGCCAGCTCAAACAGGTACACACACACACACACACACACACACACACAACCCTTTCTCTGTACTTTGTTCAGAAGACCGTTGATGGAGGGAAAGGGAACTTTGCTGACAAACGATGGCACATCGCTCTAATTAATTAATTAATTAATTACCTAATGCGTTTGTGAAGAGCACTTTAATAAGACTGCATTTGGTAAATCACTCGATGTCCACGTGAGTTCAATCAGGCTGACTGAAGGAAACCATTCATGTCACACTTTCCTTTACCCGAGTTAAAGGGTGCAGACGGGGGGGGGGGGGAGTCCACAAATGCACAATAAAAATTATGACATCAAGGAACTGGAGATGTTTTCTGCTGTTTGGCTCCTCAGAGACTCTTTGGTGTAAAATGACTTCAATTGTTCAGTTTCATATTGCAGATGAGAATCAGTCGGCACAAAACCCATTTAAAACGAGATGAATGATCAAGTGTTTGAGCCTCCTCCACTCTTCTCACACTGTTGATTACAACTTATTAAGTTTTTAGTGACCAGGAATGTTAAAACCATCCACCATTTCACACAAAATGTCTATTTGTCACAGAGACCCTCCAACTGAAAGCTTTATGTTGCTATAGTTAAAACAGAAGAATAAATTAGTGTGTCTACGCTTGAAGAGATGCGCTCACATAAGATGACAAAGATTGACAATTAGTTCCGTCCTTTAAATCCCCCACGGCTTCTCCGTCCACAGGCCGGATGTTGGGGGGGTTAAAAAAAAGCAAACCGGTCTCTGTTTACCACCTCGTGGTCTTTGTGGTTTTCGTGGAGGTCTGGTGGTTTAACACCAAATCCATTTACGCAAAGGAGCTGCGGCCAAACAAAGGGTGCGTTTCATCTCCCCGCGTGTGTAGATGCTGCCTTTGAACACCAACATCCGCCTGGCGTACTCCAACGGGAAAGACGACGAGCAGAACTTCATCCAGAACCTCAGCCTGTTCCTCTGCACCTTCCTCAAAGAGCACGGACAGCTCATCGAGAAGAGGCCCAACCTGCGCGAGACGCTCATGGAGGTAGGACGGAGTAATCCCCCACGTCGCTACAGATGTGCATAGAAAGACGCTGTGACCGAAGAAGTAAATTACTTGTGCCCCCCTCTCACCCCCCCACAGGCCCTGCACTTCATGCTGCTGGTGTCGGAGGTGGAGGAGACGGAGATCTTTAAGATCTGTCTGGAGTACTGGAACCACCTGGCGGCGGAGCTCTACAGGGAGAGTCCTTTCTCCACCTCCAGCACGCCGCTGCTGTCCGACGTCCCGCCGCGGCGACACCTCTACCTGCCTGTGCTGTCCCAGGTCAGCGCGCGCACGCACGCACACACGCACACACACGCACACACACACACGCGCACACACACACACCCTGTAGACGCCGCGGCTCACTCCTCCGTTCCCCCGCGAAGGTGCGCCTGCTGATGGTGAGCCGCATGGCCAAACCGGAAGAGGTGCTGGTGGTGGAGAACGACCAGGGAGAGGTGGTCCGGGAGTTCATGAAGGACACGGACGCCATCAACCTCTACAAGAACATGAGGGAGACTCTGGGTGAGTCGGGGCCTGCTTCTGTTTGAGTGTTTCCTACATGCAGGGGGGGTTAATCACTGGTCCATTTGATCATTGACTTTAATTGAGTTGTCTGGTTTATTCCTGCTTTCATCAGACGTGATGGACCGATGGCCTTTTTAGTTTTTGTTCTGCCTGCGGTTGAATTCTCTCTTTTCCACCTGACTGAGAAGAATTCCTACGTTTGTTAATCGCAAGTGTCCCCCGTGTCTCATCTCCCCCTCCTGTCTCCAGTTTATCTCACCCATCTGGACTACGCCGACACGGAGCGCATCATGACGGAGAAGCTCCACAACCAGGTGAACGGCACCGAGTGGTCGTGGAGGAACCTGAACATGCTCTGCTGGGCCATCGGCTCCATCAGCGGGGCGATGCACGAGGAGGACGAGAAGAGGTTCCTGGTGACCGTCATCAAGGTGGGACCCTCGCACGTTGTGTTCTGTTGCACCTCGGCAGCCTCCTACATGCAGAGGTTACAGAGGTGTGTGTGTGTGTGTGTGTGTAGGACCTGCTGGGCTTGTGTGAGCAGAAGAGAGGGAAGGACAACAAAGCCATCATAGCGTCCAACATCATGTACATCGTGGGCCAGTACCCTCGCTTCCTCAGAGCTCACTGGAAGTTCCTCAAGACCGTCGTCAACAAGCTGTTTGAGTTCATGCACGGTGGGACGAAATACTTGGTTCTTCTTCTTATTCCTAAATGTTTTGCTTGTTGCGATGTGACATCGGCGCTCCGACGCTTCCACGGGCCGTCTTTTAAACGCTCGCCGTGCTTCTTCCCGCCCCCCCCCCCTCCGCTCAGAGACCCACGACGGGGTGCAGGACATGGCGTGTGACACCTTCATCAAGATCTCCCAGAAGTGCCGGCGTCACTTTGTCCAGGTTCAGGTGGGCGAGGTGATGCCCTTCATCGACGAGATCCTCAACAACATCAACACCATCATCTGCGACCTGCAGCCGCAGCAGGTGAGTCCCGCGCGCTTTGGCGCCCCCAACGCCCCGCGCGCTGGCTGTGAGGCTCGGTGTCGTAACGCCGGCGCGTCTCCGCAGGTGCACACCTTCTACGAGGCCGTCGGCTACATGATCGGAGCCCAGACGGACCAGGCCGTCCACGAGCGCCTGATAGAGAAGTACATGCTGCTCCCCAACCAGGTGTGGGACAGCATCATCCAGCAGGCCACCAAGGTGAGCCCCCCACACACACACACACACACACACACACGTGCTTTTCGTTGCCACGAGCTGCTTGCACCAACCCCGCGGGCTCCCCGCTGCAGAACGTGGACATCCTGAAGGACGCGGAGACGGTGCGACAGCTGGGCAGCATCCTGAAGACCAACGTCCGAGCCTGCAAAGCCGTGGGGCATCCCTTCGTGGTGCAGCTGGGGCGCATCTACCTGGACATGCTCAACGTCTACAAGTGCCTGAGCGAGAACATTTCCTCCGCGGTGCAGACCAACGGTGAGCGCGGGACGTGGGAGAATGATTTAAGAGGCTCTGTGATGTTCAGGATTCGCAGGAATAAGGAGGAGGTGATATGTGCGGTGGTGATTTGGTGAAGATTTTCTAATCATAATTAATAAAATAATGGAGACTTCCATGCCTGTTGTAAATGCTCTACAATTTGCATCTGTTATTTAACATTCTTACTCGTCGTTGTATAATTTGAAAGAAGGACTTAGTATGAAATGGGTGAAGACTGTTAATGGCTCCTGCAGGTGAGATGGTGACCAAGCAGCCTCTGATCAGGAGCATGAGGACGGTGAAGAGAGAGACGCTGAAGCTGATCTCCGGCTGGGTCAGCCGCTCCAACGACCCTCAGATGGCGAGTGTGCTTTTTTTTTTTCAAACATCACTTTACTGAAGTTAAATAAGTGTAATTTAAATCAAACTCATAATCGGTCCTATAGTATAAAACTAAAAAGCACCTCGTTCCTGCCCTGTGGTCCAGGTGGGGGAGAACTTTGTGCCCCCCCTGCTGGAGGCGGTGCTCATCGACTACCAGAGGAACGTTCCGGCGGCGCGGGAGCCCGAGGTCCTCAGCACCATGGCAACCATCGTCAACAAGCTGGGCGTGCACATCACGGGAGAGATCCCCAAGATCTTCGACGCCGTCTTTGAGTGCACTCTGAACATGATCAACAAGGTGCGCTGGCGTCCTTTTGACCCCCCTCCTCCTCTGGGTCCCGTTTCTTTCTAATCACCTCGCCATTGGCTGCAGGCTGTAACGACTCGTTGTCTCCCGTCAGGACTTTGAAGAATTCCCAGAACACAGAACCCACTTCTTCTACCTCCTGCAAGCCGCCACCTCGCAGTGCTTCCCGGCCTTCCTGTCCATCGCCCCGGCTCAGTTCAAGCTCATCCTGGACTCCATCATCTGGGCCTTCAAGCACACCATGAGGAACGTGGCCGACACAGGTCCGAACGCAGAGAAGCGCTTTCTGCAGAAGGCTTGACAAATGCTTGCAAATCCTTGTTTATTTTTATTTTACAGGAAATGGGTAAATGTGCAGAAACTGTTTCCTGGTATCTTTCAAACATGAACACGGCTCAATGTAGTTTTCAATGACGACGTTCTCACTGAAGTTGCAACTGAAACATTTCATCCAGAAGGCTCCTCTCTAGATGAGAGGCCCCGACGTTGCGATTACTTACCGAGTTGGATGAATGGACGGATGTTAAAGTCGCCGTGTCCGAGCTGTGCACGTGTTTTGTGCCACTGAGGTCACGTCTCTGTGTCTCCCGCAGGTCTCCAGATCCTCTACACGCTGCTGCAGAACGTGTCTGCGGAGGACGCGGCGGCGCAGAGCTTCTACCAGACGTACTTCTGCGACGTGCTGCAGCACATCTTCTCCGTGGTCACGGACACCTCTCACACTGCAGGTAAGGGGGCGGGGCTGATGGCGTGGCAGCTGGACACATACAATGTGTAAAATAGAGATTAAATAAACGGAGGAGACGGGTAAGTCTCAGTCCTCAAATGCTACATTTAAAAGACACAAGAAAATGGTTCCCTGACAGATGTTTGTTTTTTCTTTTGAATCTAATTGCCCTCTGATTAGAATTTAAGAATAACAACGGACAAACTGCTTGTTTCCTCACTAACCTCAAGCGGGTTGCGCTGGAAGCTGTTCAGTGGGGGAGTAAACCCGACCCGATCTCGCGGAACCTAACTGGCCCCCCTTGCTTCCTGTCTGCAGGGCTGACCATGCACGCCACCATCTTGGCCTACATGTTCAACCTGGTGGAGGAGGGGAAGGTCAGCGTCGCGCTGAGCGCCGCCAGTCCGGCCAACAACCAGGCGCACGTCCAGGAGTACATCGCCAACCTGCTGAAGACGGCCTTCCCCCACCTGCAAGAGTAAGTCTTCTCCGCTGAGCCACGGTTTGGTTTGTAACAGAAAATAAGAGTTTTGATGTTCCAGGACTGTGCAACGTTTATTTTAATTGAGTCTAGCAGCTAATTGAGGTCCATGTGTTCAGTGCCCAGGTGAAGGTGTTCGTCACGGGGCTCTTCAGTCTGAATCAGGACATCCCCGCCTTCAAGGAGCACCTGAGGGACTTCCTCGTGCAGATCAAGGTGAGCTACCACGGAGGATGTAGACAATGAGAATTAGACCAATTACTCAATACAATCTGAATAAAGTAGCAAGAGGTATTTTCTAGTTTTTCAATCCATATTTAATACTTCCTTTGCTGAGGTTAAAATCAAGCTGCGTTTTCCTAATCTGAGAAGTGGAGCCGATGCTGTTGTTGGTGTTGAAGCTGCATTCTCTGTAGTGACCAGCGACTCCTGATTGTAGAGCAGTCTGTGAGAAAATGACTCTTCTTCTCTCTTGATTCCCTCAGTAAACATGAGTTTACGGTCTCGATCTCTAGTTTCAAGTCTTGTTCAACACGGCGCGATGATCATTTAGCAAACGATGGTCTTCAGGGCGGCGTTTACGTGTGATTTAAATGCCCGCTGTGACTCCTCCCCGCTGGTTTTGGCCCTGCAGGAGTTTGCCGGCGAGGACACGACGGACCTGTTCCTGGAGGAGAGGGAGACGTCTCTGCGTCAGGCCCAGGAGGAGAAGCACAAGCTGCAGATGTCGGTGCCCGGCATCCTCAACCCCCACGAGCTGCCGGAGGAGATGTGCGACTGAAGCGGCGGCGAGCGGCGTGTACAGGACGGCTCTGAAGGGGGCGGGAATAGTTTTCTTTTCGAGTGTGTGCGTGTGAGTGAGCGTGTGTTTGAGAAGAGAATGAGGGGCCGTGGGGACCCCAGCACTCGGTTGTACGTCGACCAAATAAATGTCAATATGTAAATGCGCCCCCCCCCCCCCCTCCGACCCGCCAACCCTGGTGCGGATTCTTCTTTCCTTTTTTTTTTTCCTCTCAACAAACTTATTTTATACCAGTGTTTTTCTGTGAGTGTAATATGCCATGTTTTGTTAATTCTGTTGCTGATTAAAGCTTTGTGTTTGGCCATACGGTTACTTTACACCTGCATGAAGTCATAAGAATTTAAGGTTATTTTTTAATCCCTTTACCTCTATTTGTTAATATGTAATATATAATGTCTAAAGCGTTGACGGCCTGCTCTGGTTTCTGAAGTGCGCTGAGGGGGTCGACGTGTACTTCCTCGCTTCGCCTGCTTTCGGTTGGTCAGTGTGTTTCTCTGCCTCTCGGGCGGCGTCAGTTGGACCGCTCTGCGTTGGGGATGAGGAGGAAGGCCGTGTGCATTTCATCCTGTTTGTAAAGCTGTCTTAGTACTCTGGAGAATATAAAGTTGGCTATTTTTACAAAAAAAAAAAAAACCAATCAATCCAAACCGTGTGAGTCTGCGTCTTTTGGCCCTGAAGGTGACGGGAAACGAGTGAAGGAGGAACGCTGCAGCGCCGCGTCCAGGCAATTGGGATTTGTTTAAATGACGTTTGTCTGTTGACTAATTTCAAACAGTTCAAAGCTCAGACAGTTCACTAAGAAAGGGAACGGTCAGAAGCCTGTAGGAAGGTTCATAGCAGGGTGCTTCTGGTGAACATAGTCTATATTTTAGCCTACACACACACACACACACGATAGTTTTAACATGAGTCTGATTTAGGGATCCAACAGTTGTGTAAATGTTGCACTGATTACGTCAGGAATTCTTGTACTTTTCCTTCCATTACCTCAGAGCTCAAAGGTTTTTTACAATAAATGGATTCCAGTGCTGGAATGTAACCAGAAAGTACGGTTTTCGGGCTACTACATTTGATTTCTATCACGCTAGATTGTTTTTATGTTAATATTGCACTTTTTACTCCACAAATTCGGTTGATAATTTAAGAGGCTTTATAGATTGATGGAAAATATAATACAACTTCTTATCAATATAATGCCAGTTAGAATAGAACGCTATTCTGATGTGTAGAACCAACGAGGACAAACGTCTTCTAATTGTCTGGTAACAGTCTGGACGTGTGATTGGAGCTCGTCATTGCACACGTTCACTGCACGCTACGACAAAACGAGCTCACAATGACGGATGTTAAGAGAAGAGCAGTGACGGGAAAATGTTGGTCAATACTTAATAAATTCTGTGTATGAGTGACCATAAAATCCTTCTGTGTTTCTGGCTTGTTTTGTCATGTTTGAACCCTGAGTCTGAAATAAATGTTTGATTGATAAAGATTGAACTGTCCAGGTATAGTTTCAATTGATTCCAATTTTATTACAGTGTCCACATGGATCAATACTTATAATCCAATGATACAAATTACTCTGAAATGGGGCGTTCTGCAAACTGATAATAGTATGTTTTGAAGTTAATACGTGTGTATTTTTAAGTAAAACTTTGACCACAGGAATTTTTAATTAGAAGTGTATTTCTACACAGTGCTATTACAACTGACAGTACTTCATGTTTTTATCTATGGTTTCTTTTCACTACTGTTCAGGTACATTATTTTATTTATTATTTTCTAAATATATATTGTACTTTTTTATATTTGTATTCATAATTACATATTTTACGCTTTTATTTTTTATATACAGTACAATTATCTGCGGTCTTTCTAAATCTATTTTTTATGGATTTTATCATATTAAGTCGCTTAACAAGATAAAGATGTAAATAAACTGTAATAATCCAATTAAAATAATTGTTATATGACTGCTAAATAAAGTAAGCTTTGATGTATTCATATGTTGCTGTAATGTATAAAGTGCTAGGCATGTAAGTTAGAAACCTTTAACTCCGTTTCATTCTTGAAAGCATGAACGGGAGATGATATATTAATTTATTTATCTTAAGGACAACTTTCCCTGCTGTTGCCCTTGAGATCTCCGGAAAAGGTCGCGCATCGTTGTGAAGATATCGCGAGAGTAACGAAGAAACCCGAACGGACGACCGAGATAGCACGGAAAGTCCCGAACTATCTGTTCTGTGTACCCCCCCACACACACACACACACTTTTTCATCATGGCTGCTGTGTCTACTCTCTCAAGTAACGCTCAGATTGGACACTGACTCGTTCTCTACCTTCCAGCTGCTCTTAACTTTTTGGCGTACGTCAACTTCGCTTGGATGCAAATCCCGTTCTCCGCCTTGTTGTTGCCCCCGGCTCCATTTGTTGGGGATAACCTTCACCAATCACTCCCTTCCACTGGGCCTTTTTTTTTTTTTTATACCCCAAAAACAACCAACTGCCAGCCGACGGACAGCTCCCGGTGCGATGGTTTGACTCCGTGTGAAAATGTGTGAAAACTGCGCCGAGCTGGTGGAGGTTTTAAATGAAAGTAAGTACGGGAATCATTTTTGTTTTTGGCCACTGGACGAGGTTGAGCTAACGTTAGCGCCTCGGTGTGTTAGCATCGCTGTCCACTGGAGCTTGGCGTTAGCATCGGCGGCTAGCCATATGTAACTTTGTGTGTTTTCGTGAGCGCAGCCCCCCTTTCCGTCCGGACTCGGTGGCCACGAGCGACCGTGGAAGCGACGGCGTTGCAGCCGGTGACAGACCGTGTGCTCGTGTCGCACCGTGTCGGCTTATTGATATGAATGCCATTTTATTTCCCCCTTCCACATTGGCACTTCATTTTTTTTTTTTTTTGGGGCCTGTCTGTCAAACACTCCTCCCAGAACTCACACGGGCTAGCTCCCGAAACCGATTCACCCCCCGGCAGCGAAAAAAAAAATAACCCCGTGTCACCCCGATGTTGTCCGTGACATTTCGGCCACGACTTCAAATCCTTCGGCGCTGTGCGACTCCGCTGCACGGGGACGTTTATTTTTTATTTTTGCCCGGATGCTAACTTGTGCTAAGTCGCCGCTCCTGCACGGAGGTTGTGGGCTAGCAGAGTTAGCTTAGTTTAGCCTGACTTTGTTTGATGTGTTTGTCAGGTCGTCTGCTAGCTCGCCCGTTGTTTCTGCGGATGGGAGACACACTCGCAGGCGCAGCAAAAAAAAAAAAAAAAAAGACCGTTAGCTCGTCGGCAGCCACCCGTCACACGGAGATGACGGTGTAAATTGCTGGTTGTTGGGGGCTGTCTCTTGAATGTAAAACATAAGCTAACATTAACGGCTGCATCGAGGTGCATATATTATGTTTTCTTTTGCTCCGGTAATGTGCTTCCGACCGCCGGGGCGTGCACGTCCATAGACAGACATGTATATATATATATATATATTTATAAATAAAGGTCTATGTGCACGTCAGCCTCACGCGTGCTGCTTTCCATGGTCAAATTAAACGTCGCCACAGAGCCCGTTTCAGCTGCGGCTCCAACGTCAACACACGCTGACGCGAACGTAAATACGGAGCTGCCCTTGTTATAGCTACGAGTTAGCCGTCCGCCGGGGCGCGCTAACCGGTAACCGGGCCCCGCTGCACCTTCCGGGGGTGTCCGTGACACGGGGAACAAAGCGGCCTTCTGTGTGTGTGTGTGTGTGTGTGTGTTATAACACTATCTGCTAAGCCGTGACCATGCAGCGATTCATTGGTCTGTTTTGTGGTTTTCCTGTGTAGGTCCAGCCTATTGTGTTTGGAGCTTGTGGTGGTGTGTGTGTGTGTGTGTGTGTGTGTGTGTGTGTGTGTGTGTGTGTGTGTGAGGGGGGGGGGGTTCTGCACTTACAGTCCTGCACCTGATGGTAGCGTGCGTTCACTCCTTCAGGCCTCAGGAGCCCCCTCCACCCGGACACCATACACATCCAGCAATTTAGAAAGACTCCCTGGGAGTGTGGGAGTGTGTGCACAAATGTCTGATTGTGTCCTTGCCACCTGTTTTTTTTGTTTTGTTGTTTTTTTGGAATGTTTTACAGTCAATGGTAAAGTACGTGAACTTGGCCGCCGCCATTCTGCAGCGGGAGCGTTGGGCGGAATGCCTTCATGACACGGTTTACCTGACATGCCTTAAGCGTGTGCAGGGCGTCTTCACAGGAGACCTCGGTGTGCAGGGCGTCTTCACAGGAGACCTCGGCGTGCAGGGCGTCTTCACAGGAGACCTCGGCGTGCAGGGCGTCTTCACAGGAGACCTCGGCGTGCAGGGCGTCTTCACAGGAGACCTCGGCGTGCAGGGCGTCTTCACAGGAGACCTCGGCGTGCAGGGCGTCTTCACAGGAGACCTCGGCGTGCAGGGCGTCTTCACAGGAGACCTCGGCGTGCAGGGCGTCTTCACAGGAGACCCCGGCGTGCAGGGCGTCTTCACAGGAGACCCCGGCGTGCAGGGCGTCTTCACAGGAGACCCCGGCGTGCAGGGCGTCTTCACAGGAGACCCCGGCGTGCAGGGCTTCTTCACAGGAGACCCCGGCGTGCAGGGCGTCTGCAGGACGGGTTATTGATTCTGGGTGATGGGGCTCCAGGTCGCAGCGTTGTGCGGCCCAGTGAAGTTCTTCCATTCTTCTGAGGGTCTGGCTTTGTGTTTGGAGACGTTGTGAACTGACACAAACGTACTCTGAAGACCCAATTCCAGGACGCCTTTGACTGCACAATGAATTATTGTATGACTGTTTTTGCCTGAGTCACAGTTCACACCAATGGTGTGATTGTTTTCAGTTGTTTATTTGTTTATTATTCCACTACTGCTTCTACGTTTTGGCTGCTTTAAGCGGTTAATGTGACCGTAGGCCTCACATGTTCACATTCATTAAATTATGGAGACTCGTGACTTCTTGTCTCCTATTGATGTGTGTAACGGCATGTTTTTGGGAATCAATCGGGCAGCTCTGACGTTGCGTGGCGATAGGATGTTGAACGGTGTCTCTCTTCATCCCATACTTGCTCAGGCCGCAGGTTGCTGTGTGGAAAGGAGCAGTAGTATCGGTGACCCGCTGAGGGGCTTTGCCTTGAGTCACATGGAGGACAGTGGTTTTACATCACTTAATCAGAGCTGCGTGTCATTCTGGAATAGTTCATTCCAGTGAGTCAGCGGCGATACAATACCTGACTTTCAGTACCATCACGATGCTTTAATTTGTGAACCCAAACTGATCCTAATTGTACGAATTACCCGACTTTGTTTCAGTTGATTGGGTTCAACCTCCAGCCCAACTCCTGGACACTTATTTTTGTACACTCGTTTGTACACAAGTTTGCTCCTTTCGTGCGATGTTGGATGAAGGTTAACGTTGTCTCGGTGCTGATGCGTTAGTTTCGATGTATTTTGGTGCTGACTCAGAATCTGCTGCTCGTGGCCTTTTTACACCAGTTCAGCTCTGTAAAAAAAGGTCCAATTCAGGGAAACGTGGTGGCAGGATGAAGTCCGTTGTGCCGGATACAAACTGGTGTTGTGGAGGATTGTGTTTGGGGGGGTCCATGTGTTCAGTCTGTAGGTGACCTGTGAACTTTGTGTGTGTCAGAATCCCCTCTTACAACAGGGGGCCGTGTTGATCGGGCGCATCCCGACGCTGAGCTAATCCACGTGGTTCCTTTGTGTTTGTACGTGTGCTTATTGAATGACTGAGTTTTTGAACTCTTTGTGAGACAAACCTGACAATGTGAAGATGCTATTTTAGTATTTTGAGACTTTTTAAACTGTTCTCAACATTTTAAAGGTAATACGAGCTAGTCTCACTCGTCAGACACGACGCGTTATGAAGAGTCACTCAAGTATGAGTTTAATTTCTTTAAACAAACCGGATGATGCAACATGCGGTGTTGTTGCCTCACCTGCACAAAATGCTCCCTTTTTAGGGAATTTTCTAAGCGGGTCTATTACCACGGCGTGTGAGAACATTTGCCTATTGATCCGTTTGAGCGTCGCGTCTCTGGAGATCTGCAGCGAGTTTCTTCAGGTTTCACAGAAACGTCCTCATGGACTCACGGAGGAAACACGGCGGAATGCAGTCTGAGGTAACCGAGACCTCTCGAAGCCCGATTTGATACCCTCGTTACGACGATTTCACACATTCGGTCTCGGAGGATGAAGCGATGGCGCTTTGTTCATACGTGGCTGTTTGTCGCAGGCAGACGAGGCGATCTGGAACTGCACAATACGGTTGTGGACTTTTAATAAATGTCTATACAGATCCATTTATTACCAAAACACGTTTGCACAGTTGAGCAGTCATTTATTTACTTTGTCACAGTTGCACTTTTATTTCCACAAATCCTTTCTGTCCATAAAGTGAGCTTCTGGTCATTTTGTTCTTGGACTAAATTGGAAATGGCAAATGTTCTTCTTCAATTCTCTAATCGGCACAAAAATGTCACAAGGGACATTTGGACAGTCGTGGATTTTAATAACATTTTAAGCTGCTGGTTTTGGTTTGGACAGAAGCTCCAAACAAGAACATGTGTTGATGTTTCTGAGGGGAAGCTGGGGGGTGAGGGGGGCGCTGCTGTTCAAAATTATAATTTTGTGTACTTGAGCTTTGTTCCAGCCCGAGATACCTCAATGTTCTGCCATCATCTACCCGTCATTGTGTCATGCTCAAGGGACTTGTGTGAGATGTGGCGCCCGTTATGTTCCCCTCAGGATCCGCTTTAATAACTAAACCAGCCCGACATCCGCCGGCATGAATAAATGTTCAAATATTTTGAATAAATGTCTGCCAAACCGTCCCAGCAGCCGTTGTCGTTGTCATCGTGAACACGGCCCACATTTGACCTTCTGATGACCCCTGTGGTCATCGTCATCGTCTGCAGCCTGCTGGCGTTTGCTTTTAGCTCAAAGACCCCTGGGCAAAACTAATATATGCAACCAGAAAGTGGTTCTTCCTACTAGAAGAGATCCTGTGGTTGCCTAGCAACCAAAACGGGCTAAAGATATCGTTTTTTTCTGCACAGTGACGTGCTCCCAGTCGCGTAACTGCTCAGTTTTCCTGCATGTCGACGCTAAAGTACGTCCACTCCTCACACCGCTCCCGTTGGTCGATCCTCGTCACGTGACGCGTGGTGCGCTCTGCCCAGCAGCTTGGGGGGGGGGGGCGCCTGTGTCCCGTCGGTGTAATCCAGGTCAGCGGTCGGGTCACTCGGCTCTGATCCGGCTGTGACTCAGCCGGATCTTCGAGGCACAATAGAAGAACTGTAACTTTAGACGCGGTGCTGATATTTAATGTCTCTGTTGTTGGTGCCTCATCCGATGCCTTTTGAGGCCTAAAAGCATCAGCCGAGCAGAGAAGCGTTTTGAGTTTGTGTCCAAATGTTGACCAGATATAAATAACGTCCTCCATGTTTGCAGTAACGCTGATCTCATCCTCCCAGTTTTGGGATTTGTCTTTTCAATTATTCGTAGGGAGCAATCAAGTCGTTTTCTATATCCAAACTTAAAAAAGAAAATTGTATTGGATGCTTTAACGATAAAAACACCTCCATCGTGGGTAAATGCCATTATTGGAATAATTATTCTATATTAAATTCGTTATGGTTCCCTTACCTCACATTGTTTTGTTGGTTTGCTTCCTAAGATGTTTTGCCTGTGATGCAGAACAATGTAAAAGTGGGGCCATTGTTTTTGTGTTGGTTGATGATATTGTGAATCTCTGCTTTGCTGCGTTTGCTCGTGTCTAGCAGATGAAGTTGTTTGCATGTGGGTCAAAAAGAACATTTCATCTGCCTTTTATTAGGATCAGTAACAGCTGTGTAGTATTCTAATGGCTCACAGCTCTACTTTTTGGTTTCGTCAACTAGCAGATTTGAAGAAAAGTGAGCTGCTTAACTGCTTCCACTGCTTAACAAATAGTTATTTAACACGCTGTAACTTTTGATAGTTTGGTTACCTGAAAGTAACCAACTAGGGCTCGTCTGTGGTTCTTCACTCATCTGTTGTTTCGTGATTCAAATGTTAAAATGAGATGATTTTCCATTGATCGGCCGGTTTCTCCTCAGTATCGGACACCGACGGCAGCGAAGGCGGCTTCCAGCTGAAGAAGGAACATGCCCTGCGGGTGCTGGGCTACATCAGCTCCTGGACCCAGAGGTCAGTGATGTCACCGGGTACCACGTGTCCCTGCTGTCTGCTCTCATCCTCGCCCCGAGGAGGCGGTGTGGTCAGGTCTAGTTTGATTTTTTTTTTAAAGTACACATTTCATTTCGTAAAAGCTAGAAAATCATCATAGAAGTGATGTAACAAAGTGAAACTCGAGCCAGGCTGTCACCAGTCGGGTCATGTGGTCACAGGGAGTGAATGAACCACAAACCTCAGAGCTCAACATGGGCCTCCGGTTTCTTAAAATGTACTTTTATTCACTTGGTGTTTCCGGAAAATTCATAATTGAAACTTTTTCAAGTGTGAAACTAAAACAACCGCTGTGTCAACTAATTTCCTGAAAAGTGAGCAGTGAAATGTACCTCGACTTAAGCGAAGTCTCACTGTGCTCCTCTGGAATACACACAAAATATGACCCGTCCTCCTCCTTGTGTCCTCAGACAATGTCTCTGCTGCTTCAAGGAGTACAAGCACCTGGAGGTCTTCAATCAGCTGGTCTACGCCCTCATCAACCTGGTCATCGCTCAGATCAGCAGCCTGAGGGACCGCCTCTGCAGTGCGCAGGACCGCCTCCACAAAGGAGGCGCGCCCGGGGCCGAGGCGGGGTCCGAATGGCGCTGTGGCGAAGCCGCGCCCGGGCTCCTCCCCCGGCCGTCCTCGCCTGGGGAGGACGAACCCGTGAATGTGGAGAGAGACTCCGCCGAAGAGGACGCCGACGCCCCCGACCTCAACAAGGGGCGGAGTCAGGCGCCCGGCCAGCCGCGTGAAGCCCAGATGGAAGCTCTGGGGGCCGGGGAGAGCGGCGGCGGCGGCGGCGGGTCTGTGGGCGGTGCTGGAGGTGGTGCAGGTGGCGCTGAAGGAGGCAGCAGTGACGTCCAGGACCCGTTCGGCTCCTGGAGCACGGAGGAGAGGGAGAAACTTCTGCTGTGTGCCGCCAAGATCTTCCAGATCCAGTTCCCCCTCTACACGGCCTACAAACACAACACACACCCCACCATAGAGGTGAGTCCCATCAGGGGACAAACAATTCCAAGGACCTTGCAAGACGATATACAGTGTGATTCAGAATTCAGTTAACCACAAAGTTTTGTCTTTGTCCTTTCTGTCTCCGCTTCTCTGCCGCAGGACATTTCTGCTCACGAAAGCAACATCCTCGGCTCCTTCTGCGACATGAACGTAAGAAAGCGAGTTGAGCTTCCTGTCCGAACTCTCTCAACCTGAAAGACAAACAAGGAAAACGATGAATGGTCCAAAAAGTCTGACTCGTTGAGGATTAGAAGTACAAAGTACTAGTTTACTTTCCACTGTGACAAAGTAAAAATCATTCTTATTATTTCACCTTATATTAACAATGGTAAAATCACATTTCTCTTGTTGGACGTTTCCTGGGAGTAAAACAGTGTCTCAGTGTGGACGTTTAGGGACACAGCGTTGCGTCCGTCGGAGCATCGTCCACGTTTCCTGCTCTCGTTGCTTGTTTTGTCAATTGTGACGCCCACGTTGTCACGGCGTGCCCGAGCCTCGTGGGCGCCATGGTAACCGGGTCTCGTCGGTTCGTTCTGTGTGTTCTTTGATTTACGTTTCAGAATCTTTTTAATAACAGTTTGGAAAGCCCCCCACCCCCCCAGGATTTACACTGGAATAAAACCAATCGAGCTCTGCTGAGTAGACTCATTTTCGTGTTTTAAATCAGGACATATTGACCAAAATAAACAACCACATGATGACAGAGTACATGAGACACCCCCCCCCCCCCCGCCCCACATCCCTGCCTTGTTTAAACCGGGGAGAAATGCTAACTAGAAGGAAACGTTGAGGAATGCATCAGATCTTAAGACGTATTCAACTAAATTCTAACGTGAACGTGGTGAAAGAGCCAAACAAATAGAAGCCACTGGCAGCGTAATCAAGGCTCATTGCGTTCGGTAAAGATAAATGGCCTCTTTCTTTACTGAGGTGCTCAGCTTAACTGTCTCTGGACAAAGATGTTAGTGTTTTCCTGCCGGGGTTGGGGGGGGGGGGTCGTCCCCCACCTCTGCCTCTTCCACCTCTGGAAAGTGAAACGAATAGAAGAATACAAAGAATCCAGCATGTGAGAATGCTCTGTGAGCTCTGTGCGCTGAATCCTTGTCCTCCCCCCCCGTGTTGACCAGGACGTGGAGGTGCCTCTGCATCTGCTGCGCTACGTCTGTCTGTTCTGCGGGAAGCACGGCCTCTCCCTGATGAAGGAGTGCTTCGAGACGGGCACCCCGGAGAGCCTCCCCTTCCCCATCGCGCACGCCTTCATCACCATCGTCTCCAACGTGAGTCTCTCCGCCGAGCCATGAACCCAAAGCGTGACCCTGGAACGATCCCCGCAACTCGGCTCGGTGTCCGGTTGAGGTGGATCTGGAGGGAAAGTGATAAAAGTTTTGATAAAACCAACACAACAGCGCTGTCGCGTCGCGTCCATCGAGGTTGTAATGTATTCAGATGTGTTTTCTCATATTTAACGCGCCCTCGTTGATTAACGGGATGGATTGTAATGAAGACGTCCCACCTGTATGATGCACTATGCGGATGTGCGTTGGATGTTACACTTTGGTTCTTTCGGCCCACAGATCCGCATCTGGCTGCACATTCCCGCGGTGATGCAGCACATCATACCGTTCCGCACCTACGTAATACGGTGAGTCCACTCCCCACAGACGCCGTCTGCTTCCGTCAGGGGACAGAGACGCTCTCCTCACCGCTGCATGATCATTTAAACCAGACGCCAGTTTAAGGCCTTTGCGTCCATCAAAGACGCCGTGTGGTCGCTGTGTTGTATGTGGATACACAGAGAGCGGTGCAGTTATCTACAGCAGCATCGACTGCATTTCACGCCACTTAGAATCGATGCTTGGTTCGTCTAACTGGTTGGAATTGTCTGCCATCATTTCGAATGTGTGTGAGAGAGGGGACATTAATTGTATGATTAAGACGAGGACCCTTCTAAGTACAGCATAAAAACTATTATCGCAGGAAGTCTCCCATGCGCATTTGTTTTATGTGACCGAGTAGCTGCCATTTCGTTGAACACCTCGCGAGAAAACAGTGTCCATGGAGGTGGTGACTTATTGACTCCAATCAGAACGACAAACATCTTTTTTTTTTATGTTGCTGGGTGTCGATCCGTAATCTTCTCGCTCTGTCTTTTAATATTGGTTTCCTTTTTGTTCTGTCTCGCCGTCGGTTTGGCGCAAACTCGCTGACCCGTTCTCTCACACACACACACACACACCAAATACCGAGAGTCACACATGTGTTGTTGCTAGGAAGAGCCTCTGTTGCCGTGGCAACGGTTGCCAGGCCTCCGGTGCACCTCTCCTCACATGACCCCAGAGGAGGCGGAGCCCTGTCATGTGACGCTGGTGCTCTTCTGTCTCACGCAGCAGTGATTACTGTCACGAGAAGAAAGGACCAACCCTTGATTTTTATTAGGATAACAGAGTCTGCTTCTTCTCCACGGCGGCACACGGAAACGCAACCGGGAATGTCCTCCGGATCTGTTCAGTCCCATTTTGGAGAAGCAGACTGTGTTTGTGCTGCAGCTGTTGCGGCTTTCTAAAAGGAGAGTAACGGACTGACACCAGGACACATGTTCATGTTAAAGCTATAAGCGTGCAACGGTCACATGACAAAGGGCACACTAATGGTTAGTGGACACTTGGGCTTAAACACAAACGGATGCTGGTTGTACACACAAGTACAAATCCAATTCAAGAGCAGAAATGATTTGAAATTCAATCTGTTTTCCCGGACTTCGGTCCAGTTTAGGTTTTTCCTTTTTTTTTTTTTTTTTTTACAAATGATCATCAAAGCACAAACCTGCTTTTAGGAGCAAATGCGGAGTGGATGAGTCAGCTGATCGGATCGCTCAGCGCTCGCCTACACAGGGCTGCAAAAGGAATGTGGTTAATACAATAAAAAAAAATCTCAAAGGCCCAGACAAAGTTTTTCCAACATTGGAAAAGCTGAGAGATACGAGATATATTTGAGTGTCATTATGCTGCATGTTGTTCACATGCTGCCCACTATTCCTCCAAATCCCCCCCTGCTGGGTGGTTTTGCTGTGGTGACGCCTCAGAAAACATGAAAAAGAGCCGCATTCATAGAAATCTGCAACTAAATAATTAATGTAACAAAGACTACACTAGATGGGTGACAGGTGGAACCACTCCATCCACACGTCGGCACTGAGCACACACCTCTCTCTCTCTCTCTGTCTGTCTGTCTGTCTCTCTCTCTCTCTGCAGGTATCTCTGCAAGCTGTCGGACCAGGAGCTGCGGCAGAGCGCGGCGCGCAACATGGCCGACCTGATGTGGAGCACGGTGAAGGAGCCGCTGGACAGCGCGCTGTGCTTCGACAAGGAGAGCCTGGACCTCGCCTTCAAGTACTTCATGTCCCCGACGCTCACCATGAGGCTGGCGGGGCTCAGCCAGATCACCGTGAGTGGCTGGGACTCATTTTAAAGGACTCCAAAGTCTCCGTGAACCTGAATGTTTACAGTTCAGTCACAAGGTTTCAGGTTAAAACGTGCCGATATTCCTGATTTCCTGAGAGCCGTGATCCTGGTGCAAAGAAATATGACCAGTATCCTACACCGGTTGATCCAATTTGCTCTGCAAAGACTGATATTAATACTACAGGCTGGAGCCATTTCTTTCAACAGCTTTTTGCTTTTTTCCTCAGAACCAACTTCACACCTTCAATGACGTCTGCAACAACGAGTCCCTGGTGTCCGACACGGAGACGTGAGTGGATGTTATTAAGTTATCGGGTCTGCGTTAATCTATCAGAACCAATGCGAGTTGAGTGTTTTTAGGCTAGAAGTAATCACTACTTTACAACGTCGTTTCCACATGAGAACAAACATTTCCACGTGATTGTCTTGATAAAGTAACAAAAGGTTCTTGTTGCCGCTCTTTACACAGTCCAGCTCTGCTCACGCACTGTTTGATTTAACTTCTGATTCTTCCTCTCAGGTCGATCGCGAAGGAACTGGCCGACTGGCTGATCTTCAACAACGTGGTGGAGCACATATTCGGCCCGAATTTGCACATTGAGGTGAGACCTTTTGAGACGGCAAACGCGTTGCTTTTTGCAGCCGATTGAAACACATTTCGTCCGTGTTCATTTTACTCGAGCACGGGCAGCTTTTAAGTGTGCGCTTGTGTGTGTTTTTCCAGATCATTAAACAGTGCCAGGTGATCCTGAACTTCTTGGCTGCAGAAGGGCGACTCAGCACGCAGCATGTGGACTGCATCTGGGCTGCAGCTCAGGTGAGACGGATTTACACGGGACTCCTTTAACGGCGCCATTGTATACAGACCGTAAAACTAAACGTACTGTACCAGCCAAGGAGGAAACCTCAAATATGAGATGAATAACGTTGTGTTTGGTGTTGCAGCTGAAACACTGTAGCCGTTACATCCACGACCTCTTCCCCTCACTCATCAAAAACCTGGACCCGGTGCCTCTCCGCCACGTCCTCAACCTGGTGTCCGGCCTGCACCCCAGCGCCCACACAGAACAGGTACGCACACCCACACACTCACACACCATGCACTCCCCCATATGTAACCGCTCATGGGTGTCCCTCCCTCCTCAGACGTTGTACCTGGCCTCCATGCTGATCAAGGCCCTGTGGAACAACGCCCTGGCAGCCAAGGCCCAGCTGTCCAAGCAGAGCTCCTTCGCCTCGCTGCTCAACACCAACATGCCCATGGGCAACAAGAAAGGTCAGTCCGGGTTCTAGACGGGAGCGCTACATTCTGAATGTGCCGATTTATATTTGCCTGAACTAAAAAGAGTAGGTTTAGTACGGAGCCAAATGCAGGTCAAAAGTTTTGCAGCGACAGTTAAAATCTATATTCAACCCGAAAATATATATTTTTTGAATACATTGTTGTATTTTTGCATTGTTGTATTTTTCTCATTATGCAGAAGGATCCAACACATTTTATTGGTTTAATTATTATCGATGACTTCATTTATTTTTTTCTTGTCTGCTCTCAGGTTCCCCCGCAGTCAGTCCGGACAGCAGCGACAACAGCGACACGCAACACAGTGGAGGCAGCGACATGGAGATGGACGACCAGATGATGAGCGGCAGCAAGAGGGGCCAGCAGAGGCTGTCTGACACGGAGGTACACACACACACGCACACACACACACACGTGCCTGCAGGCTACTCTGTGTGTCAGAAGCCCTCTGTCCCTCTGGTGGGACTAATGCCAGAGACACCGGGACACAACCTGAGCAGCTGGTGGTGGTGGTGCAATGAAAAGGATTTTAATTAAAAAATAAAGTTTGCAGCAATCAGAAGGAGCATTATAGAGTCTTCATGTAGCACATTATGTATCTGCGTTAAAATAACTAAACACTTTTTCTGGATTTGACCTCTTTAAAATAATGGATTCTGGTGTTTCCGCGTGTCTTCCTCAGGAGTCGATGCAGGGCAGCTCGGACGAGACGGCGAACAGCGCCGAGGAAGGCAGCAGCGGGCCGGGCAGCAGCAGCGGGCGCAGCGAGGCCTCCAGCAACGAGGCCGCCTCCAGCCGAGCCAGCCAGTCGGCCGGCAGCCCCGGCAGCGAGATGCACTCCGACGACATGGCGGACAGCGAGGCCCTGAAGGAGGAGGAGGAAGACGAGGAGGAGGAGGAGGACGATGACGAGGAGGATGACGACGACGACGACGAGGAAGACGACGACGACGACGAGGAGGACGACGAGGACGAAGACAAGGGGAACAGGTCGTCTGCTGAGGTTGGGCAGAAGAAGGAGCAGACGGAGTCCAGGAAGAGGAAGGCCGGCGAGGCGCTCGGCGAGGGGACCAGCCAGGGGGCGGGGCCTGGCGGTTCAGGGGGCGGGATCAAGTCCAAGGGTCTCCCCTTCAACGCGGAGACGTCTGCCGTCATGGTTACTACGGCGTCGTTGGAGAGCCGGATGAGGATGCTGGACGCCTGTTCCGCGTCGTCGTCCGCCCGGCCCGATGGGGCGGAGCCTGGGCAGCAGCAGCCCAACATCGGCCCCTCGCAGATGGCGCCGGGGCCTCAGGAGCCGCCGTGCCTGCCGCGGCCCGGGGACTTCCTGGGTGAGGCCATCGGCAGTGAGCTCTTTAACTGCCGGCGCTTCATTGGCCCCCAGCACCACCACCACCACCATCACCACCACCACCATCACCACGAAGGGTGAGGCTCAATCCAAAGTCTCCCAAAACATCAGGCTGTGTTAACGATACGGTTAATATAAAACCCTCCCTCCCTCCGTCAGGCCCATGGTGGAGGACATGCTGAGTGCTGACGACGTGAGCTGCAGCAGCTCCCAGGTCAGCGCCAAGTCAGAGAAGAACATGGCCGACTTTGACGGCGAGGAGTCGGGCTGCGAGGAGGAGCTAGTCCAGATCAACTCCCACGCCGAGCTCAGCTCCCACCTGCAGCAGCACCTCCCCAACCTGGCCTCCATCTACCATGAGCACCTGGTGCAAGGTGAGCCGACTCCGGGCCTCGGCAGTTTGGGAGTAAACAGATTCACGTGGATGAGTCGGTTCTCCTCACCGCTGTTGTGTCTCCGCAGGTCCAGCTGTTCATAAACATCAGTACGCCAGCAGCCACGCGGTGACCGACATCAACCTGGACAACGTATGTAAGAAGGGCAACACGCTGCTGTGGGACCTGGTGCAGGACGAGGACGCGGTACGACTTCCCTCCATCCACGTTAATGCTGTTCGTGTTCCAACATGGACGGCGGCTTTATTTTTAAATATCAGTCCTCCTTCTCTTGGGTCACAAGTTGTTTACTTAAATGCATGTAGGCAGTAGGGCGATTAGTTTGGCTCCTATGAATATAAATAATTGAGATTAAACAATTGTCTGGGCGCGTTACGTTTTGAACTCTGCAGCGATTCCCCCCCCACAAACATGACTATAAAATAAAAGCAGCACCATATAAAAGAAAATAATTACTATACATATTTCTAACAACTTTAAGGAGCTGTTAACTTTGAGCCTCAGTGTGACTCTGTTTTTGTTTCCCTAGATTCATCTTTCTGACGGTCTGATTAACGAGGCGGAGAAGCTGTTGTGTTCCCTCGTCTGCTGGTTCACCGACAGGCAGATCCGAATGCGCTTCATCGAGGGTTGCCTTGACAACCTGGCCCACCACAGGTAGGCGCGCACATTGGTCCGATTCGTCTCGAATCATTTCAGCAAACGAACAAGCACACTTAAGATCCTGTTTCCCTTCCTTTGTCCTTCGACTCCTCAGGTCTGTTGTGGTTTCCTTGCGTCTGCTCCCCAAACTTTTTGGCACTTTTCAGCAGTTTGGCTCCAGCTACGACACTCACTGGATCACCATGTAAGTGCAGTCGCTTCGCCTTCCTATCGTAGCAAACCGGTTCTGGTTAAAGTTTATTTCTAAAGTGTGTGTGTGTGTGTGTTTCGTCTCCGTCAGGTGGGCGGAGAAGGAGCTCCACATGATGAAGCTGTTCTTCGACAACCTGCAGCACTACATCCAGGAAGTCCGTGAACACCGGCACAAGTTTGCACTGTGAGTCGCTCCTCCGTCACCAGCGCGCTTATTAAACATTCATCGATGTTCTCTCAACCGTCTCCTTCCGCCGCGTGGTTGCAGGTACAGCCACAGCGCGGAGGTCCAGGTGCGCCTGCAGTTTCTCACCTGTGTCTTCTCCACACTGGGATCTCCAGACCACTTCAGTAAGACTCGGCTCCTTGCATTTGGCAAAGAATCAACCTATTTAGAAATGCAGCGTCAATCTCTTATAGTGACGATTATACTTCTGTACGGTCCGGTGGTTTTGATGAAAGCAACGCTACGGAGTCCATTCCCAGCTTTGTGCCGTCGTGACTGAATGAACCAGGAAGTTGAAACCTCGAAATAGTCAAATTTGCTTTGGAAACTATTTAACGTCTATTTAAATTGGATGTAATTGTTAGAGAATTGGCTTATGCAGAAACGGGTCCATGGCTGTTTTGTGGGTGGATTTTCCAAGCAGGGCCCTTATGAGGAGAAAATATAACAAGTTCTTACTTGTATGCCACCAGATTTATCCCAGTTTGATCATTCAAGTATTTGCTTCTTGCAAATACTTGAATGAAGAAGCTGACAGGAAGACGTTTAAAAAGTCACAACCTCAGTTTCTGTTAACGTTCCCATTAATGTCCAGGAAACAATTTGAGATCTTCCTGGAAAGTTTCAAACCTTGTCTGAAATCTAAAGGCCTCTTGTAAAAAGTGTCCTAAAGAAGTCAAACACCCCTATAGACAAACACACACACACACACACACCAACATCTTTTCTTCTTGTGGTCTCCTAAAATGGATCGACCGAAGTCTGTTTGTGTAACTGTGGGCGTGCGTGTGTTTCAGGACTGAGTCTGGAGCAGGTGGACATCCTCTGGCACTGCCTGGTGGAGGACGCAGAGTGTTACGACGACGCGCTGCACTGGTTCCTCAATCAGGTCCGCAGCAAGGACCAGCATGCAATGGGCATGGAGACCTACAAGCATCTTTTCCTGGAGAAGGTGGGACGAAGAAATATCTGCCACTTTGAGTGGAGTTTGGTCAAAAAGTAAAAGTAGAAAACGTGGCGTAATGTCACCTGTGACTTTATATTTATGACATCATAGTTTAACCCCTAACCCTGCTTTTCACTGCTAAAGATACGATACGTGTGTGTGTGTGTGTGTTCAGATGCCCCAGCTGAAGCCGGAGACCATCAGCATGACGGGCTTGAACCTCTTTCAACACCTCTGTAACTTAGCCCGCCTCGCCACCAGCGCGCTGGACAACGCCTCCAGCTGTGAGGTACACAAACTCTTCTGGACGTTTTGGTATTGCAAAAAAAACCCCCATCACTTCAATAACGTGGTCAATTTGTGTGTGTGTGTGTGTTCAGCTGTGCGGGATGGACCAGCTGTGGGGAATCGCTCTGAGGGCTCAGTCCGCCGACATCAGCCGCGCCGCCATCCAGTACATCAACTCCTACTACATCAACGGTTAGTTCCCCGACTGCTGCCTGTTGCCACTAATGCCGGAATATCGCTGGTATATTTTCTACGTACCTTTTAGACTCTGTATCTGCAGAGTCGAGCCTCCGCAGATACATACAAGTATCTGTAGATGTTAAAAAGTCATCTTCAGAGTGAAGACCTTGTGTGTGTGACTCTCCAGCTGGTAAGACGGGCCTGGAGAAGGAGCAGGAGTTCATCAGGAAGTGCATGGAGAGTTTGCTGATGGCTTCGGCCAACCTTGAGAAGGACGCTCTCTCCAGCCTGACCAGCATCGAGAGGGGGCTGCTCATGCTCAAAACGCACCTGGAGGCCTTTCGACGCAGGTACGCGCCCGCAGCAGAGAGGCGGCGAGAGACGAAGGGACTGTGTATTTAGGGGTTATTGACGGCGCGTTGTCTCCCGCCCTGGTCAGGTTTGCGTACCACCTGCGACAGTGGCAGATCGAGGGGACGGGAATCAGCAGCCACCTGAAGGCTCTGAGCGACAAACAGTCTCTGCCGCTCAGGATCGTCTGTCAGCCCGCCGGCCTGCCCGACAAGGTGACAAATGTACATCTCCGCCCATTCTTGAGTTCTTCCTTACACCTGTATTCTCTGCATCGACCACTAAACATGAGTTTATCGTCTCAACCGCTAGTTTCGAGGCTTCTTCCGTACAGCATGATGTTCATTTGGTAAATTATGGTCCATTTGGAGTCAAACAGACCACAAAGTAGGGGATGCTTTAGGGCGGGGCTTACTGTGATTGACTGGTCAATACCAAATCCGAATGAATTCACGTTGGCCATTTTTTAAAACTAGAAGTAGAATTGAATTAATATTGTAATAAGTATCATTGATTCATATTCACTCCATCCACTGTGAAAACTATTCCAGCAGTGCAATTTTTTATTTTAAACATTTAATTAGTGTCAACTCACAGGTAGATGGTACACGCCTCAATTTGTTGTGATAAATTCAATCTTTCAAGCTGAATTTGATTAAAATATTGAATGTAGATAACGGCCTGTTCGATCAGTAGGTTGTGCTTTGTGTGTAAGCCGTCTTCCTATTTTGCAGATGACGATCGAGATGTACCCCAGTGACCAGGTGGCTGACCTGCGAGCTGAGGTCACCCACTGGTACGAGAACCTGCAGAAGGAGCAGATGAACCAGCAGGCTCAGCTGCAGGAGTTCGGCCAGAGCGGTCGGCAGTCGGGAGACTTCCCAGGTCAGCTCCTCTCCTCGCTGCCGCTTCCTTCCACCCACCAAACATCCCCTGATCCCTTACAACAGCGGGCACCGAGTCACCAGATCCCTCTCGTTTTGAAATGTCTCCAGTGAGCTGGTGTGTGACGTCTGTCTCGTCTCCTGCAGGAGGCTTGATGGGACCGGTCCGGATGATCTCCTCCGGCCACGAGCTGACGACGGACTACGACGAGAAGACTCTGCACGAGCTCGGCTTCAAAGATATGCAGGTGAGTTCCTCCTTTTCTTTTTTTTAAAGATTCGATGACTTGTCTTTGTGGGTTCCAGACTGTTGCATTTAGGTTATTTTCTGTCTAATCATCTGAAGACGGGTGATGTTAAAACGTGAGGGAAAAACCCTGACGGGTCTCTGTTTGCTCCCAGATGGTGTTCGTGTCGCTGGGAGCTCCGCGAAGGGAGAGGAAGGGGGAAGGCGTCCAGCTGCCGGCCTCCTGCCTGCCTCCTCCCCAGAAGGAGCACATCCCCATGCTGCTGCTCCTCCAGGAGCCGCACCTCACCACGCTGTTCGACCTGCTGGAGATGCTGGCCTGCTTCAAACCGCCCAGCCCCAACACGGAGAAGGTCCAGGACAACCCTGAGGTGGGCGTGACTGACGGGAGGAACATTTAAACATTTGCAACTATTCACGTATGCAGAGCATCTCATAATGATGGTGTGTGTGTGTGTGTGTGTGTGTGTGTCCATGCAGAGTGCGCGGTGTGAGGAGCTTCACCTTCACGCAGAGAATCTGTCTCGTCGGGTTTGGGAGCTGCTGATGCTGCTCCCTACGTGTCCCAAGATGCTTCAGGCCTTCCAGAACATCTCAGACGAAACGGTCAGTCGGCCACTGAGCAAAAAGCTTTTCGGGGGCCGATCATTGATCGCTGGAAGCAGCTTTGTCTGATATCGATCACTTGTATTAATCACGTAGTTTCATTCAACTGTTCTCAACAATGTTGTATTCTAAAGTTAAGAGGTGAACTGACAAACTACTGCGTGTGTGCAGAATGGAGACGGTCTTTGCTGGAAGGAGCTGCTGAGGATAAAAAGTCCCCACAAGCTGCTGTACGCTCTGGAGATCATCGAGTCTCTGGGGAAACCCAACCGACGCATCCACCGAGAGTCCACCGTGAGGGGAAAACACACCCAACTTTTAGTTTGGAGTTTTATTTATGTTGAAATAAGCACCTTTCAATCTGTATGTTTGGTATTTATGTACACGATCAACTAATAAGAGTTTTAAGAGCACAGCAGTCTGTGTGTCCTGAGCAACATATGTGTGATCCTATTTCAAGTCTTTCAGCATGTCAATCACTGCGAGTGATTCATCAGATATTGTCGCCATGACTTATGCGTTGGGCTTTTTTTCCCCTAGAACTTTGTGAATCTGACCGTGCGAGTGTCTTCATGTGTCCAGGGCAGCTACAGCGATCTGTACCCCGACTCTGACGACTCCAGCGAGGACCAGATAGAAAACAGCAAGAACTCCTGGAGCTGCAAGGTAGCTGAATGTGTGAAAGAAACAGTTTCCCTGTGATGTCCGTCCTCCACCCAAGAGATCTGCTGCCACTCATTATGAAAACATCATGACAAAACTGTCAAATCACAGTTGACTACGAGTAAATTACTGATTACTCATCAGCTATTTAATTAAGTCCGCTCAAAAAGGAAAACGTTCAAATTAAAGTTGCATTCAGTCTTTTATTTCTGTCTTTCTGTCCTGCAGTTTGTGACCTCCGGAGGCCTCCAGCTGCTGCTGGAGATCTTCAACTCGGGGATCCTGGAACCAAAAGACCAGGAGTCGTGGACTGTGGTGAGAGAGCCCGCCTCCCTCTTTGGGTCTGCAGTGGAATGAGCGTCTCCCTGTTCTTCATGCTGCCCCCCCCCCCCTCCCTGCAGTGGCTGCTGGACTGCCTGGCCTGCCTGCTAAAGTTGATCTGCCAGTTTGCGGTGGACCCCGCGGACCTGGACCTGGCCTACCACGACGTCTTCTCCTGGTCCGGCCTCGCCGACAGCCAGCGCAAGCGGGCGTGGCCGGGCAAATCCCGCAAGTCCACCGTGGAGCACGGGAAAGGCCTGCACATCCCCCGGCTGACTGAGGTGTTCCTCAGCCTCGTTCAGGGCACCAACCTCATCCAGCGGTTGATCAACGTGGCCTACACGTACGACAACCTGGCGCACAGGTGAGTGCAGGAAACCTCCCCCTGGTCCTCTCATATTTAACACATGCCGTGTACTCAACATGCTGTCTGTCCCCCCCCCCCCCCCCCCTGCAGAGTTCTTAAGGCTCAGTCTGACCACAGGTCTCGTCATGAGGGTGAGAACAGTTTGCATTGACTTGCATGCGTATTGACACGAAACGCATCGTTCAAACCGCTGTGAGCCGTTTATTTTTTCTCCACCAGTGACCCACTACTCCATGTGGCTGCTGGTGAGCTGGGCTCACTGCTCCTCCACAGTGAAGTCCAGCCTGGCCGACAGCGACCACCTCCACGACTGGCTGAAGAAACTCACCCTGCTGGTGCCCGAGGTGAGCCTCGTTTGTTTCTACCTAAAAAAAACCCACTCAGCATCCAACAAATGAGACGTAATGTGATCATGAAGGCGCCTCACAGCTGCTACCCGCTTCCAGCTAAGCTAAACCGGCGCTGGCATCAGTTTCGTAAGGGTTGAAACGGATATTAGAGGGGTGGTGGTCTGCTTGGGATTGGTATCCAGGGTTTGCGCTTAAAAAGTCTCTCAAATGAAGCAAATGATCTCATTTTGTCTTATTCTTATTAACCCGGTTAAATAAGCTACATTTCTAACTCTCCCTTTAGACCAAATATTTCTTTTATGCAAAAACAAAAAGGCGGATAGAGATGCTTTTGAATCTGCAACCTTTTCTAGTGCCTGTGATTGGAACACGAGCATTGCAAAGCCTGAGCTCATATTCAAACACACCTTCGCCTGAATGAACACCACAGAAGAAGAGCACAGGCCGAATTAAACGTGTTGTTGTTGTTGTTGTTTTCAGCCGGCTGTGAGACACGAGGCGTGCAACGGCCTCTACAAGCTCTCTCTGTCGGGTCTGGAGGGCGGAGAGTCCATCAACAGGTCCTTCCTGCTGCTCGCCGCCTCCACGCTCCTCAAGTTCCTGCCCGACGCACAAGCCCTCAAACCCCTCCGGGTGGGTCTCTCTCTCACACACACACACGCGCGCTCAAAGCACTAAGGAAACGCGTCTGCAGGCTACACTCTGTATCAGAAGTCCTCTGGGACCACGATCTGACTCAATTTGAGTTCTGCGACAGTGAATCCAGCCTGTCTCTGTGAGACATCGTCCCTGTGGTGGGACTAATGGCGGAGGCACCGGGACGCGACCTGAGCAGAGACCCCCGTCCTTGTCAGCTTTGCCGCCCCCTGTTGATGGGAGTGTGTTAAACCAGCCGTAGGGAGGAACGTTGCATCGCCTTGCACACAGTGTACAAAATGAAAGTACCTCGAGTGACGAGGAGAATCTTGAGGCTAAAGGAGTGAAACCAAACGCAGCTCTCTGATGATGTTTTACAGTAGAGAGGAACTGAATAAAGGATTCGGTGCTTGTTGTGCAGGTGGAGGACTACGAGGAGGAGCCTCTGCTGAGGACCGGCTGTAAGGAATACTTCTGGCTGCTCTGCAAACTCATC
The DNA here is from genome assembly GCF_964276395.1 of Gasterosteus aculeatus. Taxonomy (NCBI): domain Eukaryota; kingdom Metazoa; phylum Chordata; class Actinopteri; order Perciformes; family Gasterosteidae; genus Gasterosteus; species Gasterosteus aculeatus. The sequence continues at coordinate 20,630,971 of NC_135696.1, read as the reverse complement.
GACAACATCCACGTCAAAGACGCCAGCCAGGTGGGAACCCCTGACTGCTGCTGCTGTTGTTGTTGTTGTTGTGATGCGTCACTGAGCCGTTGCTAGCATTGGTCTGTTTTGAACTCACAGAAGGTCTCTCCCTCTCTGTCGCTGGCCGGCCCGATGCAGACCACCCTGCTGGACCTGGACGCTCTCGCCCGGCACCTCGCCGACTGCATCCGGAGGTCAGACAGGCGCCTTGTATTCACTGTGACCCGGAGCGGGCTGATTGTTTGGTGGATTTAACGTGGCACCTTGTGGTGAATCCTGTTTTCAAGTTCATTTATTTATTCAGCACATCAAGCAACGAGGCAAAGTGCGCTACACGAGACGTAAAAAGGGACGTTAAGGAGCCAAGAAAATAGAACATTTAAAAACAAACCGTTAGAGTAGGAAATTCAAATGTATTTGATGTAAATCAAATAGAAAGTCATCAGCTTTTAATCAAAAAATACTGAGTCAGTTTGAGTTTCATCTTATTTGTTGAGCTAATTGGAGCTCATTCTCTTTTTATTCATTTGGGAATAATATTTAATCTATGGTCTGGCTTTTCCACCCAGAGCTACGTAATAAAAAATGTAACGTTGCATTTAATTTTAATTTTTTCCCCCCAAAACTGTTCTCAAAGCTCCAACTTGCATTTAATTGTCTCTTAATTTATTCATCACGGTGTATTAGAGCTTTTTATTTGTAATAAGACCTTATTGTGGGAGCGCTGCCATGTGATGTTTGTTTACAAAGTTACAGCTTACAAGTCTTATATGAAGGATGTACTTAAAAGTTAAGACTTTTGACTTATTTTTCTTTCCTCTTGAATCTCATTGAACCAAATCACACGACCAGTAGCACAGAACTCAAATGAGCTGCCGCGTAAGACTTGAACCACGTGACCCCCTGCGTGACCCCCGGCGTTTTCCCCTCTCCTGCAGCCGCGAGATCCTGGACCAGCAGGACGGCGCCATCGAGGACGACGGGCTGACGGGCCTCCTGCGCATCGCCACCAGCGTCCTCAAGCACAAGCCGCCCTTCAAGTTCTCCCGCGAGGGTCAAGAGTTCCTGCGCGACGTCCACAACCTCCTCTTCCTGCTGCCCAGCCTGGCCGACCGCGCTCAGCCCAAGTGCAAGTCCCACGCCGCCCGGGCCGCCGCCTACGACCTGCTGGTGGAGACGGTGAAGGGCTCGGTGGAGAACTACCGCCTGCTGCACAACTGGGTCATGTCGCAGCACATGCAAGGTGAGGGAGGCTCATGAGCCGTGATCTGACTCAATTTGAGCTCCGCTACAGTGAAGCCAGTCCGTTCCTCAGAGACATTGTCCCTCCGGTTGGGATTAATGCCAGAGACGCCGGGACAGTCCCCATGACGTGAACAACAGACGTGGTTCTAAAAGGTCGTCCTGGTGTTCTTCCTCCAGCCTCTCACGCCCCCTACAAGTGGGACTATTGGCCCCACGACGACGTGCGGGCCGAGTGCCGCTTCGTGGGTCTGACCAACCTGGGAGCGACGTGCTACCTGGCCTCCACCATCCAGCAGCTCTACATGATCCCCGAGGCCCGCCAGGCCGTCTTCACCGCCAAGGTCAGTGCCTGCGAGACGAGCTGAGGGCAGAGCGACCCAGGCAAGCATCCTTTATATTCTTACATACTGTGTGCGTGTGTGTGTGTGTGTACAGTACGCTGAGGACATCAAGCACAAGACCACACTGCTGGAGCTGCAGAAGATGTTCACGTATCTCATGGTGAGTTTTACATTTGTTCCTCCAGCGGATGTTTTGTTGTCCTCATGTTCCTTCAATATTTTCTGAAGTTTGGACACATTTCTCTCAATGAAAATGTGTAAAAAAAATTGTTTTTAAATTAATTTATTGTCAAATGAATTATCATGAAAATTCAACTGACTTTTAAGATTTATGGAAGTAAAAAAAAAATATATATACATAATAATATATTTATATATAATATATATATTTTTTACTTCCATAAATCTTAAAAGTTAATTGAATTTTCATGATAATTCACTTGACAATAAATTCAACATTTAACAATGGAATCTATTTACCTCGGCTGTAATCAATGTAGGGTTTTATTTTTTATTTGTCTGACTAAATGTGGTAAATTTAGTACTTCTATCAAGATTCTTACAACCTTCAACCAGTCTGCTCAGTGGATGAAAACTTGAGTGCAAACGGACTTTTTATTAGAAGCAGCTGAACTTTCCGTTTCCTCCCGTCCGTCCCTTCAGGAGAGCGAGAGGAAAGCCTACAACCCCCGACCGTTCTGTAAGACCTACACGATGGACAAACAGCCGCTCAACACCGGGGAGCAGAAGGACATGACCGAGTTCTTCACCGACCTCATCACCAAGATAGAGGAGATGTCGCAAGAGCTGGTAAACTCACACGGCTTCACAATAGTTCCTCACTTTCATCAAAGACTCGTGTGATGAGGATCTGGATCCGAGTGATGGACATGAAGCAAAGTGCATGAAGGGAAAATCTGCAAGGAGCTCAAAGTGATAAAGATTATTCACCTGTTCATTCATGAACGTGTCTTATTTCTTCTCACAGAAGAACACAGTGAAGACTTTGTTTGGAGGCGTCATCACCAACAACGTGGTCTCTCTGGTCAGTTCGACGATGTTTCATTTGAATCGAGGAATATTGAACTTAAAAGTTACCAATTATTTTCTCCGATAATTGTTATTTAGGTCTTTAATATTCTGATGACCAAGAAGAAGCCATCAAGCTTCAAGCACACCTCTTAGCTTTGATATTATTTATCCATTGCTATTTTTAATAAATACAAAGTCTAGATTTTTCCCGCTGTAGTGATAACAAAGAATATTTGTGCTGCTCATACAGACGTCACATCTTTATAATTATTCTTCCAAATGTAGCGCAGAAGTGAAATTAGTTAAATCACAGCGTGACAAAGCGGTGAAATGAAAGATTCTGATCCTGCGACGTGTTGTCCTGCAGGACTGCGACCACGTCAGCCAAACGGCGGAGGAGTTTTACACCGTCCGATGTCAAGTGGCGGATATGAAGAACATCTACGTGAGTGTTTAAAACGCCGCACATTTACTCAAGTGCTTCACTGAAGTATCAAAGTGTTGTGAGGGAAGCTGTAACCTTCCTCTTTCGTGCCGCCGCGTTGCAGGAGTCTCTGGATGAGGTGACCATCAAGGACACCCTGGAGGGGGACAACATGTACACCTGCTCGCAGTGTGGCAAGAAGGTCCGCGCTGAGAAAAGGTCCGTGCGGCTCGCTCCACCCAAGTGAGCAAATGCGTTTCGATCCGTGAAGCAAAAGCGCTCGTGATTCGATCGTCTCCTCCCGCAGGGCGTGTTTCAAAAAGCTGCCGCGCATCCTGAGCTTCAACACCATGCGGTACACCTTCAACATGGTGACGATGATGAAGGAGAAGGTCAACACCCACTTCAGCTTCCCGCTGCGCCTCGACATGACGCCCTACACCGAGGACTTCCTCATGGGCAAAGGAGAGCGCAAAGAGGGTTCGTCCCGAGGACGGCGGCTTCCAAAATCATTTGAACGAGTGGAAACGGGGTTTTATTTTCTACTTACTTCAACTGTGCGTTGTGGCGGCAGGTTTCCGGGAAGAGGGCGAGGCGAACGCCACGGAGAGCTACGAGTACGACCTCATCGGCGTCACGGTGCACACGGGCACGGCGGACGGCGGCCATTACTACAGCTTCATCAGGGACATCGTCAACCCGCACGCCTACAAGAACAACAAGTGGTGAGCGCTGGGCGGGAGCCGAGCACCCGTTCCCGAGGGGCGCCACCGACGGCGGAGACGTCACGGTGTGTGTTTCTTCCCGCAGGTACCTGTTCAACGACGCCGAGGTGAAGCCCTTCGACTCGGCCCAGCTGGCGTCCGAGTGCTTCGGGGGAGAAATGACGGTACGGGCCGCAGCCGGGCGGCGAAAATGAAACCGCTTAGTCCGTCGTCCCTTAAATATTTGCTGACATCAGGTTTTTCTTTTTTCCTTTTTTACAGACTAAAACCTACGACTCCGTCACGGACAAGTTCATGGACTTCTCCTTTGAGAAGGTGAGCGAAGTTCTCAGTGATGTCATTCAGTGTCTGCTGATGGAGGCGATGACGCAGTGTTTGACCCCACCCGCAGACGCACAGTGCCTACATGCTCTTCTACAAGAGGGTGGAGCTGGAGGAGGAGAACGGGAAGGACTTCAGCTTCGACGTCTCTCCCGATCTGCTGGAGGTGACTTCTGAACCAAAGCCTGGAGGAGCTCCTTTATCTCTGCGCCGGAGTGTTAAATGTCGCTGTCTGTTTCTCTTCCAGTGGATCTGGCACGATAACATGCAGTTTCTCCAGGACAAAAATATATTTGAGCACACGTACTTTGGGTGGGTATCCGACCCGTTACCTGCTCCTTCTTCACGGAGCGACTGCGTCCACTAACGCTTGTATTCACGGCTTTATTCTCAGCTTCATGTGGCAGCTCTGCGGGAGCATCCCCAGCACGCTGCCCGACCCCAAAGCCGTCTCCCTCATGACGGCCAAGGTGAGAAAAGTCACAGCTTGAAAGGAGGATACAGTAACCAAATTAGGCGCTAGAAGGCTTCTCGGGATTTTAGAGTCTTTGAGTGGGACGGAGAGTTCTGTCGATGCAGAGTTGGTTATTTCTTGTGTCTTTAAGAGTTGAATTCAAAAGGGACCAAACAGGCGAATAATAAACCGTTTCTTTAACAATAATAAACTCTAATTGTCTCTGCAGCTCAGCACATCGTTCGTCCTCGAGACTTTCATTCACTCCAAGGAGAAGGTAAAGCCCGCCCCCTTTTGACTCGAGGCCATTCGGTGTCTTGCTGCTGACGGCCGCGTTTCCTTCCCGCTTTGTCTCCTCAGCCCACAATGCTGCAGTGGATCGAACTCCTCACCAAACAGTTCAACAACAGCCAGGCCGCCTGCGAGGTTCCACCACCGCTTCTATTCTGGTTTCCCCTCATCGGGGGCAAGTGCTCGGTGGTGTTTTGTTTACAACCTCACGTGGCGTCCGTTTGTGTTTCAGTGGTTTTTGGATCGAATGGCTGATGACAACTGGTGGCCGATGCAGATCCTCATCAAGTGCCCCAATCAGATCGTCAGACAAGTGAGTTAAACGAGTTGAAACCTAATTCGCAGAACGCTTCCTGTTTCCCCGCTGTGAGTATCGCCTCATGCCGCCAACACACCTGTGACTCGCTGTGCTTCTGTCCTCCCAGATGTTCCAGAGGTTGTGTATTCATGTCATCCAGAGGCTCCGGCCGGTTCACGCCCACCTGTACCTGCAGCCCGGCATGGAGGACGGGTACGCTTCACTCCCATGAACAATAGCGAATGCTTCTTTTTACTAATGCAGACTTTGTTTATTAAGTTTACCTCCCAGCAAATATGTTCTAATATTCTCCCAAACGTATTTGCACGTTTCTGCATTTCAATGTGTTGTGATTTTATGGAAACGATTTAAATTTGTTCCCAACCGTTTACATTTTATTTCAGTCTCTCTTCGAAACCCGAAGCAACACACACACACACACACACACACACACACACACACACACACAGCAGATGCATTGTGATGCATTGGACCGGATCAATGCCTGCAGGCTGCAGTTATTAAGTGTCATTTATCCATCTATTCCTCGCCTCTTGTTACCCGGGAAGAAAACTTCTGAATGGTGATGCAGATGCTTCATGAATCTGGGACGTCTGCTGGCTGAAGCTCTGCAGCACCGTCTCACCGGCTCAACGGAGGCGACTCTGGTTGTGAAGACGTTGTTTTTCTTGTGTCTCAGCTCTGACGACATGGACGGGCCGGTGGAGGACATCGGCAGCCGGTCCTGCGTCACTCGCTTCGTGAAGACGCTGCTGTCCATCATGGAGCACGGCGTCAAGCCGCACAGCAAACACCTGACGGAGTACTTCGCCTTCCTCTACGAGTTCGCCAAGATGGGGGAGGAGGAGGTCGGTGTGAGCTGCTGTCGGTTTTTCATTAGAAAGTCGCCGCGGCGTAAATTGAGTTATGATGACGAACGCTTGTTAAAACATTAAGATTTACACTAATGAGCTGTTCATATTTTGCTCATTAACACCACAAAAATAATTCAGTTTACTCTTTTTAATGAGATTTTTATATTTTTCTGCACTGAATGTGATTTCTTATTCACGTCTGTCACATGTGTTTGTGTGCAGAGTCAGTTCCTGTTGTCACTACAAGCCATTTCCATCATGGTGCATTTCTACATGGGAACCAAAGGCCCCGAGAATGTAAGTTTAACGCCTTTATTCACTGTTTTTCTTTCCTCATGGGTGAATGAAATTAGTGATTATTCATCGGTCACACCCAGTTCAGCTCTGCTGACCTCTGATCTCACTCCATATGTCCTACCTACTGCGCCTCAGCCCCAGGTGGAGGTGCTGTCGGAGGAGGAGGGCGAGGAGGAGGACGAGGAGGAGGACATCCTGTCTCTGGCGGAGGAGAAGTATCGCCCTGCCGCTCTGGAGAAGATGATCGCCCTCATCGCGCTGCTGGTGGAGCAGTCTCGCTCCGAGAGGTACGACATGGACGCCGCGCAGCAAGTTCCCCCCTAAACGCATTAAGATGTTCACTTCAAACCCGGGAGAAATGTATCGTTTAAACCAAGCTATCAGGTGTCATGTCCCCTGTTTGAACGAGTCAGCCACACACAATCATTGACGTGCTTTCGAAGGATTTCAGTCTCTTCTTCTTCTTCCCCTGGAGGCATCTGACTCTGTCGCAGAGCGACATGGCGGCGCTGACCGGAGGGAAGGGCTTCCCCTTCCTCTTCCAGCACATCAGAGACGGCATCAACATCAGGCAGACCTGCAACCTCATCTTCAGCCTCTGTCGCTATAACAACCGCCTGGCCGAGCACGTAGGTTCCTCACAGTCCCGCCCGCGGACAGGAGGCGGCGGGAAGCCTTGTTCTGATCCCTATTTCTCCTCCTGACTGCAGATCGTGTCGATGCTCTTCACCTCCATCGCCAAGCTGACTCCGGAGGTGAGTCGGTGTAAAGTCAACGCAGACGCGTCCGTCTGGTGTTCCTTTTATCCTCCCTTGATGTGTCTTGACACTTGATGATCTACAATATGAGATAATAAGACGCCGTTTGTCTTTCCTCCATCAGGCGGCCAATCCTTTCTTCAAGCTGCTGACGATGTTGATGGAGTTTGCAGGCGGACCTCCAGGGATGCCGTCCTTCGCCTCCTACATCCTCCAGAGGATCTGGGAGGTAAAACACAGACGCCCCCGAAATACATACGGCTTTGCTGAACCGGTTTCATATCTATTAAGTTCAAAATGAAGCATCTATTGTTTGTGTGTTTATTAAGACCTTTTTAACAAACAACTCGATCGCTGGAGATCAAAAACAGTTTAAAACGTTACGACCATCAAACATTTCTTTAGGTTGATATTTAAACACCCGATTAAATGCATGAAAGTGCAAATAAAGTATTTTTCCCAAATTCTGAATGAATTCCAGAGCATCAACAAGCTGATCGATGGCAGAAAGTTGAATCTTAATCACCAACAGCACCTCCTTGCTTTGTGCGTGTGTGTCTTTGTGTGTGCGCCGTGTCAGGTGATCGAGTACAACCCGTCCCAGTGTCTGGACTGGTTGGCTGTGCAGACTCCCAGGAACAAACTGGCCCACAGCTGGGTGCTGCAGAACATGGAGAACTGGGTGGAGCGCTTCCTGCTGGCTCACAACTACCCCCGAGTCCGCACATGTAAGCGCCAAGTGAATGTTAAAATCAACCCCTGATTAATATGGGCTAACTTATCATAATACGTGTGCACATCCGCCTCAGTTAATTGCGTTTTATGAATATTTATTTAGTATTTTTCTTTGGTAAGTGACTGCGTGATAAGACCAAGTTCATATGCTAATAATGACAATTTCACACGAATGTATATTACAATTCCAGTTTATTTTTTCCCCGTCTGGAAAAAGAGTAAATATGAAATAGTCCCTGTACACCAAAATTAAATCAACCATCACTTTGATTGAATGCAGCTCACTTTTACCCCTCTTTGCGTCATCGGTCATTCCATTATTGATGAACAATAAGCATCCGTCTGGTGTCTCGTCTCCCCCTTCCAGCGGCGGCCTACCTCCTCGTCTCCCTCATCCCCAGCAACTCTTTCCGCCAGATGTTCCGCTCCACCCGCTCCCTCCACCTGCCGACCCGCGAGCTGCCGCTGTCGCCCGACACCACCGTGGTCCTCCACCAGGTGTACAACCTGCTGCTGGGGCTGCTGGGACGCGCCAAGCTGTACGTGGACGCCAGCGTGCACGGCACCACCAAGCTGGTCCAGTACTTCAGCTTCATGACCTACTGCCTCATCTCCAAGACGGAGAAGCTCATGTTCTCCGGGTACTTCATGGACCTCTGGAACCTCTTCCAGGTACCACCAGCTGCTTGATCTGCTCCATGGAGACTTGTTTTAATATTATACTAATATTCCTTTCATCCGGTTAATTCCTCCACCCGTCTCTTCCGCTCCGCCCTCAGCCCAAACTGTCAGAGCCGGCCATCGCCACCAACCACAACAAGCAGGCGCTGCTCTCCTTCTGGTACAACATGTGCGTGGAATGCCCGGAGAACGTGCGGCTGGTGGTGCAGAACCCCGTGGTGACCAAGAACATCGCCTTCAACTACATCTTGGCCGACCACGACGACCAGGAGGTGGTGCTCTTCAACCGCGGCATGCTGCCCGCCTACTACGGCATCCTGCGCATGTGCTGCGAGCAGTCGCCCGCCTTCACCCGCCAGCTGGCCTCGCACCAGAACATCCAGTGGGCCTTCAAGAACCTGACGCCGCACGCCAGCCAGTACCCGGGGGTGAGTGTGACCTCGGGTCGGCGTCTGTCTCTGATTTTAAACTGCGACTGTCGCTGTTAAGTCAGGATTAGTATTTATCTTTACTTTGGGTTTAGGATTTGTTGACGTTTGTTTCATGGGATCAAACTAACAAATTCATTCTAACATTTAATTTGGATGATTTGGTTTATTTTTTATTATTATTATTTTTAAGTTTCAAGGCATGACAGAAACAATTAAACAACAAACATCATAATAAATCTGTCTGAAAACAAAAATAACAGGAAAATCTCATTCAAATAAATCAGAATAAAATAGTTGCACATCAAAAAGAATAAAACACATTTATTTACGTCACCTTCATCAATAAGTATTAGTATTTTCCAGATGTGCTGAACACCTGTGTGTCACATGCAACAATTAGTGTGTATGAGGGATGGAGAGGTGAAATATTTACAGCAAACTTTCTGTCACCACAGTGAGGTTTAATGTTTAGTGTGTGTGTGTGTGTGTGTGTGTGTGTGTGTGTGTGTGTGTGTGTGTGTGTGTGTGTGTGTGTGTGTGTGTGTGTGTGTGTGTGTGTGTGTGTGTGTGTGTGTGTGTGTGTGTGTGTGTGTGTGTTGCAGGCGGTGGAGGAGCTCTTCAACCTGATGCAGCTGTTCGTGGCGCAGCGGGCCGACATGAGAGAAGAAGAGCTGGAGGACGTAAAACAGTTCAAGAAAACCACCATCAGCTGCTACCTGCGCTGCCTGGATGGCCGGTCCTGCTGGACCACGCTCATCAGGTGAGGACACACACACACACGCACGCACACACACACGCACACGGTGTGAACGTGTCCACTGAACCGCGGCTCTGCTGCTCCTCTCAGCGCCTTCAGGGTTCTGCTGGAGAACGACGAGGACCGACTGCTGGTGGTCTTCAACAGGGGACTGATCCTCATGACCGAGGTAGGACCCGGATCTCCTCTGGACGTCACACAAGAAATAACCTCATTCAAACCATCGCAGCAAAAGAAAAATTAGACATTTAATTAAGCTGTGTGATATAATCCATTACGTCTGGAGAACGTTAATAATAACACTTGGATTAATACCTGATGTGCTGAACATCCGCTTTGAGTAGATAATAAAGTAAAGTTGTTGGTTGTTGGTGTCGTGGATGATGATGATGATGATGATGATGAGGCTCTCACTCCGTCCTCTCCAGTCCTTCAACACGCTGCACATGATGTACCACGAGGCCACGGCGTGCCACGTCACCGGAGACCTGGTGGAGCTGCTCTCCATCTTCCTCTCCGTCCTCAAGGCCACCCGGCCCTTCCTGCAGCGCAAAGGTCTCCTTCAACAGATACTCCGCCTCCGAGCTTCTTAAAGTTCATTTCCAGACTTGCAGGAGTGTGAGTCGTGTTCTCCTCTTGGTTCTGAGCAGATGTTTCTGTGTCTTGTCATCCAGATGTGAAGCAGGCTCTGATCCAGTGGCAGGAGAGGATCGACTTTGCCCACAAGCTGCTCACGCTCCTCAACTCCTACAGCCCCCCCGAGCTCCGCAACGCCTGCCTGGGTAACGCACACACACACACACAGACACACACACACACACACGCTGTATGCTTTAAAATCCACTTATCTGTGTGCTTCATTTTTTTATGAAGATGTGCTGTTTTCATTTTAATAATGTAAATATAAATAATCACTACTAATTTGTTACGTTTCTTCGGGAATCCTTTTTAATGCAATTCTTGCTCTAATGTTCGGGGCTCCTTGTTCTGGTCCCTGCAGACGTCCTGAAGGAACTCGTCCTGCTGAGTCCTCACGACTTCCTGCACACTCTGGTTCCCTTCCTGCAGCACAACCACTGCACCTTCCACCACAGCAACATCCCCAGTGAGTCTGCGCCCCGTCGCTGGTCACGAGAAGCGTTTCATCCATTTCCCACCTCATTTTATTGTGCTGGTCCACAGTGTCCTTCGGTCCCTACCTGCCCTGCAGAGAGAACATCAAGCTGATGGGAGCCAAGAACAACATCCGACCTCCGAGGCCGGAGCTCAACATGTGTCTGCTGCCGTCCATGGTGGAGAGCAGCAAGGTGGGATCAGCTGACCCTCACTGCGGGTCTCCACACCTGCAGGAGCCCGATGCTTGGTGGTAAACCGTGTGTGTGTGCGTGTGTGTGTGTGTGTGTATGTCTCTCTCAGGGTAAAGACGAGGTGTACGACCGGATGCTGCTGGATTACTTCCTGTCCTACCACCAGTTCAGCCACCTGCTGTGTCGCGTCGCCATCAACTGCGAGAAGTTCACAGACACACTCGTCAAACTGAGTACGCGTGGCCCGTTAAACACACACACACACACACACACACCTGTGTGTAAGGTATTCACACATCCACTGTGTCTCTCAGGCGTGCTGATAGCGTACGAGGGGCTCCCTCTTCACCTCGCCATCTTCCCCAAACTGTGGACGGAGCTCTGTCAGTCTCAGGTTGGTCCCTCTTTGAACTCACCGGACGAACGACGTCGTGGGGTCACCCGTGTGGTTTCCCCTCTTTCTCCGCGCTGATGGAGTTTTCCCTCGTTGCTCCTCCAGTCCGTTCTGGCTAAAACGTGCGTGAAGCTGCTCTGCGAGGATCCGGTCTTCAGCGAGTACATCAAGTGCATCCTGATGGACGAGAGGACGTTCCTCAACAACAACGTGGCCTACTCCTTCCTCACCTGCTTCCTGCACAAGGTACCTAAATAAAGCTGTACCGCAACCTGCTGACGTTTTGGCTTCTGTGCAAGTTATATATTTTTGTTTTGGTGTATTTTATCATTGAAATATATGAGCATCTTTAAATTGGCCTTGATTATCTTTTTTCCATCCTGTTAATGACTTTAAGGGCCAGTGTAGAATTTAGGGGGAACTGTCTGATTCTCTCTAAATGGACTATAATTTACTAAATGATCATCATGCTGCATTGAAGAAGACTTGAAACTAGAGATTGAGAACATAAACTCATGTTTACAATGTTTACTGATGGAACAAATCAGGAGGGTAGTGATTTTCTTATAGATTTCTATGGGACCAGAGTTGCCGCCCCCTGGTGGTCAGAACAGAGAATGCTCGTCTGATATTTAAATCGCAACAAACCATGAAAACTCACCTTGATACATTTTGAATTCTCTTGTTCTTAAGTCATAAACACATAATAATCAAAGGATAGTTTTTCCTCCTCGCCTCTCAGTTCTTCCGTAGTCCTGTCTTCTAACTGCCTGTCTAGAGGTCGTCACCATAGCAACGTGTGTGTGTGTGACGCTCTCAGGTCCAGGTGCTGTCCGGCCCCAGCTGCTCCAACCTGATCGGCGTCCTGGTGACCAACCTGCTGAGCGAGCAGAGCAGCCTGCAGCCCGAGCTGGCGGCTCACCGCCCGGAGCTCAGCAAGACCAGCGGCCTGCTGAACGGGGTACGCACGCCGCCACCGGACGCCGCCTCCCGTCGCCTGTCTCAGACCCCCACGGGACTCACTGCCTCTCCCTCTCTGCTCCTCAGGACCTGAGGGCCTTGCTGCTGCTGCTGTCCGTCCAGCCCCCCCAGGCCGTGGACCCGGCCCTCTGCCCGGCCCTGCAGGAGCTGCTGGCTCGCTGCCGCGTGTGCGTCCAGCGCCGCAGCGCCCTGGAGCTGGAGGCCAAGGACCACAAGGCCAAAGGTAACGGCGCCCGCGTGCACAGAGGGGGGGGGGGTGGAGCGGGGGCTGCACGCAGTGGTGTTTGGTTAAAAAGTAAAAGTAGAAAACGTGGCGTAATATTCATATTCATTTTGATGACATCATAGTTTAACCCCTAACCCTGCTTTTCACTGCTAACGGTGTTACGATAACTTTGTGTGTGTGTCAGCTGAGGATGAAGGGGCGACCCCGGTGAAGCGGCGGCGGGTGAGCAGTGACGACGACAGAGCCGGCGAGGCAGCGTCGGCGGCGCTCTGCGTGGCCTCCACCTCTTCCTCCTCGGCTTCGTCCCTCCCGCCCTGCTGCGAGCCGAAGGCCGACCACCAGGAGGCGCTGACGCCCGCCAGCACCTCCGACACGGAGACGCGAGACTCCTCCTCGCTGATCGACCCGGGAACCGAGCAGGACCCGCCCTCTCCTGACCCCACCCCCGCCCAACACCTGGACTCCTCCCCGAAAGAGGAGAAAATGGAGGCGTCTTCCTCCTCCTCCTCCTCGTTCTCCTCCTCGTCTTCCCTGCTGCAGGAGGCGGGCGAGGGCTTTGCGCAGGGGGAGGAGCCTGAGCCGTTGGGGCACGCGATGGCAGGTGGGGAGGAGGAGCTGCAGGAGGGGAGGAGGGGTGAGGTGACGGTCACCCCGTCAGAGGAGGTGAAGGATGAGAAAGAGGCGGGATCTAAGACCAGCAACATGTCGGCCCCGCCCCTCTCAGAGGACTCTGCCTTCCCATCGGCTTCCGGGCTGGTGGGGGAGGAGCCAGAGGGCTGCAGTGGCCACGCCTCCTCCTCGCAGGCGATCCCAAGCTCCACCCCCCCACCTGACATGCTGGACATGCTGTACAGGACGGTGGAAGCCACCATCGCCATAGTTACCAAACTGTCCGTTAAGGGCCCGCCCTCTTCATGACATCATCAACTCACAGCCGCCATGAGATCTTTAGCAAAAACAATTTTCTTTATTTCTTCCTCTTCAGAAGATCAGAGAATTCTTCTTCTGCTGTTTGTGTGCTGCTGTCCTCCTGCTGATGTTCAGTCGGTTGGTTCTTCAGCTCGCCGTGTCGTTCCGCTCTGTAGACATTCGGACCCCCCGACCCCCCCGACCACTAAAGAAGACGAGCAGAAAAGTCGTACAAGCTATAGCACATTTCTTTCAAAGGGCAAAAAAATAGCATTTTTTTTGTTTTTATTTGTGTGTTTTATACTGATTTGAATTAGTTTTTATTTGTTTGAGGTTTGCTGTAACGGGGAAAGGTTTACAGAACTTTGGTCTCCTCTGTATGTAATTTAATTTTATTGCATTTTTACTGTGTATAAAAATGGTCGTCCTCGGTGCCAGTTTTGTACTTATTGAACAAGGCAAAAGAAAGTTGCCTTGATTTCTTCTGTGGTTTAAATATCCAGAAACTAAGTTTACCTGTAAATTAAGAGAACCACAAGAAACTTGATTCTGTAAAGAATCCTCTAGTCATTGCCTGAAGGTGTATATGAAATCTATATATAAATATATAAATATCTTTATATATATATGAATATATAAAAGCGGTGCTTTATTTGACTGGTTGTAATAAAGCCCCCCATGTTGGACCAGCTGGAGCTTTTTATTTTCTTTACTGAAGTACATTCCACAATCTACTGTTTACTTTTGCTTCTTCTGCTGTGTTCTGATTTTATTTTAATAGAGAATAAATTAATAAAGGCAGTTTTAATATGAAGAATGATGCGCTGAAGTCGTGCCGAGCTGTGAAGTTCTTTTCTCTTCTTCCTTCAGCGTTTGTCGAACAACAAACGGATGCTTTTAAAATGTTTTCAGGCGCCGGAGACGTACGGGAAGCCGAATGGATCAAAAAGCTTCATGCAACCGTAAGTAAAGCACTATTTCATTATTTAACCGTTGCAGCAGCAGCAGCGCCGACGTTTGATCACTTTTTTCCAACTATGGATTATTGAATTTTTTTATATTTTGTCCCTTCTACTGACTACGGTATATACTTTGTACTATGATGTGATATTTTACACTTTTTACTTACACATTCTCATTCAATACTGTGACTTTATAAAGATTATTGTATTAACATCTTGTACTATGAATCTTTATGGAATTTAATATATAATTATTTGTATTATATACATATATTAATATATATTACATTACATTTAGCTGACGCTTTTATCCAAAGCGACTTACATTACACTTTAAACTCATGGCTTTTTACATTTTGCCCGGTGAGCACGCATATATATATACGTGTATATACGCATATATATGCGTGTAAACAAAAGGCCCTCATAGAAAAAGTCCTTAGTTGACTTCACGCTCTACTCTGTCCAGAGACGTTACAGGTGGATTTTATCAGGTGGAGTAAATCTCTGATGAGATGGTGATCAGTGTTTCTTAAAGGCAATTTATTGCATTACATTTGAATCAAGCACACAAGTAATGTACCAGCACAGGTATAATTAAAGCACTATGAATATTCTGCTACACGCCACTGCTTCTGATATTTATCATAAGTTTATGTATAAAACACATTTCAGCATCAATGAAACAACAAAAAAACATTTATAATAAAAACCAATTCAAGAGAATAAATTGAAATGAAATACGTCCACTTGTTCCCGTCTCCGTCCAGGTGAGTCTCCCTCTGGTTTCACTGCATCTGAAGAAGATCACATGAAGTTATTCCTCAGAAATGGAAGCAGGAAGTTGTTTTGAGTTGCAGCAGACTGACACCTGGCTGACCTTCACACCCGGTCCTCCTGCTCCTCTGGGTCTTCTCTCTGTGCTGCCATGTCTGAGAGGTCCTCACACTCAGGATGAAGGTCCATCTGATGGAGAGACGATGAGAGTCAAAGGCCTCAGAGAAGCAGTTCAGATACAACCGACCCTCGGCTAAGCCCCTCCCCCAACGCACACTGTACATTCCTACGTTAGCAACCGTAACTAGGGACCAGAGGCCTTTAGAGGGTTGATGTCACTTATGGATTAAACATGTGGAAGACTGAATCCATCAACGATCAATAAAAACTCCTTTGTTTGCTCCGAGGTAAGATGCTAACGACGTTAGCTAGCTTAGCATGACAGTCGAATATGAATTATTCTCATTAATGTGTAACAAACATAAATCTGTCACCCAGGAGATCCTTGTTTGTTCCTGGTGTGAAACAACAAGTACAACTTTGTCTCGTGACTTCAGTACTTTAAATGAGTTATTTTAACGCTAACTAATATTTATTCCTAAACTCTGGTAGTTTTGTCGCCTGAACTTAACCAAGTATTTCATCATCTGGTGAAGACACAAGCGTATTTAGTAAAAGTCTGTATGACTGAAATGTAAACGTTGCTGGTTTGCATCCTGACATTTCACCGCCATGTTTACGTGCTGTGATGCTGAAGCTGGACAGACCTAGCAACAGTAACCAAGGGGAGGGGCTTAGCTGATGGTCAATACGACTCTTTGTCCTTTAAATGGCTCTTTGGATTCAAAGGACATTTGCATTTAAACGTGGTAAATAAATATTGGTGGTTCAAAAGGAGAAAGATGTTAGTGATGAAGTTACTTCTGAATTATCTTCATGACTTAATAACAACAGACGATGACCCTTTGGTGAGTTCTGTCTCTGAGGACAAATGTCTCACCTCCACAGCCTCTCTGGACTCATGTGGTTCAGTGGTGGAGCTCACAGCTTTCTTCTTCCTGCATTCAGTCATAAAACAAACAGATACACAAATAGATTGATGGACCTTTTCAAAGTAAAAGCTCAGTGAGGATGAGTTCTAGTTGCTTTACCTCGTCCACAGACAAAAGACAAGCAGAAGAATCAGCATCACAACCAGCAGAGGCCACCTGGTGATGTGAATTATCCTTGTTGTTCCATCAACACCTGGAGACACACAGTTATTAGACAAACAGCACGTTACCTCATCAGAAGGACTTGATTCATGGATAAACGTGCAGGAGATGCTGTTTGTTGATCAGACGATTCCTGTCATGGAGAAACTCACCAGACTCAGTAATCAGAAGTAAGGTGGAGTTACTACGTCCCATCTCGTTCTGGGCTTCACAGTAATAATTCCCACTGTGTTCAGCTGTGAAGTCAGTGATGGTGAAGATCTGTCCTGATGCTCGTGGTGAGTCTTCATGCTCCTTGTACCAGGTGTAGCTAGCTGCTGGGTTAGCATCAGCGCTACAGGTCAGAGTCACTGAATCGCCCTCCAGCATCTCAGCAGAGGGACTCACTGACACAGAGGGACGCTGTGGACCATCTGGAGGAGACGTGTCAACATATTGTTACAAGTTAGAGTTCAATAAATAGAAGTTGATAACAAAACACTACCTCAGTAGTGATTATGTTGCTTTTAAAAAGGTTGTTTCACTCACATTTCACACGGATCAGGATGAATTCAGACGTCTTCCTCCCCAGCTGGTTCTCAGCGGTACAGAAATACCATCCAAAGTCAGAGGACTGGATGGAGCTGAAGACCAGCTGAGGTTCTTCACTGAGAAGACGAGGGTCTGACGTTCCATCCCCCTTGTACCAGGTGTAGTTAGCTGCTGGGTTAGCATCAGCGCTACAGGTCAGAGTCACTGAATCGCCCTCCAGCATCTCAGCAGAGGGACTCGCTGACACAGAGGGACGCTGTGGACCATCTGGAGGAGACGTGAATAAACATACTAAGAGGTTAGAAGATGTTAGCGTAGATAGTTGATCATTTGAATGAATACTTGTGTGTCTTTCTCTCAGACTATCTCTATTATTCATCACAGCAGCTGTCACAGGTGAGACTCCTGCTGGTGTAAAGTGACAATAAGCAGCCTTTAATCCTTTGTAATGTTCATATCTCCACACATTCTTCTCTTTAGATGCTGCTTGTGTCCTTAGCTGAGTCGGTCCTCTCACTTCTAGTTGTTGTAGGAGTTATTGATTGTTTCCTCCACCAGCTGACACGTCACTTCTACTTATGTTCTGGAATAATTCACTTGAGTCTTTATGAAAATCACATTATTCTGTCTGCTGATGGTTTATATTTGTGTTTCTATTAATAAGAGAATGACATAAATAAAGATCTGTGTCTCCTTTAACATTTAGACTCCAGTGTGTTTACAGCTGTGATTAGAATTATATTGTTGTGTCAGTGTGTGAGTGACTCTTCTACACGTAGACTGCAGGGGCCGGGGATTGAACCAGCAACCCTCTGGTCAGTGGACCACGGCTCCACCTCCTGAGGAACGTTGTGCTTCATCTTTTTGATGCCTCTAGTTTACATGCAGCGGTCTGGTGCCTCAATGTGAGATGTTGGTGAAGCTCCACAGGCCGACACAGTGGAGTGAACTTACACACTGCAGGAGAACGTTGACCAGAAGATCCTCTTAAATTACAGGAATATCTGTCTGTAGAACCAGAGGAGACTAGAAGAGAAGATCCTGTCTTGATGTTCTCTTCATTCTTGTACCAGACGTATTCAGCACGATCAGACAGAACACAGCTGCTGTGACACGTCAGCTCCAACCAGGTAGAATCTGATCTTCTCACCTGCACCTGGAGACCTGAATCTGTGAATATTATTTATCAGTGTCAACATTCACAGAAGACATTTATACTCTAGTTTTCTAGATGTTGAACATTTGTAGATGATTAATATGTGAATTAAAATGTTACCTGTGACAGACAAAGTGACTCCAGGTGAACCAGTATATTTCTCTCCTGGTTTGTTTGTCATCAATGTGAGTTTGTACTCAGCTGAGTCGCTCTCTCTCACGTCTGTGATGGACAGATAACAACTCTTACCATTACATCCATACGTCACACGGCCTGAATACTCAGAGTCTGTTGTCAGATCCACAGGTTCACCATCTTTCTCTTTAGTGAACCAGAATGTGTCCTTTATATCAGAGGGATCTATTCCAGGTGGGTGTGTGTAGTCACAGGTTATAAACACTTCTGATCCTTTTGCAGCACAGACGTCAGTCTGACGGTAATTCACTCCCCATCCATCCTGACTCTGTATCACTGTAACACAGCACATCAGGAACCACAGTCACACTCAGAACAACATCACAGGACACACTCTCATTGGTAGTTTACTGAAGAGAAAAGATATTATGAGAAATATGAAAATCATTGAGTTTATAGAAAGTAATGAAAGAGTCCACGATGTCCACATGGACTCTGCAGCTGGAAGGAACAGCGACGTATTGAACCTGTGGACCTGAAAAAGCTCAAGTTGAAGTATTAGAAGGGTTTGGTTGATGAGAAGAAGAGTGTCTTTGCTCTGTGCTCTTCTGTCTGTGGTCAGTCTGCTGCAGAGTGGAGATGGAAACTGTAGAGAAATGCAGAACTCTGAGGGGAACGATACTGTGACATATAGATTAGTAGAATATGAACGGCACCTTTGGGGGGAAAGTGTGAAAATACACGTGTGTCTGTTCAGGCAATGTGGCCGCCATTTTGTCTGAAATTGAATATATTGTGTGTGTGTGTGTGTGTGTGTGAGTGTGTGTGAGGGCACATCTTACTATTTTACACACACACGCCTAAAAAACAAGGAAATGACCATGTTTGGTCAATTTTTGACAAAATGGCGGCACGGAAACGCACATTTTCACACCTCCCCCCTAACGTGACATTTATGTGCTGATTAGATCACACGTCACTGATAAGAAGTGTTTTAAGACTCGACTGGCTTTCAAAAGTCAACAAAAAATAAGAAATAGAATTTTCCAAAACAATATTTATTTGTCTAAAACCACAGAATGTGACTTTTCAGCATCCGGCAGTGAATCAAGTATCTGTGACACGGATCAAAGCTGCAAAATGTCCCTCAAAGAGACACTGAACAACCAGGAAGAGAATAAAAATGACCAGAAATACACAATAAAATGCTCCAAAGAGAAGAACAAACGTCGTCAGAGACTCGGAGTGAATAACAGCCTCTAAATGTGGTCTAATGCAAAGAAACGCTGCTGAACGATTAGAGGAAGTTCAACAGAGACAAATTATTCAGAGCATTTCTTCTTTGTTAATGTTCATTTAGTCATTATTTGTGTGTGATGACATCAGACCTGTGTGTGAAGCAAAAACACAGCTCCCTGTGTGTGTGTGAGGTGTGTAACGGCCTCACAATATAAATGTAGAAGTACAGTACCTTGTACAGAGAGAAGGAAGACGACTAATCCACCGGCTGATGGACTCATAGCTGCTCCTCTGTGCTCAATCAGCAGATCAGAAACTCTTTATTCAGTAAGTCACCAGAAACACGTCTACATTAAAGAGGAGGCTGATGTCTCTGAGGTCAGCTCGTCTCTTCTGGAGTTGGTAACAAGCTGCTGTTCAACCCCAGCAGAGCTTCCTTCCTCTCTACGTCATTAGTGTGCATGAGCTGCAGAACAAGAAGCTGCTCTGATGTTATCGTCGTCCTCCGGCTAAAAGAAGAGTTCATAAACCTGTTAACGTGTAAAGATCATCTTGATGTAAAATAAATGTCGATTCATTTTCTGTAATTATTGTGCCAGGAATGTAAACCGATGTAGTGGAAGGAATTATAATATGTGTGATCATAATTATTGTACACAGGGCATCCAAACATAATGCTTAAAGCTTCCTTGATGGGTTTCTTCTATACTTCCCCAAGAAGGTTTTTTCTCCTGACAGACTAAAGTTCAGGAGTGAGGAACGTCACGACGACCAACATGGGAGGAGCTACGTTTGAATGTGCAGCCAATCACACACGGCCGTACAATGATGGACACACAACGGAAAATGTGAAAAGCCAGAAGCCTCCTGAGAACCATTAATGGTCATTTTATTACACTTTTCAGAACACTTCATTGAATCCTTGCAAACATTTTTTTTTGCAAAAAACAGTGTTCACTTTGTAGTTATGGGTTGTTGTGTGTAGAATGTTGAGGAAAATAATGAGTTTAATCCATTTTGGAATAAGGCTGCAACATAACAAAATGTGGAAAAAGTGAAGCGCTGTGAATACTTTGCACTGTATATATATATATATATATATATATATATATATATTTATATACATGCGCCACTCAGTCCAGAGGCGTTACAGGTGGATTTCATCAGGTGGAGTAAATCTCATCGTCTGAACAAAAGGTTTAACAAACTGTTTCCATCAGCTGCACACTTACAGTCCAATGCAATCAAACCTTTCCTCTACTTGTATAAGTTAATTTATTTTAGTGGCCCAGTGCATTTTGGGTTACGTGTTTTCTTTTTCAAACATTGAGACCATTTAACTCCTAAAATACATTTTATTTCTGCCCTTTGTCCTTTAATCCCATGAAGAAAGACTGGATGAGATGGTTGATCAGTCTTTCATTCCTAATGTACCAGCACAGGTCTAATTAAAGCACTATGAATATTCTGTTACACGCCACTGCTTCTGATATTTTAAGGCACGTTTATCTAAAAAACACGTTTCAGCAACAATGAAAATTACAAAAAAACATTTATAATAAAAACAGCGATCTAAGAGCAAAGAGAATAAATTGAAATGAAATACGTCCACTTGTTCCCGTCTCCGTCCAGGTGAGTCTCCCTCTGGTTTGACTGCATCTGAAGAAGATCACATGAAGTTATTCCTCAGAAATGGAAGCAGGAAGTTGTTTTGAGTTGCAGCAGACTGACACCTGGCTGACCTTCACACCCGGTCCTCCTGCTCCTCTGGGTCTTCTCTCTGTGCTGCCATGTCTGAGAGGTCCTCACACTCAGGATGAAGGTCCATCTGATGGAGAGACGATGAGAGTCAAAGGCCACAGAGAAGCAGTTCAGATACAACCGACCCTCGGCTAAGCCCCTCCCCCAACGCACACTGTACATTCCTACGTTAGCAACCGTAACTAGGGACCAGAGGCCTTTAGAGGGTTGATGTCACTTATGGATTAAACATGTGGATGACTGAATCCATCAACGATCAATAAAAACTCCTTTGTTTGCTCCGAGGTAAGATGCTAATGACGTTAGCTAGCTTAGCATGACAGTCGAATATGAATTATTCTCATTAATGTGTAACAAACATAAATCTGTCACCCAGGAGATCCTTGTTTGTTCCTGGTGTGAAACAACAAGTACAACTTTGTCTCGTGACTTCAGTACTTTACATTAGTTATTTTAACGCTAACTAATATTTATTCCTAAACTCTGGTAGTTTATTCGCCTGAACTTAACCAAGTATTTCATAATCTTTTCCTAAATGTGCTTCTGGTGAAGACACAAGCGTATTTAGTAAAAGTCTGTATGACTGAAATGTAAACGTTGCTGGTTTGCATCCCGACATTTCACCGCCATGTTTACGTGCTGTGATGCTGAAGCTGGACAGACCTAGCAACAGTAACCAAGGGGAGGGGCTTAGCTGATGGTCAATACGACTCTTTGTCCTTTAAATCGCTCTTTGGATTCAAAGGACATTTGCAGTAAACGTGGTAAATAAATATTGGTGGTTCAAAAGGAGAAAGATGTTAGTGATGAAGTTACTTCTGAATTATCTTCATGACTTAATAACAACAGACGATGACCCTTTGGTGAGTTCTGTCTCTGAGGACAAATGTCTCACCTCCACAGCCTCTCTGGACTCATGTGGTTCAGTGGTGGAGCTCACAGCTTTCTTCTTCCTGCATTCAGTCATAAAACAAACAGATACACAAATAGATTGATGGACCTTTTCAAAGTAAAAGCTCAGTGAGGATGAGTTCTAGTTGTTTTACCTCGTCCACAGACAAAAGAGAAGCTGAAGAATCAGCATCACAACCAGCAGAGGCCACCTGGTGATGTGAATTATCATTGTTGTTCTATCAACACCTGGAGACACACAGTTATTAGACAAACAGCACGTTACCTCATCAGAGGGTATCAGGGCTGCGTGGGGAGGCAGGACTCAAATGCGGAGTTCTTCAACAAAAAGACTTTAATAGTCATAAACTCCAACAAAGCAAAAGGCCAACGGGCAAAAACACACACAAGTACCGGGGGGGAGGAAGGCAGGAACGAGGAACATCCAGGACAATAGACAATGACGCGACAAGTGACACGAGACACACGGCTTAAATACACTAGGGAGGTGCAGGTGATTGGACACGGGTGGAAACAATCAGACGATCACAGGGGATGACAGGACAAGGCAGGAAGTGAAGTTACCCAGGGAGACAAGAAGCAGAAAACTACAAAATAAGACAGGAAGTGAACCACACCGTGACAGAGGCATTTGATTCATGGATAAACGTGCAGGAGATGCTGTTTGTTGATCAGACGATTCCTGTCATGGAGAAACTCACCAGACTCAGTGATCAGAAGTAAGGTGGAGTTACTACGTCCCATCTCGTTCTGGGCTTCACAGTAATAATTCCCACTGTGTTCAGCTGTGAAGTCAGTGATGGTGAAGATCTGTCCTGATGCTCGTGGTGAGTCTTCATGCTCCTTGTACCAGGTGTAGTTAGCTGCTGGGTTAGCATCAGCGCTACAGGTCAGAGTCACTGAATCGCCCTCCAGCATCTCAGCAGAGGGACTCACTGACACAGAGGGACGCTGTGGACCATCTGGAGGAGACGTGTCAACATATTGTTACAAGTTAGAGTTCAATAAATAGAAGTTCATAACAAAACACTACCTCAGTAGTGATTATGTTGCTTTTAAAAAGGTTGTTTCACTCACATTTCACACGGATCAGGATGAATTCAGACGTCTTCCTCCCCAGCTGGTTCTCAGCGGTACAGAAATACCATCCAAAGTCAGAGGACTGGATGGAGCTGAAGACCAGCTGAGGTTCTTCACTGAGAAGACGAGGGTCTGACGTTCCATCCCCCTTGTACCAGGTGTAGTTAGCTGCTGGGTTAGCATCAGCGCTACAGGTCAGAGTCACTGAATCGCCCTCCAGCATCTCAGCAGAGGGACTCACTGACACAGAGGGACGCTGTGGACCATCTGGAGGAGACGTGAATAAACATACTAAGAGGTTAGAAGATGTTAGCGTAGATAGTTGATCATTTGAATGAATACTTGTGTGTCTTTCTCTCAGACTATCTCTAGTATTCATCACAGCAGCTGTCACAGGTGAGACTCCTGCTGGTGTAAAGTGACAATAAGCAGCCTTTAATCCTTTGTAATGTTCATATCTCCACACATTCTTCTCTTTAGATGCTGCTTGTGTCCTTAGCTGAGTCTGTCCTCTCACTTCTAGTTGTTGTAGGAGTTATTGATTGTTTCCTCCACCAGCTGACACGTCACTTCTACTTATGTTCTGGAATAATTCACTTGAGTCTTTATGAAAATCACATTATTCTGTCTGCTGATGGTTTATATTTGTGTTTCTATTAATAAGAGAATGACATAAATAAAGATCTGTGTCTCCTTTAACATTTAGACTCCATGTGTTTACAGCTGTGATTAGAATCATATTGTTGTGTCAGTGTGTGAGTGACTCTTCTACACGTAGACTGCATGGGCCGGGGATTGAACCAGCAACCCTCTGGTCAGTGGACCACGGCTCCACCTCCTGAGGAACGTTGTGCTTCATCTTTTTGATGCCTCTAGTTTACATGCAGCGGTCTGGTGCCTCCATGTGAGATGTTGGTGAAGCTCCACAGGCCGACACAGTGGAGTGAACTTACACACTGCAGGAGAACGTTGACCAGAAGATCCTCTTAAATAACAGGAATATCTGTCTGTAGAACCAGAGGAGACTCGAAGAGAAGATCCTGTCTCGATGATCTCTCCATTCTTGTACCAGTCGTATTCAGCACGATCAGACAGAACACAGCTGCTGTGACACGTCAGCTCCAACCAGGTAGAATTTAATCTTCTCACCTGCACCTGGAGACCTGAATCTGTGAATATTATTTATTAAAGTGTCAACATTCACAGAAGACATTTATACTCTAGTTTTCTAGATGTTGAACATTTGTAGATGATTAATATGTGAATTAAAATGTTACCTGTGACACACAAAGTGACTCCAGGTGAACCAGTATATTTCTCTCCTGGTTTGTTTGTCATGAATGTGATTTTGTACTCAGCTGAGTCGCTCTCTCTCACGTCTGTGATGGACAGATAACATCTCGTAACAAAACATCCATACATCACACGGTCTAAATACTCAGAGTCTGTTCTCAGATCCACAGGTTCACCATCTTTCTCTTTAGTGAACCAGAATCTGTCCTTTATATCAGAGGGATCTATTCCAGGTGGGTGTGTGATGTCACAGATTATAAACACTGTTGATCCTTTTGCAGCACAGACGTCAGTCTCATGGTAATTCACTCCCAATCCATCCTGACTCTGTATCACTGTAACACAGCACATCAGGAACCACAGTCACACTCAGAACAACATCACAGGACACACTCTCATTGGTAGTTTACTGAAGAGAAAAGATATGATGAGAAATATGAAAATCATTGAGTTTATAGAAAGTAATGAAAGAGTCCACGATGTCCACATGGACTCTGCAGCTGGAAGGAACAGCGACGTATTGAACCTGTGGACCTGAAAAAGCTCAAGTTGAAGTATTAGAAGGGTTTGGTTGATGAGAAGAAGAGTGTCTTTGCTCTGTGCTCTTCTGTCTGTGGTCAGTCTGCTGCAGAGTGGAGATGGAAACTGTAGAGAAATGCAGAACTCTGAGGGGAACGATACTGTGACATATAGATTAGTAGAATATGAACGGCGCCTTTGGAGGGAAAGTGTGAAAATACACGTGTGTCTGTTCAGGCAATGTGGCCGCCATTTTGTCTGAAATTGAATATATTGTGTGTGTGTGTGTGTGTGTGTGAGTGTGTGTGAGGGCACATCTTACTATTTTACACACACACGCCTAAAAAACAAGGAAATGACCATGTTTGGTCAATTTTTGACAAAATGGCGGCACGGAAACGCACATTTTCACACCTCCCCCCTAACGTGACATTTATGTGCTGATTAGATCACACGTCACTGATAAGAAGTGTTTTAAGACTCGACTGGCTTTCAAAAGTCAACAAAAAATAAGAAATAGAATTTTCCAAAACAATATTTATTTGTCTAAAACCACAGAATGTGACTTTTCAGCATCCGGCAGTGAATCAATTATCTGTGACACGGATCAAAGCTGCAAAATGTCCCTCAAAGAGACACTGAACAACCAGGAAGAGAATAAAAATGACCACAAATACACAATAAAATGCTCCAAAGAGAAGAACAAACGTCGTCAGAGACTCGGAGTGAATAACAGCCTCTAAATGTGGTCTAATGCAAAGAAACGCTGCTGAACGATTAGAGGAAGTTCAACAGAGACAAATTATTCAGAGCATTTCTTCTTTGTTAATGTTCATTTAGTCATTATTTGTGTGTGATGACATCAGACCTGTGTGTGAAGTAAAAACACAGCTCCCTGTGTGTGTGTGAGGTGTGTAACGGCCTCACAATATAAATGTAGAAGTACAGTACCTTGTACAGAGAGAAGGAAGACGACTAATCCACCGGCTGATGGACTCATAGCTGCTCCTCTGTGTTCAATCAGCAGATCAGAAACTCTTTATTCAGTAAGTCACCAGAAACACGTCTACGTTAAAGAGGAGGCTGATGTCTCTGAGGTCAGCTCGTCTCTTCTGGAGTTGGTAACAAGCTGCTGTTCAACACCCAGCAGAGCTTCCTTCCTCTTTCCGTCATTAGTGTGCATGAGCTGCAGAACAAGAAGCTGCTTTGATGTTATCGTCGTCCTCCGGCTAAAAGAAGAGTTCATAAATGTTGATTCATTTTCTGTAATTATTCTGCCAGGAATGTAAGCAGTAGTAGGAATTATAATATGTGTGATCCTAAATAGTGAATAGTGAGAATTGTAGTTGTGTGTGGTTAGATTAGTTATTGATGGATTGAATCAAAGGGGTCCAGCTTACATCCAGGACATCCCGACCCGCTCACTCCGCTCTGCATGTGATAAACTGCTCGTTCCTCCTCACTGAGAGCAAAACACTCGACTAGATCTCGACTCTTTGCTGTCCTGCTCCTAAATGGTGGAAGGAGGTCTCTGAAGACACCAGGACCACAGAGAGCCTTCACATCTTCAGACTCTACCTCCACTAACACACTAACTAACTGCAATATTTGTTAATCACATTGTATATCTTGTAAGTCATTTAATTACTGTACAGAGGCACGTGTTGAGCGTGAGTAAATTCAAGTTGGCGTGCTGGTCTGTTGGGAATAATCCAGTGGTTCAGTTCAATTTAATTCAATTCATTTTATTTTGTATAGCCCAAAATTGCAAATTACAAATTTGCCTCAGAGGGCTTTACAGTCTGGACACATACGATATCCTCTGTCCCGAAACCGCACCAATTAAACGGCAGGTGCCAGGACCAGCGTCCAGAAGGAACTACGATCTACGGAGACCTGCTAGGGGAGAAAGCACAAAAAACTCCCGGAAAGAAGCTGAATTAGTGATGTGCGTTAATAAAACGTGAACTATGGTAGAACGAGAGCGTGAGCGAGGAGCTCGGTGTGTCCTAAGTATTCCCCCGGCAGTCTAAGCCTACAGCAGCTTAACTAAGGGCTGGTCCGGGCTGAGCTGAGCCAGCCCTAACTATAGGCACAATCAAAGAGGAACGTTTTAATTCAGGCGCCATGGAAACCGGCCGCACCACATTCACGGCTTGAGCGCCGGCAGTTGGTGCCGCTTAACCCAACCCCAGTTAAGCGGCAGGCTGACACCAAACCAGGAGGGCCTGTGAGACAGACGTGTTCTAACCCCTCTTGGTTTGTCTTCAGAGACCAGCGCCTGGCGCTCGGCCCGCACCACGCGGAAAACCCGGATTCGTCGGTTACCCCCACGGCCCACCGGACGACCGTCCTCCTGCATGCGTTGGACAATAAACCCCGTCGGGGGACTGATTACACTCTCCGAGTTGTAGCGTCCTGAGTCTTGACAGTATGTGAGATGGAGGACTTGCTCGTATACACGTGTACATGTACATACATGTGTGGAAGGGTTTGTGGATAACTAACGTGACTGGATTGTGTGTTATGTGAGTGTGTAAATGCAGAATTTGATCCGGAGGCAGTCCTTCGCCGGGGTAAGATTGTAGAATTGTGTTAAATTAAAGACATTGACGAAAAGTCAAGATTCTGTAAAGTTAATATATTTTGATTTGGACTCCCATTCTTGAACAAAATTAAAATTTTAAATTCCAAATAAGTAGACTATCATTGTATTTGTCCCTGAGTTGAAGTTACATCATCACATCATCAGCCGAGTCTAGTTCTGCTAGCGGACCCCCACAATTCCCACCTTCACTGAGAGGCTCCAGTGTGACCGTCTCCTGTTACATATGGATAAATATGTCCCCTCTGCAGGTCTTCATTCGTCTTCCTTACATTCAAAAGCTCGGCCACGCCCCTTTCAGAGGACGCCGCCTTCCCAGCATCAGCTTCTGGGCCGACAGCCGCGGCGGCCAATTTATAAAAGCGGTGCTTTATATTTGACCTGCTTTGTTCGGGTGGACGAACGACTCGGAGAAAACAAAAGTCGAATCAAAGTACCAGGTAGTAATTCCTATAGAAACAAATAACTAGAAGAACTTACTTAATACAGTTTTATTTTAATTTGTTTCTAATCCATCAACACATCAGGTTGCTCCACATTACAAACAAACCTTCATAAAGAATAAAAGTACTTACATTTACAAATGTAAAACGCAGAAAATATTTACTTTTTTTAACATATGTTGCAAATAGAATATTGACTTATCGAGTCAGATGTGGATCGATCTGCTCACGTATTATTTTCAAAACAGGTGCATCAAAAAAAAGAAAAAACCTGCCAATACGAAGTAACAATTGAATTTAGATTTCTGACGATTTACCAATGAATCAAACCAATTTAATTGAGGTTCAGTTTTCTATAATAAAATGGCATTTGTTTTATTCCGTCTGAACACAAGGAGAAATTACAGAGGATTATTATACAATTATTAGATGCTCAGTTTAGCTCTGTTTGGTTCTACGGAGGCTGAAGATTTCATGTAGTTTACATCACTCTGAAAAGTGAAGCCACGTGTAGTTTCTTTAACGCTGCATTCTGTGTAGTGACCAGCAGGGGGCGACTCCTCTGGCCCCATAGAAGTCTATGAGAAAGTGACTCTACTTCTCTCTTGATGTATTCCCTCAGTAAACATGTGTTTATAGCAAATAGACCGTAAAGCAGGGGATGCTTTACACTGATTATAATTTATAAATGATTAAACATTTATGGAATTCTTGAAGAATCTAAATATTTGCAAATGAACAAATCTTGCCTTAAATGTATGAACTTACTGTAATTAATCAAACAATGAGACCTAAAGCTGTTTGGATCAAAGAGAAGAAGTGCGGCTGTCTCCGTCCTCCGTCTCTCTGTCCGTCCTCTGCTGCTGGTCCTTGTCTCTCTTCTCGTCTGACTTCTGTCCCTGAATCACAAATAGTCGAATGTGGTCACATTCTGAGGAATTCCCGGAGACACTTTGAGATTCCTCGCCATTATTTTCGTTTCTTTACCTGTTGGGAGGTTTTCAGAAGGTCCTTGGACCCGTTCCTGCAACAAAACAGACGGGTTTCCATTAAAACCGCGAAACACACGCGACCAGCGTGACCTCGAGGACTTACGTGTAGAATTCATCACGTCGGTCGATGTCAAAACTCTCTTTATCGCTCTCCGGAAGCTTCTGCGTCCACTTGAACCTGAGGGGGAGGACATGCACAAGAGTTGAATTATTTTATCACGGCAGTTATAATATAAGTTATAATAGAATTTTTTTTTTAAAAACATAAGAGGAGGAATTCCTAAAAATACAACTTTACAGAGTTTCAGATTTCCGAGGTAATGTATTGAGGGCAGCTGAGATGTTTGGGAGTCCATTACCTAAAACAAGTAGACCTGCTATGAAGAAGAAGCTCACCTGACGATCAATGCGACGGCCACGATCATTCCCAGCATGCTCAGGGCCAGCATGACGGACAGAGCGATGACCACGGCCTGGCTGGAGGCGGGACTTGGAGACTTCACCTCCACCTCCACCTGGAATTGGAGCCCCTCCCCGAACACTTTGACAAGCTCCGCCCTCACGGCGGCTGATTGGCTCCGCAGCTTCCTGAAGGAAACATTGTGTTCAGTGATTCAACGACTATGACACATTAAATACGACCTGAGCAGCGGAAGAAGAGTTCAGATACTTTAGTAAAAGTACCAAAATACTAATGTGAGTTCAGGTTGTCGTAATGTTGCATTAATAATTAATAATGTATTAACGTCTTACTCCGTGACCTCCTCCGAGGGAACCACCGCTCCTCCGTCGAAGCTCAAGAAGCCGACCCGCGCCTCCACGACGACGCGCGGCGCCCGGGACTCGGAGGAGCCGCGGGTGGCGCTCGACACCTCGAGGATGCTCACCGTCCAGCCCAGGGCCGAACCCAGAGAGCTGGTGCAGAGGGGGGGAGGAGGGGGGGGCGATCAGAACCGCCCGGGAAGCCACGCATCCCATAAACAGCGGCAGGGCGTCGCGCGTTAAAGTGGTCTCACCTCTCCACCTCGCGGAGCTTCTTCTCCACGGCGTTGGCCGGCTGGTTGATGGAGAGGACGACCACGTCACCGCTGCTCGCGCTGCCCTGAACCTCCACCTGTGGGAGGGGGGGGCATAGCTTATTAATCTGTATTGTGAGCGAAAATAAATAAATAAATAACTGTTTGTTTCTCCTCCACCCACCTCCACCCTGGTCGTAGCGAAGAGTCCGCGGGGGTCTCGCGCCTCCACCTCCACCGCGGCCGTCTGTCCCGCGAGTCCCGCGGCGGACACCACGAACAGCAGGCCGGAGGACGGGTCCACGTCGAAGTGAGGACTGTCCTCAGTGAGACCGTAGACCAGCTGAGCGGCCTCCCCCTGGTCGGGGTCTGAAGCCTGGGGGGTGATGGAGGGAGGGGGGGTGACGGAGGGGGGTTTACTCTTTACTATCATCTTTTTTATCCCAACATGCTTCATGCTTAACTGTCTTTGAGACTGTTTTAAACAAACTGCATTCATACTCTAGTACGACTTTAAAGACATGCTATATATTTCTTTCATTACGTATTCTGTAACTTATATACTGTTCTATGTATACATATACTTTGTGCAGTATTGTAATTAAGTATTACCTTTTGTACGACAAGAAGTATGATTTTAAGACACGCTACATTGGGACTATTTTTAATGTCATTCTATACTACAAACTTTCATGACATTTAATACGTTCACTTTTTGTGGAATACATATTGAAGCCCGTTATGACATATTGTGCACTTGAAAACACAGTTTTTGCCTTTATTCACAGTTCATGTCCACATGGACTCCACCAATGTCTCTTAAAGGGGGTTGATTCTGAGGGCGGGGGGAGGGGTGGGGGGGGGTGTTACCTCGACACGGACCACGGGGGTTTTGTACGGGGCGATGCTGAACACGGAGGCTCTGTGCACCTCGGAGGGGAACCGAGGAGACTCGTTCACGTCCTGCACCTGAACTCTGACCTGGGGGAGAGAAGAAGCAGGTCAAACCGCTGCGGAGCCCGAAGTTCTCATTCAAAACATTTTGAAACGAATCGTCTCACAGTTCAACCGTAACTCAAAAAACAAAACAAAAAAAGAGTAGTTCTTTTAGGGAATTCTGGGTATTTTCTGTTTAACTATTTAAATATTCATCCCCTCAGCATGTCTATCGTATATAAAGCCGACCGTACCATCGCAATGGCTGACGTGGGGGGGGTCCTGGTGTCCACGGCCTCCACATCCAGGATGTACCACTCCTGCTCCTCCCTGTCCAGCCCCGTTCTGGTCACCAAGGCGCCGCTGGGGCCGACGGAGAACCGGTCGGCGTGCGTCTTCAGCGCGTAGGCCACGCCCAGCCCGCTCCCCGACCAGGCCGACACCTCCCCCACGAGCGCCCCCGCCGCCTGGTTCTCGGGTAGACTGAAGTTGTAGGAGGAGCTCAGGAAGGCCACGCCCTCCGTCAGGCTGACCACCCTCAGGTTCACCACCACGCGGGCTGAAAGACAATCGCAGGCGGTACGCGGAGGTGATGGACGGTCGACTTTGTCCACGTAGGGTTTTTTATATTTGTTCAAAGAACTGAAGAGTCATTGTACTCGAGGGGGGGGGGGGGGGGGGTGCTGGATGATACCTGTGGAGTTCAGAGGGGGCCGACCGTGGTCTTTAGCCATGGCCGTCAGCACCAGCGTGGTGTCATTTGTGACATCAGCAAGGTCAGAGGTTAAGGTCACGGCCCCGGTCTCGCTGTTTAAGGCCAAATACGGACAACTTCCTTCCGAGAAACTGCAGCCGCAAGGAGCAGGAGACGGAAACTTAATGATTTTTAATTTGGGTACAAAGTCCTCCGGAGAGGACGAGAACCAGGAGAAGTAAGTGATGAGTTGTTGGACTTGCTTTGTGACAGGGAGTAAATATACTGATAACATACAGTATACTTTGTGTACTTCATGTAGACTCCAGTCCCAGCGAACTGCTCACCTGTAGGCGATGAGTGAGTTGTTCCCGGCGTCCCGGTCGGAGGCGGACAGCGTCAGCAGCAGCTTCCCCTCCTCCGCCTCCTTCAGCAGGACGGTGCTGACGTAGCTGCTGGAGCTGAACTGGGGTACGTTGTCGTTGACGTCCAGGAGGCTCACTCTGATGGAGGTGATGTTCTGGTGCGCGGGAATCACTTTTGATCTCATCAAGTCTTATTTTATCATCGACTTCATTTTTCATAATTGAAACGATTCGGTGTGTGAGTGTGATTTCCTTGTTGCAGATCACGTACACAATAATAATACTTCAACATGACGGTTCCATCATAAGTCTCACCTCTCTCTGCGGGCGGCCGTCGTCTGAGGCCTTCACCAACAGCTCGTACGTCTCCTGCCGCTCTCGATCCAGAGAGCCGACAGCCTGCAGCGTCCCGTCCTGCAACGCAACGCGACGCAACACAACTCAACCCAAAACAACACGACCGTCCCATGTTTCACCCTCCCACAGCCCGCCCCCCCGGTCCCAGCCTCACCCCTCTGAACCTGAAGAGCGGGTGAGGGCGGAGGAGCGAGAGGGCGACCTCTCCGTTGGGGCCGAGGTCGGCGTCCGTGGCCTCGATGGTGTGAACGTCCCCCGGGGCGACCTCCGAGTACTCGCCCTCGGCGATGAGGAAGGGGTCGGGGAGGCTCGGGAACTGCGGCGCGTTGTCGTTGTAGTCCAGGACCGAGACGTTGAGCCGGGCCGTGGCGCTCAGGCCGGCGGCGACCTGATCCACCGCCACCACCTGAACACGCGCACACACAGTGTGAACTCAAAATGCAAAAGACAAAGTAATGGGAGGACCTTCGTGACATGCGTAATGTATATGATACGTATTCAGATGGAAGATGTTTGTACCTGTATCATGTAGCTGTCCTTGGTCTCTCTGTCCAAGGTGACGTCGTTCCTCAGTGAGACCACACCGTGTTTGTTTATGTCAAAAGTGTCGTTGGCATAGAGGAAGTAGCCGTTGGAGAATCCTCCCTGGAGATGGAGACCGGAGGTGAGTTGAGTGGCTATGATGGCTACATAACAACGGGACATCAAGTGGCACATCATTGCTTAGAAGATGTGACTCACCTCGTCCCGGTCTGTGACCTCCAGGGTGAGGACGAGCGCGCCGCTGGCCAGGTTCTCAGGAACGGCCACGTTGTAGATCTCCTTGCTGAACTCCGGCGGGTTGTTGTTCACGTCCTTCACCGTCACCACCACAGAGCTGTTCCCGACCAGAGAGGGAGCCCCTCCATCCGAGGCCTGGACCTGGAGGCGGTACACCTTGACCTCGCTGTAGTCCAGAGGCCGGGCCAACCGCAGAACCCCGCTGGACGAGTCCAGCTCAAAAACGGGAGGCCCCGAGGACGGACTTTGCTGAAAAATGCTGAAAGTCACTCTCCCGTTTGCTTCTTCGTCGGGGTCTGCCGCCGACAGGGTGAGCAAGCTCGCACCGACCGTCTCCGTCTCAAAGACGTCGGCCCGATACTCGGCCTCTGAGAACTCGGGGACGTTGTCGTTGACATCGGACACTTGGACCAGCAGGGAGGCCGTGGCCGACCGGGATGGACGCCCCTGATCTTCGGCCACCAGCAGCAGGTCGTACTCGGCCTTGGTCTCCCTGTCAAGTGCACCGGCCACACTCACCATCCCGGACAGGGGGTCCACGGAGAACCTGCCCTCCCCTCCTCTCAGGGAGTATCGGATCTCCTGGTTGAAGCCGCTGTCTTTGTCCGTGGCGGGCACAGCTGTCACGTTGGACCCCACCTCTGCGTCCTCTGCGACGGCCATGGTGACGGAGCCGGAGGCAAAGACGGGACTGTTGTCATTGACGTCGGTGACTTGAACCTCCACCACCGCGGTGTTGCTGTTGACCCCGTCGGAGATGGAGATGCCCACGGAGTAGTTGTGTGGGGCCTCGTCGTAGTCCAGCTTCACTCTGGTGGAGAACTCGCCGCTCTCGGAGATGACGAACTTGTCGGCTTCGGTTTCAACTCGGAGAGTCACGGGAATCTCTGGAGCTACGGCGAGGAAGTCGACCTGAAGACAAAAGAGCCGGATGTAAACAGTAGTTTTCCCACTATGAATTTGTGGATAATCCGAAGTTAATCATCCCGCTCTGAACTCCGGATACAAATCGACTCTTACTCAACTCACCCGCAGAATCAAAACTCCCGGGTCCCGCTCTTCTTCTACAGTGCCACGGTACACTTTGTGTAGGAACTGAGGCTTGCAGTCGCCAGGGGCCCGAATGTTCACCTGTGCTGAGGAGGAGCGGGATATAGCGCCCCCTAGGAGAAAGAATATTGTATATCAATATACAGTATACATATATATTTATATATATATATATATATATATATATATATATATATATACATACACACACACCCATATATGTATATATTCATAATATTATGGTTTGCTTAGTTCATGAATTGTATATCAATGGACAAGATTGCACATGTTTTATCATTCTGTAAAGTTTTAATTGCCCACAAAGAGCAGTTAAACATATCCACCATGACCCTCGGATCAGATACAGAATCTAACGAAAAATAAATAGATGGAGTTGTGAATTACTTCTGATTGGCTTTTTACTAAAATGGAATCATCATAATCGAGTGTTCAGTGAGTTATGCGATTAGGAGATCTACCGTCTCTGGCCGTTATGTAGAGAGGGAACTTCAATATCTGGTTCTCCAGCAGGGGAATGGTTCGAGCCAGTGAGACGTCCCCACTGTCTTCATCGATTGAGAAGAAGCCTTTCTCGTTGCCAAAGTCCATAGAGTATTTTATCTGCCCATTCGCGCCAGCATCTCGATCTTCTGCCTTAACCTTTGAGTTAAATTACACAAACACCACCTTCGTAAATCAAATGAAAATGACAAGAAAACAGGAAAACGGTGACGAGAGAAATAACAAAGTGTAAGTCAGGGTCAGTAAGAGAAGTGTGTCATCAGCATAGGAGTAGAGGGCAGATGTATCTCCACCTATTCCAAACAGGAAAGAGAAGAAAGCCCGAAATAGAACCTTGAGGAACACCAGAGTATCTCCACAGATGATCACGTTCAAATGTACATTACGGTGGTTAAATCCAAGTGCCATACCAATGTAATGGTAAAAATATGTTATAAACTTGTTTTGTGCTAAAGCCGTGTCTCAAGTGTCCTGTATTTGACCCTGATGTGCAAAGAGCAGCATGATACAAAATGTTAGTTTGCAGCT
Source organism: Gasterosteus aculeatus (assembly GCF_964276395.1). Lineage (NCBI taxonomy): Eukaryota > Metazoa > Chordata > Actinopteri > Perciformes > Gasterosteidae > Gasterosteus > Gasterosteus aculeatus. The sequence goes on along the minus strand of NC_135696.1, from coordinate 20,595,601 downwards.
GTGCCCTGAGAAGGGAGGACGGTCGACTCGATCTCATTGAAGCTTCAAAACAAAGGACTTCTGTTCGTGGCCTTGGTTCATATCTTATTCGGTACGAAAGTTCTGGATCCAAGTTTTACTTTCATGTCAATTAATTATGATTGTCACCGGCCACTGAGAAGGATCTTGTGTGTGTGTGTGTGCTACCCTCAGCTTCACCTGGGTTCTTATCTCAACCTGCTTTGCAGCTTCTCGTAGCTGGCACGGAGAATGTTCTTCACATGTGTATAAAAACTCAGCGTCTTTAGTGCTCGGAGACGTCATTTCCACAGAGCACCGTGATACGTGCCTGTGTATTTGACCTCCTGCTTGCAAGCAATGAATGGACTTTTTGCAACTTTGATCCTTCATCAAGACTCTGTTTTATCAGACAAATCATTCTCTTCTACCGAGCTTTTATTGAAATATTCCATAACAATTTGGCGTCACGAACAGGATTCACTGACCGTCCGTCAGGCTCCAGGGGACCGTCCGGAGAAAAAGGCCTTTTCCAGGATCACCAGCTGATGATCCTGCCTCATACCTCCTTAGACAAGAGAGAAAGGACCGGCGGAAACCAGAGGAGTTTTGAGTGGGCTTTTTGCAAAGTTTTTCCTTGAGTAAAGAAACTAAGCCTTACGGTGACGACTGTATTGTAATAAGTAAACCGGTAGGGTCCACCAGTAAAAGATGGGTGGCCAGTCCGCAAAACACACGGAACCGTCGGGTCCGATTGTGGCAATGATGCAGCAGAAATACGGGAAAACATGTACAGAGTGTCTCCCATACTGGACAAAAGAGTTTGGGTTTCCAGAAAACGGCTCGTTGAGTGCCGCTAAACTTAAAATGTTAAGAGGGGATTTGGAAGAAAGGTAAAAAAAAAAAATCTATCTATCGATCTAAGTTGAAGACTTGGAAATAATAGATAAAAACCAGACATATCTGGCACAATGGGAAATGGAATGTGAATGCAGGGAGAGAAAACGAATGATGAAGAAAATGACGTGTTTAAAAACTGAAAAACCTGACATTGAAACACAGAATAATCCATGTGTGTCTTCTCCACTGTATCCATCCCTGACAGGGGCAGGCGGTCCTCTCCTGAACACGTGTTGTCAAATTCCTGCACCACCTCCAGTCCAACAATCATCACCACCGTACAACCCCGATCCTACGGTTGGCAGACCTGTAACACGCAGTCAAACCCGGCTGGGAGACCAGGGAGGTGCAGACGTCAAATCATGCTCACCCCTCAACCCATTCAGACCTGACCCCACAGCTCAGTCCACCCCGGACTCTGCGTGGTCAATCCACGACCCATCCCCCTGGAGGGGCACAGCCGGAGAATTGTGGATTTTCTTAGTCTTAACACCACCATGGACAGTAAACTGGATGGGTCTTATATTCAAGCCCCCATTTCAAGTTCCAGGGCCACAGGATGGACTACCTGCCTCCCATCTGCCCACCATAAAAAATGGCGTGGCTTTTGGAAAAGACACAACAGCCATCTGTGCTGCTGTGGTTGCGGCCTTCCCAGTCAACATGGCCCTCATCAACAGCACGAAACAAGGTAGGACTGAAGATGTAACGTCTTACTATCAGCGTCTTGTGGCTGCCTTTCAGATTCACAGCGGCCTCGAGGAGCCCACAGACATAACCAACATGACTGTGTGGGAAACTCATCTCAAGAACGCCTTCATGAACGAGCTTCTGCCAGTCGTCAAAACTGCCACTGAACGCTCTGTCGTGGGTCTGGAAGATGCAAGGCTCACAGAAGTGGTAAAACATGCACGACACAACTATAAAATGCATGTGGAAAACCAAATGTGTCAAGACAAACGCAGCAAGCAGACTGGGGAGAAAGCCCAGCTTGCGATGCTCCAAGCTGTAAAACAGTTGACACTGGGTGCAGAAGGAGGACGAGACCCCCACCCATCCGGAAAATCTTATGGGAGGGGACCAACAGAGAGGACGAGCGTATGGAATAAATCATGGGAGAAGAGGGCGTTTTCAAGGAGGGGCCCCACGAGAAGTGCAACCCGATGAATGCTTCCTCTGTGGCAAAACAGGACATTGGTACAAAGACTGCCCCTACCGTTCAAACCAGGTACGTCAGCCACGTGGACGACAGAGGGGGTCAACAATTCGGCACTTCAGACTGACGGTGTGTGTGGGATGGAGATTGCATGTGTGAAGGAGGACCGACTGCTTCCTCTCCAAAACAGGGAAGTGAAACACACCACACACACCACACACACACACAAACACAATGATGCAACGAAGACCTGCTTCCTCGCACGCACACACACACACCACACACACACACAAACACAATGATGCAACGAAGACCTGCTTCCTGGCACGCACACTACAGAACAACATGCTGATGGTCACAAAAGGTCTTTCTCTACTATGGCGAAGGCATCGCCAACCCACTGCCCCTGATTGGGTGAGGTTCGCCCTGATATTCTAACAATATCAACCCTCTCTCCTTAACTTCACCCACTCCAACAAAGAAGGCAAAGAATACTTGCCAATCAGAGGCAAAGGAAGAAGAAATGTGTTTTTGTCCAATGGGGAATAATCGAGACTATTAGGTATCGTCTTTTGGGATTTGAAATATCAAGCTTCTGCAATTCAAGGGATGGACATAATAACTTAAGAGCATTTCAATGGTAAAATGTGGGACCTCATAAAAATCAGGTGACAACATGGATGGTTCCATCACTTTAATTGCAATCCGATTCCCGGACGAGCTTATTGTCGCTGAACAGACAGTTTTTAATCACTCACCTGGACCAGGTGCATTCCAACTGTTTGATTGGCAAACACTTTCCCCTCGTACGTCTTACTGCTGAATGAAGGACTGTTGTCATTCTCATCCAGAAGAGTTACGTTGACTTCAACCATGACTACAGCGTTGGGAAGGTCTGTCTCCCTTGCTTCAATCTGTAAAGTAACAGATGAACGGCATCGCAGAAGAGATTGCGAGGTTTAGGTCCCGATGCAGTGCTAAGACAGTCCTAGCTTGACACACTTAGTACCGCAATCAAATTCTCACTGGAACGACAGGTAATATTCATTCAATCTGCCTTTAAAAAATAGTCCACAACAAACGTTACATTTCTGGTTTCCTGACAAACATTTCTAAATGAAGCTATCAACTATTTTTGGTCGCTCGGGTTTAATTTGAAAATGGAGTTCACCTGAAATCTAAAGCTTTCGGTGGTCTCTCTGTCCAGCGCCGAGGGGTTCTTCACTCGGACGGTCCCGTCAGAACCGACAGAGAAGGGAGAAGATTCTGGAATGATCCGTAGAGTCCCCACAAACCCTCCCTGTGGAGAAAGAAGTTTTAGTTTTTCACAATAAGAGAGCACCATCAAATAAATTACATGTTTTTAAAGGACAGATCTATGAAATTGTGAATTAGTGTTAATTAATGTGGCACGATTTATTGGTCTTCGGGACATTTATTATTATTATTTATTATATTATTATTATGAAGATGAAGCAGTTGAGGAACAAACTCCACTGCATCAAACTGCGACCATTCTAGTGCTTCCTGCAAACATTTTCAGCAAAGTGTTGCATCATCTTTCCCGGCCTGAAGTCTTCCAGGAGCAGCAAACACTTCTGGGTCTGAGTTAAAAGCGCAGCACCTGGTCCGGGTCGCCGACCGCGGCTTTGAACACGACGCCACCGGCGGGGGAGTTTTCCAGGAGTGATACGGAGTAGCCGGGCTGGTCGAACTCTGGAGGGTTGTCGTTCACGTCCTCCACCGAGACGGACACCGCGGCGCCGGCCGTCTTGCGAGCGTCGTCCGTCTGGGCCGCCTGCAGAGACAGAACGTTACAGATGTTCCTTTCATGTAGAGTTTTTACTTCTTTGTGGTTTTGATGGAAACAGGCAATCTAGGCTGAAGAGGTCGGCGAAGACGCATCTTCACCTCAGACATAAAAACAAAGATGAAGCCCTTTCACGTGTTCGTCCCACTGCTTGTCTTTGATGTGTCAAATGACGCCACAATAGATGTCTCTGATGTCCTCTTGTCCAAGGGGAACCCAAGCGTCGGTACCTTGATGCTGACGGAGATCACGCTGCTGTCCATCTCCTCTCGGTCCAGAGCCGTCAGCACGGACACCACCCCACTGCTGGAGTCCACCTGGAAGTTTGTCCAATACTTGTCTGGAGACACTGGACAAACAAAGACGTCGTTAAACGTTGGTTCTTCCCGAAGGGGCCGAGCCGAGGTCAAAGCCTTTATTCCTTTAGTCATTTACCTGAGCTGATGCTGTAAGTCAAAGTCATGTTGATCCCCAAGTCTCCGTCCTGAGCTTTTATGGCCTCTGGCTCGAGGATCCGGAAAGGACCGACCTCAAATATATAACACACGAGGAGTTACACAACGGTTATGAAGATTTAACTGAATGAAAAAAGGTGTTTCACGACGCCCTCCGAGTCTCATCCTCTTTGGATTTTATCCAATAAAGGAACTATGACAACGCACAGCAAACACACAGGAGGTGAATGCAGGATGACTAAGATAACAGGGTTACTTATTAACATTTTATGGAACCTCGCGTTCCGCAGAGTGAAGCCGACGTGGAAGCGTCTCAAGGCTGCATTCCCTCTGGTGACCACCAGGGGCGACTCCTCTGGTCCCATAGAAGTCTACGAGAAGTCTACTTCAACCGTGATTAATTCCCTCAATAAACATTGTGAACACGAGTCATGGTCTCAATGTCTACTTTCAGATATTCTTCAATAGATCATGATGTTGATTTGGTAAATTACGGTTCCATAAATAGGACAATATACCACAAAACGGAATATGCTTTAGGGGTCGATAGTGTTGATCCTCAGAGACTAACCTGATTCTCTGGAATAAAGGCCTGGTACACGTTGTGGCTGAAATACGGATTCAGGTTATCAAAGTCCTCCACGGTGATGAGCACGGAGGCTGAGTCGTTCAGGCCGCCGTTATCCTGCAGTGAAGACGCACATCCGTCAGCGATTCACGCCTCTGAATTACTAGAGCATGTGTGAATATGTTCAGTTACCTTTGCCGTCACAATGAAGTCGTACTTTTGGACTGTATTGTAGTTCAAGCTTCTTTTCAAAATAAAAGCCCCAGAGTTGGTTACCATGAAGTCCTCGGAAGTCGGTTCCTTGTGACAGAAAGTAACATTTGCATAATGAGGGTTGTTACCGACGAGGACCACAGTGGAAACAGTGACTTCACTGACAAAAAGTGAAAATCTTTTCCCATAAACTTTGATTTGTTGTCGCTGTTTACCTGTTAAATTGATATGACAAACTGAAAATAACTGATTCAAATGTATTATTTATGAACCATTTTGATTTCATCTTTTAAAGGTGTCAGAAATAAGTTCTAATATAAATGTAATAATTAACTTTATTCCTAATTCTTTGAAGTAAGTTGCGTTCAACCCTTTAACAGTGCATTATTATCATTTTAAAATGAATAAGTGATTGAAGTTGGGCCATCATCTCCAGTAAAATGAACATATGTATTTCTATCTGTCCGCTACGAATATCTCGTAACTTTAAAAGGTTGTCCTTGAAACAGCACCACGGGAACGCTCTGTAACTCCTCTTTTCAAACGTTAGGAGCAGCTCTTCGAAAAATTAAATTACAATGGAATATGCCACTCGGTTGTTGGCTGGCGTGCTGTCTGCGTCCACAGCCGACACCTGGAGAACCACGGCGTCCACGCTGTGAGTCTGAAAGAAGAAGGACGAGACAGAATTACACCTGCATCGCGTGCATCCCGTGCATGGCCGCCGCGTCAAGGTGCGTGACTCACCTCGGAGACGGAGGCGCTGTAGCTCTTCTGTCCAAATATCGGGCTGTTGTCATTGAGGTCGTTGATTTTCAGCGTCCGGGTGTTGTTGTACTGCGAGGGTGAAAAATGTAAACTGAAATGTGCTGTCGTCCCGTGTCGGTGTGAATGGCGACTTTGACACTCTGACACCCACCTTCGTCACGTCGTCGCACATGATGGAGTAATACAAGGTGCTGTCGGTCTGAAAAGACACCAAGGCGCCGATGTTGAGCTCGCGCAGACAGAAAGACGCAGTCGTGCTTCTGACGTTGGAACGTCTCGACTAACTGGGACTGAGGAAGCCTGAAGAACTTAATGCGTCTTATTACGGAGGGAATCTGTGTTTTTACCGCAGAAAAACACAATGGCCTGTGTGTTTGTGTGCGTGTAGTCAAGCACCTTTCACATTAAGCTAAATATTACCTAGCATGATGCAACATGCGCCTATTGGACCCATCTGGGCTCGACTGTTATCTAACCTGAGTCAAGAGTCGTGTTATCTGGAGCGTCTCCATGACGATCCCTCAAGATGTGTGTTGTTTGGTGAGTGTGAGTGAAACATGAGGCTGTAACATGTGCATGACACATTTATATATAGGTATGTAGGCCTACATATATACGCCTGACCCTACATAGGCATGGGAGCCTAAATGGAACATTCAACTCCTCTTCATCCCCTGCATTGAAACCCTCTTCAGTTATTCGTCTGTCTCGTCTTCAGTAACGTCGTTCGCCAACTCACGGGGGCCAGCTCGTCGGCGTCCAGCGGCCTCTTGGTGCGGACCGTCGCGGTGGCGTCGCCCGGCGCGAAGCTCAGCTCCAGGAACTGCAGGTGGGCCGGGAAGACGTGGGCCACCAGCTTCACCCCACCCGTGATCCCCCGCACCACCTCCACCTCCCCTGCAGCATCATGGGAGACGGAGCGCTAAAAGCTTTGCCGAATTTAAATGTGATTCCACATCTTTGGCATAAATGTATGTTAACCTCATTAGGAACTTTCCTCGCTCCACGTGCAAGGTACAACAACTGACTTTTTAATGATAAGAAGATCTGTTCCGATTTCAATTGCTGGTTCGGGAGCAGGTATGACTTGGTATCGGATCTAAATCATATTTTGTAACTACAACTACCTGAAGATTCTGCACAAAACATACAGGAAATACCTGTAATTATTATTCAAAAGATACACATCTTGGAGAGAATTTCTAATCCCATTTTTTTTTTATTTTTCTAAATTACCTGCTAGATAAAGTGACTTTTTGCAATATCATTGTCATTCATGACAAATGAATGTTACTCACCTGAATATCCTTCATTGACTTGACCCACATTTCCATTGCTACCGGTAGCACAATTGATTTCGGATGTACCTTAAGGAACAGAACCAATACGAGTTAATATGATAAATATGATAATATGATATGATAAAATGTGTTTCACTTCTTATTTCTGTATATAATACTGAACTCATTTGTTCCCTTTATTATCTGAAATACCTTTGTCAACTACTACTCACACCCGATGGTGGACTTTGAAACACTAAAACTTAAAGTGAGGCGTCACCAACCTGGTGTGACGTCATGATTTATCACAGAAATAAGGTAAAAGGACGCAGGAGGTAGGACCTAGGACCTAGGACGCAGTTGTCGCCTGACAGGGGGGCTCGGTAGATTTATGAAGCCCCCTGCGGCGCCTCATGACGGCCCAAATCATGTAAATCCCCCCCCCCTCGTCATTTCACTAACTATCGTTTTCCCACTTTGACTGGAGGACGGACTCACCCGGCGGTCAAAGGTCACCTGACAAATCCCTCTTTGGGCCGCGACTCTTAAACAAACAGCAGTTTGATGCGAATGAATCACATCGGGTTTCTAGAGTCGGCTGCACTCACCTATCGGACTCCCCGCGGCGACACACGCGCAGACGAGGAGAAGGAGGCCGGCCCGGATCGGACCGCCCGCGTCCATGTCGGCTCGGCTGTGTTTTCCCTAAAATCCTGGCAACCGACACTGAACCGATCCGCCGCGTCGATGAGAAGCGTCTTCGACTCAGGCCCCGCCCCCCCCCGCGCTTTATGGCCCGCTGTAAAATGTTACACCAATCAGCGCTGACGGGTCTGACTTCCATTTGGCCTGAAACAGGTGTGTGTCAACTTGTCAGGTGGAGAAGGCCGGGCTACAGAGTGACCTTTGACCTTGTTTGTGCGGCTCATGGGATTTTTATTACGTGGCTTTTGTAGAGAAATAGTTTGTTGTCTCTTTGAGTTCTTCTATTCGATACAAAGCCAACAGTTTAACAGTTTATGTTTTTATCCCACCTGTCCGGCACTGACCCCCTTAGCCCCCCAACCCCCCTCCCACCGCCCGACCTTCTGCTGAAATAAAGAGGAAGGAGAAAAGAAGAAATAATGGTAAAGAATTTCTCAACATGTGGGTTGCTTTAATGTATAAAAAAAACTCTTCACAGTCCTTTCTGACTCTTTCTGGGAAACCGTTGACTTCCCTCCTCTGTTTCTTGTTGCACAGCAACGTTGTGCAATGTCCACCACCCTGTGTGAGACCGCAGGACGTCTTTCTCCTGGTCACGCTTCTCCATCGCGTCCTTTATAAGGAGTCGATTGTCCTTCTGAGAGCAGTGACTGCGACTGCACCGAGCATCTTCTCCCCTGCAGCAGGTAATACGGCCGCCTCAGAACGCGGTAGAACCCGAAATGCACAAGAGACAAACACGGACTAATGCAGAACGGTTGAGATAACAAGTGGTACTAACTGTGTCAATTTAAAGAAAGGTTTGACAAAATATGATCAGAAAATAATGTTAGAATAAACATTGTTAGATAAAACATTGACATGTTTGTGTTTTGTGACATAATATTGTTCTGACATCTCGAGGAAAAAATAGTTGTACAAATGGAGCTGATGCATTTGTTTTTTGTATCTTTTCTATTTTAGGTTTCTAGATCTTTGAAGGTGAGTATAATCCTGACTCGGGATAAATAATATATATATATATATATATTGTGTATTCTATAATAAAGCTCATTTCCTCTGATGTTTGCTGGCGGACGGATGGCGGGCCTGTGCTGGGGGGCCGTGTCTCTGGGCCTGTTGCTGTCTGTTGGGAATATTTGGGCTCATTTTCCAAGACCAGACGAGGCCCAAATTGCAGAAATCGTCAATGACCTCTGGAACAGGTGAGTCAGCTGGTGTTAAATAACAGACCAACTGTGATTGGCTCGTTGAATCACATGTTTTCTGTATTCCATTGAGGGTCATTAGGCACTGAGAGACTGTTTTTTTTTGTTTGTGTTGTTCTTAACTTCAGGTCTGATTTCATGTTTCATTATTGCAAAAACATTATGATTTGCATTTGAAAAGTTTATTTGATTTATATTATCTGATTTCAATATGCTGTTATTTAGATGAATGTTTCATTATTCATAGTAAAAACAAAAAAGGCCTTTGTGTCATTTCAGTTTGTAAATTAATTCAACGTATCTTATTGAACATTTCTATAATCGTCTGCTCTCTTTCACATTTTTGATGCTAGATTAATTATTTTTACAGATAAGAAACTTCAATCTTATATATTGGATATTTGCTCAATATATTGTCAGATTTAAATGAATTCTTTAAAAAAGGAAAAATAACCTGCAAATATGTCAAACTATAGTGGTGCTGCCTTTGTAATTTTATTCCGTTTGAAATAATAATGATCACTAAAATGAGCCGCTAATCCTTTTGCTTTGAACGTTTTCTTGCAGAATCGGAATGAATCCATACTGATACAATTAGAATAAATATTAAAACGCGCTGCTCTGATCTTCTCTTCTGTTACAAACTCGTCAGTGACATTTTGGTTCTGTTTTCATTTGGCAGGTATCAACCGTCCTACATCTAAAGATTCAAGGAGGAATTGAACGATGAACAAGCTCAATGGTCAGTAGGCGATGAAGTAAACATTTCTAAGGAATTACTTTTCAAGATAAAAGCTCAAATGGTCTTTGTTAATTGTTATGATGAAGTCTGCCTCTCGTCTGGTGTCTCTTTTTCCCTTTTACAGCAGAAACCCCATGTTCAGTCTGGCTGTGAGGATCCCGTACGACCACGGCGTGCAACGGTACGACGTCAGCCGAGTCGCCGACCACCCCGATGACGTGAGGAAAGCGATCGTAGGATGTGACGTCTACGCGAGCGAGACGATGGTCGCTGCCACGGTTTTGAGGTGGGACAATGTTCTGGATCAGTGTCCTGATGCACGGGTAACATGGAAGGGAGTTCTAAATCTATGTAAGACTTGGACATGTGGCAGGCGTATGACGTGGGACGAGGTCAAGAGAGAATGCCCTGAGGCAGTTACAGTTGGGAGAGCCGAACACGCAGAGTACCGCGTTCTGAACAGCTTCAACACCTTGATGAAGAATCGCAACAAAGATGATTTCTTGCTTTTCTACGTTCTTGCTTCCCCGTGTGATCAGAAATGTGCTTCCGAGACGAGTCGTTTTAGTATTTTGGAAAGAATCACCTTGATTAAGGAATGGAGAAACTACGCTGTTGTGTTTTCCGACTTGTTTAAGCCTAAAAATGGAAAAGCGCCACCTGAGTGCAAACTCGAAAGTGCCCTCCAGCTGCTCGGGAGAAGGGTCGAGCTGCAGAACATCTTCCGGTGCGACGGCTCGGTGCCGTGCACGAGATGCGACAGCGGCAAAGATGTCACGCCCTTCTGTTACAGCGACGACCCACGACACGCTCCCAAGGCTATTTCCAAAGCCGCCCCTCAAAGATGGGTACAAACACTCACACAAATCTTTAAGTATCTGAGATACTCAGGTTGATAAGGGACTGCTGTCCAGCGCCGTGGCTGATGACACCTGATGAAGGTTCCCTCCTCACAAAGGTTCCTCCAGCTGCGTCATGGAGGCCTCTAGTAACCAGTGCAAGCGCACAACTTTAATGCTTTGTGAGACACACAGGGGGTTTTAATGTGGGTTCAGACTACAGATAGAAAGTGAATGTGATGTAAACGAAGCTCAGTGTTTACTCGTGTCCCTCCCTCCCTGAAGTGTTGTTGAATCCTCTGGTCTTCTGCTCTTGTCACACCTGTATGTCAAGTTGCGTTTTTGTCCTGTCTCCAGTTGTTTTTTGACTTCCTGTTTTATTTTGGAAACTAACTCCCTCTCGTTTCAGGTCCCTTGCCCTTCCTCATGTGTCACCAGTCTGATTGTCTCCCCTGATTCCTGATTGTGTCCACCTGTTCCCACAACTCCCTCATGGGTACTTATAGTCTGCGTCGCCCCTTGTCCTGTGCCAGTGTGTCTTGTTGTTTTGCCCTGCACACCAGCCCTCACGTCACGAGTCAAGTCAAGTCCGATAACGTTTGTCACGTCCTTTTGATCCCTGTTACATTTCCTCGTTTAAGAGAGATTTTGAGTTTTTGCCTTTTGAACTTTGATCGCGACCTTTGTTTCCTCGTTAAGAGAGATTTTCAGTTTTTTCTTGTTATTAATAAAAAGCAATATCAGCTGAACCCTCTGCGTCCGAGTCCTCCTCCTTCCTGCCTGACAGCTCTTTCTGATTAAAGCTCGGCTCAGCATCACCTCGCATGTGTCTGCGTGTCCTTTCACAGTCTGGATCTTCTGTCGGGGACATTTTGTCTCTGTGCTCATTTGGCAGCTTTTAGACATCATCAGATGAAATAAAAGGTGTTGATATCTCCCAAACTCACACTGCAACTCATCCAGCACCCATCTGGTAACCAAGCTGCACCTCCTGATGTGAAAGAAGCTACTTAATTAGGATTATTTGCTAGTTGACACTTGACCTGGTGCTTTGTTTTACGCACACTTGAGTCATTTAACGCTTAATTTAAGAATATTGGCAGATCAGATTTCCTACAGTGATGGATGGATAACTATGAGTATAAATGCAAACACCGCCCCCTCCTGGCAGGAATGGGACACTGAAGACTCATGTTGGAGAAAGTAGTCGTATTAGCTGTATTAAGAACACACGTGTCCATGAGATCAAGAGGAAAACTGCACTCAATCATATTTAAGTGGGTTAACTAGTGAATTATTGACTCAGACTGATGCCGATCATATTGATCATACCTGTACATCTTGCTCCCCTCATCCTGCACAGGTGAGTCAACTGAGTTTAATTAGCTTCCTGGTCTAATGGGGTCGGGTTGGTAACTGCATCTTGCTCATGAAGCAGCATGTAGCAGCACCACCTCCTTCTGGAGCAGACCAGTATTGCCTGATCAGTAAGCGATTTCAAATCATCAGTTTATATCATTTAGGTGTTTATTATTCTTATTCCATTCATTTAGTTTCATCCTAAATCCCAGGGACTTGACTGTTGACTCAGTGAAAGGAGAAAATGTACTAATTTGCAACAACATATTTTTTAACTCCTTCCTTTTGTTTTATCCTTGTATCGACAATATTGAACTTGATCATTAAACTTATATATAATGTATCCAGATGGCGAGGACTACGAAGACTACGAATAAATGATATTCAACCTTGAATTTTCAATCTAGACGTTGTTTATATTACATGTATATACACCACAATATATATATATATATATATATATATATATACACACACACACACACACTAGGGTCAATAAATTAAAACAAATTAACTAATTAATCGCACATTTTGAAATTCATTAATCTCGATTAATGGCAATTAATGAATGTTGTTCTTGTTGTTCTTACAATGTTTGTTTTTCTTATGTTACTAATGTTAATCTGAAAAAGTCCTGAAATTACATTTCGTGACTTAAGTATAATATTATTTATGAAGTTGGACCTACAGAAGTATAGAAAAGTCTGGATTTAAAAACATATTAAGGACGGGTGTAAGATTGGCGCGGTTGAAAACCTGCTCTCTTTGCTTCTGCCTTTCGCTGTGACTGAGATGCTGGTGACATTTCATTCATACACACTAGTGAGATTACTCGTATGAATACATGTGAAACACTTGTATACGTATCTACACTTTTTATATCTTGCTAATTAGATGCAAGAGATTGAGTAATGCATGTATAAGTGTTATAATTATATATATATATATATATATATATATATATATATGTATACATATATACAACCTATTCATATCTGCATGTATGAGTGTTACAGATAGATACGTACAAATGTTTCACTTGTATGCATGTAAGCATTTCATCTGTATGTGTATATGACACAGCAGTATATATGCATGTGGGCATGTTTCTCACATGTACGTGTCAGATGAGTGCATATGTTTACAGAGTATGTGCAAGTGTCTCAGTAGTGTGTGTGAGACACACCTTTCCTAAGTCCTAAACGGCCCCTCATAAGGATCCGCCTCAAACTTTAGACTTCAGTCACGTGTTACTGCACACAGCTGTTATTTCCTCTTTTCTGGATTACAAATAGGAAGTCAAAATTCAATTGTTCGCCCAGAACCTTTTTATCGGCATTATGTTAATGTGTGGAGGCAAACAGCCTGTGTGCTTAATACCTGTTATTAGTCATTCCTGTTCAAAGAACATTTTAGCGTTTATTTTGAAAAGTACTTCCTGAGAAATGTTTACCTCAACACCTACTGACCTTGGATATTTGTTCCATTCATATTTGAGTCTGGAGATGTAGGACGGTCGATACCTGCCGAATGAAAACAGAACAAAATGTCACTGACGTGTTTGAAACAGAAGAGAAGTCAGAGCAGCTCGTTGTAATATTTTTTACAATTGTATTAGTATGGATTCATTTCACACATCCAATTCTTTTGAGAAAACTTTCTAAGCAAAAGCATTAGTAGCTCATTTTATTCCTCCTTCTAATTTTAAATGGAATAGAATTACAAAGGCAGCTTCACTATAGTTTGTCATAGTTATGTTTTATTCATTTGAAGGATTGTATGTAAATATGACAATGCGTGGAGCAGATATAAAACATGTCAGATGGAAGTTTCTTATTCGTAGAAACAATTCATCTGTCACGCCCACTGTCCGTGGTCCACATAAACAACAACAATAAACAACTATGCACCGGAGCTCAATTTTGAGTGTCATGGCAAAGGTTGTGAATACTTATGTACATGTTATGTTTTCGTTCTTTATTTTTAATAGATTTGCAAAAATCAGTTTTCACTTTGTCATTATGGGTTGTTGTGTGTAGAATGTTGAGGAAAATAACAACACACACACACACACACACACACACACACACACACGCGCACGTGTTTAGTGTTCTGTGGTTCACTGGGTGCACTGTTGGTTGTGCCGCCTGACAGCAGCCGGGATGAAGGACCTGCGGTGCCTCTCCTTCACACACCGGGGGTGAATCAGCCGCTGGCTGAAGGAGCTGTACAGAGCTTCCAGGACGTCCACCATGGATGGGGTGGGAGGTGTTGGTCATCAGGGATGATCATCCTCCTGTCACCCAACACCTCCACCGCGTCCAGGGGACATCCTAGCACACTTAATCCGTTAAAAAAGGTCATTTCAGATCAATAAAACAACAACAAAAGTGTTGTAGATAAACACTTTGTGAATACTGATCATTTTAAAGACATCTCTGTTCTAGCGCCACCATGAGGTCAAAAGACGGCACTAAAGGCCCAAACACAAACCCAGGACACGCGTTGATTGTTTCTCTGTACACGGTGACGCATCACTAGCAACACAAAAAAAAACTAAACATGCAAAGTGGTAAGACAAATCTGACGGCACCTGAGACGAGCCTGGGAACTTGTCACAACTCAACCGGCCGTTTAAGGCGAGGGGCCCAAACGCAGACCCTGCAGGCAGAGGAAGTAAGAACTATGATTATGGAGTAGAAGTGGTGTTGTAGATCTTACCACACGCAAGTACTCACTACTGCCACACACATTATTCACTTATACTAAACAATAGTGCAACACAATGGCTCTCACCTACACACCAGTCAATGGTTAATCAGGGTCCGAGCAGCGGGGGGCACAGATCCCGGACGAGCCCCAATTTGTTACGCACGTACCCGGAGACATCCCTACGGGTGATGTGTGCCCAGGGCGTCTTTCCCAACACTGCCAAGTGCTTTCCGTTCTCCCTGGGAAGGACACAAGAAATACAAATGATCAACACTTTCAATAATCCAAAACAATCCACCATGTCCAACCAATACACAAGCGCACCCCCAACACAACCTCACATCCTGCCGGAGAGATCTGGACTGAACAACCAGGAACACATGAATACAGCTGATGGGACGATGCGATTGGAGGATGGGAAACAGGAACCAGCTGTAGGAGATCACGCGAGGGCGGATGAGTAATGAAGACAATTAGCTCTACCTGAGGAGGGTTAACACACACAGAGACAAGACCGGGGGTCGTAACATGCGTAAACGGCGTTTACCCTCCACTACAGCCCTGCCCCCCCCACCACACGTCTTTCTGCTGAAATCTCCGTGCTTCATCTTCAAGTCATGATGACCGGCCTAAATAAAGAGACATTTCTTAAAGAATTTCTCAACATGCGAGTTGCTTTATTAAATAAATGGAAGTGGTTCGATATCTCTCCTCACAGTCCTTCATGACTCGGCTGTTGGGAAACCGTCGACTTCCCTCTTGTGTTTCTGCTGAAATGTCGTACGAGGATGAGGATGAAGAGCAGATTGTGACACCGAGCATCACACACATCTGTAGCCGTGAAGGGGCTCATCTGTTACTGGACACAGACACACAAACTCGCTGCATTTCTCCCGTCAAGTCAAAGCGATTTCAGGCGAAAAACGTGCAAACGCTGCGGCGCGACGGCCTGCCAGCGCAGAGACGCTCCTCGTCGCCCCTGACGTCCCGCAGACAGCAGAACTCCAGCGGTACGATACGTCCTCGTGCTCATATTGCCACCGATACTGGAGACACGTCGCACTTTTAACAAACGGAATACGACCATACGTGCATTTCTTACAACATCCCATCGCTGCACTGAATATAGTACATTATCGTGTAGGACAATTGTGACATTTCAACAAGGCAATTCAAAGTGCTTCACATAAAACCATTAAAAACATCCAAACATAGAAAACAAGCAAGATTTATAAACAGTTATGAACATTGATACATTGAAACATGACATAACAAGCAGAGAACTCGCTGTGAAGTCTGTACAAAACCATTTGTGTGTTTTTTGAAAGAATTTAAACGACTTTTTTGGAAGAAAACGTCCTGATAATTGATTGATCCATTTTGGGTTCGGGGGAGATTGTGATGGACACGTTTCTGTACATCAGGGAACTTTCCATGTACCTTTTATTCACCAATCCATTCAGGCCATGAACACCATACGCACCAAGTGATCAAGGGACTAATAGAAAATATCGTCTTTAGTTTAAGCTCTTGGTACAACCAGTTAGAAACACTCATGCTTGACTTCGGCCTGAAGAGGATTCTTAATTATCCGTCTTTAAGATGCGATTAAGATGTAAATGACTTGGATCAACCCCGACAAGACTGAACTACTTCTCTTTCCCGGCAAAGATTCGCTTACCCAGGACCTGACAGTCAACTTTGGAAACTCCGTACTAACGCCCACTTTGACCGCTAAGAACCTCGGCGTCACACTCGACAGCCGACTCTCCCTGACTCCCAACATCACCGCGACAACGCGATCCTGTAGAGCAGGGGTCTCAAACTCAAATCAGCTGCAGGCCAGATGCAGCCCACTTCAACCGAACGCGGGCCAGACTAGCGTCCGAACGGCATGGTCGACAATAACACAAGTCAAGTCAAGTCATTTTATTTTGTATAGCCCATTATCGCAAATTACAAATTTGCCTCAGAGGGCTTTACAGTCTGTACACATACAACATCCTCTGCCCCGAAACCCACCATCGGCACAGGAAAAACTCCCCAAAAAATGAAAAAACCCTTACAAGAGGGAAAAAAGGGAAGAAACCTTAGGGAGAACGTCAGAGGAGGGATCCCACTCCCGGGATGGACAGACTACAATGGATGCCATGTATACAGAATGAGCAATGTATAATACATGCAATTCCTATGACAGAAATGCATCAAGTAATTGTGAGTAGTAAGCCAGGCGCACAGCAGGACCACTGCAGAGGCAACCACCATCACATAGAACCACCATCCACAGAAGCCTGTGGGGAGGGAGAGCACAGAGATTTTAGGAGAGGGTAATGTCGGTTTATGAGTAAAGTAATATGATTAATATCTAAAATAATGATGATGATGATGATGGCAGCAGCAGGCGTCAACATGGCCACGGTAGGTGTCAGGACCAGGGTCCCGAAGGAACCACAATCTAGACCTGATAGGGAAGAAAGCACAAAAAAAACTCCCGGAAAGAAGCTGAATTAGTCATGTGCATTAATAAAACGTGAATTATGGTAGAACAAGAGCGTGCAAGAGGAGCTTGGTGTGTCCTAAGAATTCCCCCGGCATTCTAAGCCTATAGCAGCTTAACTAAGGGCTGGTCCGGACTAACCTGAGCCAGCCCTAACTATAGGCAGAATCAAAGAGGAACGTTTTAAGTTTTACTTTAAAAGAGCTGACCGAATCTGCCCCCCGGACTGAAAGTGGAACCTGGTTCCACAAAAGAGGAGCTTGATAACTGAAGGCTCTGGCCCCCAGCCTACTTTTTAAAACCATAGGAACAACAAGTAACCCAGCATCTATGGAGCGCAGTTGCCTTGTAGGGCGATACGGTGTTACAAGCTCTTGAAGATACAACGGTGCCTCACCAGCAAGTGCCTTGTAGGTGAGGAGAAGTACCTTAAAATCTATTCTTGATTTAACAGGGAGCCAGTGCAGAGAAGTTAATACAGGAGTGATATGATCCCTTTTCTTAGTTCTTGTTAATACACGTGCTGCAGCATTCTGAATCAGCTGGAGAGGCTTAAGAGATTTATAAGAGCAGCCTGATAACAAAGAGTTACAGTAGTCAAGTCTGGAAGTGACAAACGCATGAACTAATTTTTCTGCATCACTTTGAGACAGGAAGTTCCTGATTTTTGATATGTTACGTAGATGAAAATAGGCTGTCCTTGAAGTCTTCTTTATATGCGAGTTGAAGGTCATATCCTGGTCGAAGAGAACTCCCAGATTCCTGACGGTGCTGCTGGGTACCAGAGCAATTCCATCCATAAAAACTGTATCACGTGAAAGCTGGCTTCGAAGGCGCTCTGGGCCTATCAGGATAACTTCCGTTTTTTCTGAGTTTAGCATCAGGAAGTTGCCGGTCGTCCAAGTTTTGATGTCTCCAAGACATTCTTGAAGTCTAACTAACTGCTCCGTCTCTTCTGGCTTGATCGACAGATACAGTTGAGTATCGTCTGCATAACAATGGAAGTTTATGCGGTGTTTCCTGATAAGATCGCCCAAAGGAAGCATATAGAGGGTAAATAAGATCGGTCCAAGTACAGAACCTTGTGGGACTCCGTGACCAACATTGGTGGTCTTTGAGGATTCACCGTTTACAAGCACAAACTGGGATCGGTCCGATAGGTAGGATTTAAACCAGCTGAGTGCAGTTCCTTTGATACCAATTAAATGTTCTAGTCTCTGCAACAGGATACAATGGTCTATGGTATCAAATGCGGCACTGAGGTCCAGCAAGACAAGAAAAGAGATGAGTCCTTGGTCCGATGCAAGTAAAAGATCATTCGTAATTTTCACCAGTGCTGTTTCTGTACTGTGATGCACTCGAAATCCTGCATACAATAAGTGCGTACAACTTAACACTCACTTTCAAAAGCAGTCATTGAACCCCACCCTGGGGGATCGATCAGAATGAGACTACAACACTAGTCCTCCTTTAACTCAGCGGGGGAGACCTAAGGTCATGTGACCGTGGAATTCCTTTATAGCCAAACGTGAAGTTACGTGAATCGAAGCTGCGTAGTAATGGACGGAGACGCTCGTCGGTGACGTCAGATGCTTCATGTGTTGTTAGTGTGAGTCGTAAAGGAAAACTTTATTAAACGAGCGATGCTAACGGTTAGTCACATGATCACCTGCGCGAAAGAGGGCAGGAAACTGAATTTCACCCTCCTGCTCTCTGCACCTCGGCCGACACACACGGACACACCCACACACACAGACTCTACCTCGACTAAAGACTAACAAATTGTAGCACTTAAATTGTACTTGTAACGTCACTCATCTACAGCAAATTGTAAATTGGCTTATTTGAGGAAAATGCACTTTCTTGTTTCTTGTTCTCCTGAGTTTGTACCCTTTGGTTGAACGCACTTATTGTACGTCGCTTTGGATAAAAGCGTCCGCTAAATGACATGTAATGTAATGGATGAGTCTTTATTGTCAAAGAGGAACTCCTTCAGGGGGAACCAGCAGCGAGAGCGTCCCCACGCTGACATCTTCACCAACAGATGTTGAGGACTTCTGCTCGGTGGATGACTCGCAGATTCTGCTCAAGACAAAGAAGCTTCCTGTTTCCATCTGTTCATGAGAAACTTGCATTAAAAAGAGAAGAACAACATGGACTTGTGGCCTAAACTCATAAACATACAAACTCTCAAAGTTTAATCCGTTAAAAAAGGTAATTTCAGATCAATAAAGCAACAACAAAAGTGTTGTAGATGAACACTTTGTCTGTGAATACTGATCATTTTGAAGAGATCTCTGTTCTAGCGCCACCATGAGGTCAAAAGACGGCACTAAAGGCCCAAACACAAACCCAGGACACGCGTTGATTGTTTCTCTGTACACGGTGACGCATCACTAGCGGGTAACAGGTGGAATTTGGGAACATTTCAATAGTTTGACATCACACCTGTTTGTATCATCCATTATAATTGAGGAATGGATCCATTCACAACGGCTCTGCTCTTTGAGTCTGATCTTCATTTAGTATTTGGTGCGTTTTTACTGGGTGTCCATTAGACGCTGGAAGCGGCTGAATGTCGAACTTCCTCTTCTTTGTCTTCAGAAGCGTCTGCTGGGCGGAACCCGTGAGCTCACATCTCACCAACAAACCTTCTTCAACGTCTTCCTCATTTCTGAGAAAGTTCAAAAGAAGAACCTCCCTGAGGGAACGCTCCTCTTTATAAACGCTGCTTCCTCCCGACCGTCTTCACTGCAGCAACACGTGAAGGAGAAGAAGAAGAAGAAGAAGAAGAAGAAGAAGAAGAAGAAGAACTCACCTTTCTACCAGACAGGAACAATCCAACAGCAAAGATTAGTGGTAAATATGTGGATTTCATAAAGGAGATATGTTGCTATTTCATTGGAATAATGATTTTTATTTGATTAGCGTGACGATTACCATGATTGACATTTGTGGTCCTACATACATGTATTCTACTTTTGCAGTTTAGTGGACGTTTTAAGATATAAAAGTTGTCAATAAAACAAAATAGACAAAGCAGTAATTTGCCTACAACAACGTATTTGAAAATATTCCCTCAATCATGAAGCTTCATGTTGTGTCCAGATGGCGAAGCTGTGGCTGATGGCCGTGCTGCTGCTGTTGTCTGCGTCTGTTGGGAGTTCTATGGACCGTCTAGTGAACCTTCCCAATAAGTGAGTAAACATCCCCGACTGCTCGTTGTCTTTTCACGTTGACTCATTTCCAATTAGCCAATATTAAATGATATTATACAATATTAAATATTAAGCAGACTAGAAATAAATGATATATAACTTGAGTTCTTTTATCAAGTCTTTTATCAGGAGCAGCATGATGCTTAATGCAGCGTGTGTTCAGCAGCGAAGTAACGGTGTTTAGCACAAAAGAGGACTTTTCAGTCTGTGCAGACTGTGTGTTTCCTTTGAATCAAAGTCAAAGAAAAAACACTTTGAGTGACGCAGGTTGAGCAGTTACACAATGACACGATCAACGTTTCCATCCATTCCTCTGACTTTACGTTCTCTCACTCCTCTGCACCAATGACAGTTGGTATTTTACCTCTTTTCTTCTTCTGAACAATACGACCTGCGAGAGAAATCCACCTTCCACAGGGTGCAGATGTTGCACTTTGTGCTGCACCAACTCTGTGTAATACTTTATGTGGTACTTCAGGCTTGTAGTACTCTGGTGACAGGGTTTTTGCTGGAATCGCCGTCTGGTAGATATTTCTAATGAAAACATCCATTTAATAGTGCAGTACCTTCATTTTCCATTTAAGTGTTAAGACCCTCCCAGTGGTAAAAAAAGAAATGCTGTTGAACTAATTGTCGGCTTTGGCGCGTTTATAAATTCATAACGCGTTAATGTGCCGAGCCCAGAAAAATACTTGAAGCTCTGAAAACATCTAAATATATTGTTTATGTTGTGAATTTTTCTGTTTCTTCAAATAACTCTCTGGGCCTGTTGCTGTCTGTTGGGAGCAGTCAGCCTCATTTTGAAAGACCAGACGAGACCCAAATTGCACAAATCGTCAATGACCTCTGGAACAGGTGAGTCAGCTGGTGTTAAATAACAGACCAACTGTGATTGGCTCGTTGAATCACATGTTTTCTGTATTTCATTGAGGGTCATTAGGCACTGAGAGCTTTTAATGATACGTCCCCTTTAAAAAGCAGCTCTCTTTAACCTTTATTTAGTTCAGTTTACCCTTATTGAATGTGTATTATATGTATTATTTTAATTTCATGTCTGATTTTATATCATATTTCATCTTTTATTGTTGTAAAAAACATTCTGATGTCTGCACTTAAAATAATTATAATTAAATGACTTGTATTTCTATTATCTGACTTCAATCTGTTATTTACTTCAATGTTATTTATTCATAGTAAAAACAAAAATTAGCCTTTGAGTCGTTTCACAGTTTGAAACAATTCAACGTATCTTATTGAAAAACTTTTATCTGTCTCTCTTTTACATTTTGCATGCTTTTGCATTTTCCAATAAAAAGGTATTATTCATTCTATTATTTAGTTGAATGTTGCTAGATATGCATATTAAAAACTAAAATAAACTATACCACAACCCACATTTTTGCAGAATCCCGTAGATGAATTATTTCCATGGATGAGAAACTTGCAATGTGACATGTTTTTATATATCTGCTTAACTTATTGTCATAGTTAAATAGAAATACAATTCTTCCAAACAAACAAAAAACATGTAACTATGACAAACAATAGTGAAGCCGCAGAATTGCAAGAAAACTGACTTGTGAAATGAATCTACTGATTAGAATAAATATTAAAACGCGCTGCTCTGATCTTCTCTTCTGTTTCAAACACGTCAGTGACATTTTGTTCTGTTTTCATCTGGCAGGTATCGACCGTCCTACCAATCAAGATTCAACAAACATCCAAGGTCAGTAGGTGATGAAGTAAACATTCCTCAGGAAGTACTTTTCAAGATAAAAGCTCAAATGTTCTTTGTAGAGGAATGACTGATAACGAGTAATAAGCACGCAGGCTGTTTGTCTCCAGGGTTTTGCACATCAAGATAATGTTGCTAAAAAAGTCCTGGACAAACAATTGAGTTCTGACTTTCTATATATGATCTAAAATAGAGGAGATAACAGCTGTGCAGTAACAGTGACTGAAGTCTACAGTTTGTTAACGTGCTGCTGTAATGACGTCTGCCTCTCGTCTGGTGTCTCTGTTCCCTTTTACAGGAAAAACCCCATGTTCAGTCTGGCTGTGAAGATCCCGTACGACAACGACATGCAACGGTACGACGTCAGCGGAGTGAAGGACGTAGCCGAGAATGTGAGGAGAAAGATCGTAGGATGTGACGTCTACGCGAGCAAGACGATGGTCGCTGCCACGGTTTTGAAGTGGCCGAATGTTCTGGATCAGTGTCCTGATGCACAGGTACCATGGCAGGATGTTCTCAGAGAATGTCGAAGTAAAAGTATGACGTGGGCCAAGGTCGACAATAAATGCAGTCATGCAGTTACAGCTGGGAGAGCCGATCACGCAGAGTACCGCGTTCTGAACAACTTCAACACCTTGACGGAGAATCTCAACAAAAATGATTTCTTGCTTTTCTACGTTGTTGCTTCCCCGTGTGTTACGAGATGTTTATCCACAAACAGTGACTTTAGTATTTTAGAGAGCATTAGGGTGATTAAGAAGTGGACAAACTACGCTGTTGTGTTTTCCGACGTGTTTGCGCCTAAAGAAGGAGAACCGGTTCCCCCGGACAACCTCAGAGAAGCCCTTGAGCGGCTCGGGAAAAAGGTCGGGCTGCAGAACATCCTCCGATGTGACGGCTCGGTTCCGTGCACGAGTTGCTCCAGCGGCAAAGATGTCACGCCCTACTGTTACGACAGCAACGCACTAAAACCCGCTGCCAGAGACAACGCGCCGTCCACTTCAGTCAATGTGCCTCCGGGTGGCAACGCAAACGCTCCCTCAAAGACGGGTCAAAAGAAGAAGAACAACAACAACAACAATGAGAATCCAGGCGGTTCTACTAACGTTGATGAGGGAGGATGGCAGACTGCTGGTAAGCGCCGTGGCTGATGACACCTGATGAAGGTTCCCTCCTCACAAAGGTTCCTCCAGCTGCGTCATGGAGGCCTCTAGTAACCAGTGCAAGCGCACAACTTTAATGCTTTGTGAGACACACAGGGGGTTTTAATGTGGGTTCAGACTACAGATAGAAAGTGAGTGTGATGTAAACGAAGCTCAGTGTTTACTCGTGTCCCTCCCTCCCTGAAGTGTTGTTGAATCCTCTGGTCTTCTGCTCTTTCTGATTAAAGCTCGGCTCAGCATCACCTCGCATGTGTCTGCGTGTCCTTTCACAGTCTGGATCTTCTGTCGGGGACATTTTGTCTCTGTGCTCATTTGGCAGCTTTTAGACATCATCAGATGAAATAAAAGGTGTTGATATCTCCCAAACTCATACTGCAACTCATCCAGCACCCATCTGGTAACAAAGCATCACCTCCTGATGTGAAAGAAGCTACTTAATTAGGATTATTTGCTAGTTGACACTTGACCTGGTGCTTTGTTTTACGCACACTTGAGTCATTTAACGCTTAATTTAAGAATATTGGCAGATCGGATTACGTACAGTGATGGATGGATAACTATGAGTATAAATGCAAACACCGCCCCCTCCTGGCAGGAATGGGACACTGAAGACTCATGTTGGAGAAAGTAGTCGTATCAGCTGTATTAAGAACACACGTGTCCATGAGATCAAGAGGAAAACTGCACTCAATCATATTTAAGTGGGTTAACTAGTGAATTATTGACTCAGACTGATGCCGATCATATTGATCATACCTGTACATCTTGCTCTCCTCATCCTGCTCAGGTGAGTCAACTGAGTTTAATTAGCTTCATGGTCTAATGGGGTCGGGTTGGTAACTGCATCTTGCTCATGAGGCCGCCTGTAGCAGCACCACCTCCTTCTGGAGCAGACCAGTATTGCCTGATCGGTAAGCGATTTCAAATCATCAGTTTATATCATTTAGGTGTTTATTATTCTTATTCCATTCATTTGATTTCATCCTTCTGGCTGGTTTGAGCAGAACGTTGGTACAAAGTGCTCACGATCAAGGAACGCTGCCGGGTTTCATCCACCAACAGAGTCTGGAGCTGCTCTTACAGCATCACTGGGGTTTTAACAGAGAATTGTGTTTTAGTTTGAGACACTTTACAGTGTTTTCTGACGGGATGTTAAGGGCCACTCTAGCGTTTGATTTTTGCTAAAGTGGTTAACTGATCTTCCCCCCCTTACGCATCAGGAGTTATCTTGCTTGTCCTGTGTTCTTTGATCCTTTCGTTAATCGCGCTCCTCTTCCCCGGCTGTCTCAGGTTTACCCCCTTCGGTGTGCCGTGCAGTTTAAAAAAATCTTTGTTTTAATAATGGCTGTGTTGGAGGCTTGCGTAGCTTTTGACACGAGTCTAGAAAAATGGGTCGACGCACGCAAGGGACACGCAAGGGACACGCAAGGGACACGCAAGGGACACGCAAGGGACACGCAAGGGACACGCAAGGGGCTCTTGCGTCTACGTGTCCTCGCGTCTCTCTGAAAACGCTGAAGCATAAACTAGTCTTAAGTACGGTGGCCCTGAGGTGCAAAACACAACGACTTTAACTTCTTACGGAAAGGGGAGGGCCTTATAGCAGGAAGCGGAGGACGGACCCTTCTGATTGGACAGATGGACTGTCTGTCTTTTAACTCACTTTTTTTTTTCTTTTTTTTTTTTAGGGTGGACGCTACGGGCGGCACGGCTCAGGGACCGGAGTCCGATTCCTTGGCGTGAGGAGCTGGATGTGTGGCGGGGGTGCGTGACCCTTGAGAGCCACGTATCATTTCCTGTTTAAAAGACACAGTCCGTCCAATCAGAAGGGTCCGTCCTCTGCTTAATTTCGTTGTGCGTTCCTATTTGCCGTTGTGTTTGGCACCTCAGGGCCACCGTACTTGAGACCTCGTGTTATTTAACACAAAGCTTACCTATAAATAAAACTGGACGCTGTTTAAAACTAGAAATTCACCTTTTTCTTAAAACAAAAGGGGGATAGAGCAAGGATCCGACCACCATAACAGCCGAGTCACGTGTTCTCCGCGGGTCTGACCCTGCAGGACACATCTATAGCAAATTGTAAATTGGCTTATTTGAGGAAATTGCACTTTCTTGTTTCTTGTTCTCCTGAGTTTGTACCCTATGGTTGAACGCACTTATTGTACGTCGCTTTGGATAAAAGCGTCCGCTAAATGACATGTAATGTAATGGATGAGTCTTTAATGTCAAAGAGGAACTCCTTCAGGGGGAACCAGCAGCGAGAGCGTCCCCACCCTGACAGCTTCGCCAACAGATGTTGAGGACTTCTGCTCGGTGGATGACTCGCAGATTCTGCTCAAGACAAAGAAGCTTCCCGTTTCCATCTGTTCATGAGAAACTTGCATTAATAAGAGAAGAACAACATGGACTTGTGGCCTAAACTCATAAAACATACAAACTCTCAAAGTTTAATCCGTTAAAAAAGGTCATTTCAGATCAATAAAAACAATAACAAAAGTGTTGTAGATGAACACTTTGTCTGTGAATACTGATCATTTTGAAGAGATCTCTGTTCTAGCGCCACCATGAGGTCAAAAGACGGCACTAAAGGCCCAAACACAAACCCAGGACACGCGTTGATTGTTTCTCTGTACACGGTGACGCATCACTAGCGGGTAACAGGTGGAATTTGGGAACATTTCAATAGTTTGACATCACACCTGTTTGTATCATACATTATAATTGAGGAATGGATCCATTCACAACGGCTCTGCTCTTTGAGTCTGATCTTCATTTAGTATTTGGTGCGTTTTTACTGGGTGTCCATTAGACGCTGGAAGCGGCTGAATGTCAAACTTCCTCTTCTTTGTCTTCAGAAGCGTCTGCTGGGCGGAACCCGTGAGCTCACATCTCACCAACAAACCTTCTTCAACGTCTTCCTCATTTCTGAGAAAGTTCAAAAGAAGAACCTCCCTGAGGGAACGCTCCTCTTTATAAACGCTGCTTCCCCCCGACCGTCTTCACTGCAGCAACACGTGAAGGAGAAGAAGAAGAAGAAGAAGAAGAAGAAGAAGAAGAAGAACTCACCTTTCTACCAGACAGGAACAATCCAACAGCAAAGATTAGTGGTAAATATGTGGATTTCTTAAAGGAGATATGTTGCTATTTCATTGGAATAATGATTTTGTGTCCAGATGGCGAAGCTGTGGCTGATGGCCGTGCTGCTGCTGTTGTCTGCGTCTGTTGGGAGTTCTATGTACCGTCCCGAAAAGTGAGTAAACATCCCCGACTGCTCGTTGTCTTTTCACGTTGACTCATTTCCAATTAGCCAATATTAAATGATATTATACAATATTAAATATTAAGCAGGCTAGAAATTAATGATAAATAACTTGAGTTCTTTTATCAAGTCTTTTATGAGGAGCAGCATGATGCTTAATGCAGCGTGTGTTCAGCAGCGAAGTAACGGTGTTTAGCACAAAAGAGGACTTTTCAGTCTGTGCAGACTGTGTGTTTCCTTTGAATCAAAGTCAAAGAAAAAACACTTTGAGTGACGCAGGTTGAGCAGTTACACAATGACACGATCAGCGTTTCCATCCATTCCTCTGACTTTACGTTCTCTCACTCCTCTGCACCAATGACAGTTGGTATTTTACCTCTTTTCTTCTTCTGAACAATACGACCTGCGAGAGAAATCCACCTTCCACAGGGTGTAGATGTTGCACTTTGTGCTGCACCAACTCTGTGTAATACTTTATGTGGTACTTCAGGCTTGTAGTACTCTGGTGACAGGGTTTTTGCTGGAATCGCCGTCTGGTAGATATTTCTAATGAAAACATCCATTTAATAGTGCAGTGCCTTCATTTTCCATTTAAGTGTTAAGACCCTCCCAGTGGTAAAAAAAGAAATGCTGTTGAACTAATTGTCGGCTTTGGCGCGTTTATAAATTCATAACGCGTTAATGTGCCGAGCCCAGAAAAATACTTGAAGCTCTGAAAACATCTAAATATATTGTTTATGTTGTGAAGTTTCTTCAAATAACTCTCTGGGCCTGTTGCTGTCTGTTGGGAGCAGTCAGCCTCATTTTCCAAGACCAGACGAGACCCAAATTGCAGAAATCGTCAATGACCTCTGGAACAGGTGAGTCAGCTGGTGTTAAATAACAGACCAACTGTGATTGGCTCGTTGAATCACATGTTTTCTGTATTTCATTGAGGGTCAGAAGGCACTGAGAGCTTTTAATGATACGTCCCCTTTAAAAAGCAGCTCTCTTTAACCTTTATTTAGTTCAGTTTACCCTTATTGAATGTGTATTATATGTATTATTTTAATTTCATGTCTGATTTTATATCATATTTCATCTTTTATTGTTGTAAAAAACATTCTGATGTCTGCACTTAAAATAATTATAATTAAATAATTAAATGACTTGTATTTCTATTATCTGACTTCAATCTGTTATTTACTTCAATGTTATTTATTCATAGTAAAAACAAAAATTAGCCTTTGAGTCGTTTCATAGTTTGAAACAATTCAACGTATCTTATTGAAAAACTTTTATCTGTCTCTCTTTTACATTTTGCATGCTTTTGCATTTTCCAATAAAAAGGTATTATTCATTCTATTATTTAGTTGAATGTTGCTAGATATGCATATTAAAAACTAAAATAAACTATACCACAACCCACATTTTTGCAGAATCCCGTAGATGAATTATTTCCATGGATGAGAAACTTGCAATGTGACATGTTTTTATATCTGCTTAACTTATTGTCATAGTTAAATAGAAATACAATTCTTCCAAACAAACAAAAAACATGTAACTATGACAAACAATAGTGAAGCCGCAGAATTGCAAGAAAACTGACTTGTGAAATGAATCTACTGATTAGAATAAATATTAAAACGCGCTGCTCTGATCTTCTCTTCTGTTTCAAACACGTCAGTGACATTTTGTTCTGTTTTCATCTGGCAGGTATCGACCGTCCTACCAATCAAGATTCAACAAACATCCAAGGTCAGTAGGTGATGAAGTAAACATTCCTCAGGAAGTACTTTTCAAGATAAAAGCTCAAATGTTCTTTGTAGAGGAATGACTGATAACGAGTAATAAGCACGCAGGCTGTTTGTCTCCAGGGTTTTGCACATCAAGATAATGTTGCTAAAAAAGTCCTGGACGAACAATTGAGTTCTGACTTTCTATATATGATCTAAAATAGAGGAGATAACAGCTGTGCAGTAACACGTGACTGAAGTCTACAGTTTGAGGCGGATCCTTTATTAACGTGCTGCTGTAATGACGTCTGCCTCTCGTCTGGTGTCTCTGTTCCCTTTTACAGGAGATTCCCCATGTTCAGTCTGGCTGTGAGGATCCCGTACAACAACAAGATGCAACAGTACGACGTCAGCAGAGTCAATGACGACACCGAGAATGTGTGGAGAAAGATCATAAAATGTGACGTCTACGCGAGCAAGACGATGGTCGCTGCCACGGTTTTGAGGTGGCCGAATGTTCTGGATCAGTGTCCTAATGCACAGGTACCATGGAAGAAAGTTTTAAAAAAATGTCGAAGTAAAAGTATGACGTGGGACGAGGTCAACAATACATGCAGTGGTGCAGTTAGATTTGGGAGAGCCGATCACGCAGAGTACCGCGTTCTGAAACACTTCAACACCTTGATGAAGAATATCAACAGAAATGATTTCTTGCTTTTCTACGTTCCTGCTTCCCCGTGTGATCAGAAATGTGCTTCCGAGACGAGTCGTTTTAGTATTTTGGAAAAAATCCATGTGATTACGGAATGGAGAAACCACGCTGTTGTGTTTTCTAAAGTGTTTAAGCCTAAAGGAGGAGAAGAGGTTCCCGTGGGGAACCTCACAGGAGCCCTTGAGCGGCTCGGGGAAAAGGTCGGGCTGCAGAACATCCTCCGATGTGACGGCTCGGTTCCGTGCACGAGTTGCTCCAGCGGCAAAGATGTCACGCCCTTCTGTTACGGCATCAACGCACCAAAACCCGCTGCCAGAGACAACCCGCCGTCCACTTCAGTCAATGTGCCTCCGGGTGGCAACGCAAACGCTCCCTCAAAGACGGGTCAAAAGAAGAAGAACAACAACAACAATGAGAATCCGGGCGGTTCTACTAACGTTGATGAGGAAGGATGGCAGATTGCTGTCCAGCGCCGTGGCTGATGACACCTGATGAAGGTTCCCTCCTCACAAAGGTTCCTCCAGCTGCGTCATGGAGGCCTCTAGTAACCAGTGCAAGCGCACAACTTTAATGCTTTGTGAGACACACAGGGGGTTTTAATGTGGTTTCACACTACAGATAGAAAGTGAGTGTGATGTAAACGAAGCTCAGTGTTTACTCGTGTCCCTCCCTCCCTGAAGTGTTGTTGAATCCTCTGGTCTTCTGCTCTTTCTGATTAAAGCTCGGCTCAGCATCACCTCGCATGTGTCTGCGTGTCCTTTCACAGTCTGGATCTTCTGTCGGGGACATTTTGTCTCTGTGCTCATTTGGCAGCTTTTAGACATCATCAGATGAAATAAAAGGTGTTGATATCTCCCAAACTCACACTGCAACTCATCCAGCACCCATCTGGTAACATCCCAGTCTGATTCAATGCAAAAAGAAAGGTTATCAAACACGAATTATTACTTTGCGGTTAAATATAACGTGTATTCCAACAGTTTGACATAACAAGGACGTCTTATCCAAACAGTTTAATATATATATATATATATATATAAAACAATATTCAGAATATGGTAATTACCATATCATAACTAATATATATATAATATAATGAATATTTTAAAGGATAAATATATTACAATATAATATCTTATTATTCATTTATTTATTTATAAATGTTTCCTGATTCCTGATTTTCTATAATACTTAAAATCTTAATTTACAAACATTACCCGGTACATAATCCACGTTTCAAAAAGACAAACATTGACTATTTGTAAAATGTTTTGAATATAATAAACAACAAATAAATATGTGTATATTCTTTTTTCCGCACCGCTCATGGTGGGGCCGCGCCCCGTTGAGGCCTCCATGCTGGAGGAACCTTTGTGAGGAGGGAACCTTCATAAGCCGTTAATCCCCTTGAGCCGGCCAGCGGTCTTCAATCCATCGTCAACACCCGTAGGAGCGCGCTGCTGTTGATGAGGCGGAATTGGTGAAGAGGACGGCGCTTTGCGGCGCGGTTTTCGGTCGTTGCAGCAGGTCGTGACATCAACTCATGCGGCCTGTAGTCGTCGCATCGGAGGACGTTCTGCAGCCAGAACACAGATCACATGATCACAGGAATGAGAGAAACAGGCTGGATACGAGAGTCGATCCACACAATTGTATCGGTGTGGATTTATTCCAATTCTGAAATAAACTTTCAAAGCAAACAAATCAACGGCCCATTTAATTGCTCATTCTTATTTAAAATTAAATACAATTACAAAGGCAGCTCCACTAGTTTTTCATACATGTTTTTCTAAAGAATTGTATTTGTATTTAACTATGACAATACGTTAACCGGATATCAAACATGTCACGTCCCTCTGATGGAACCCAAACGCAGACCAGACCAGATGGGTTCAGGTGAAAACAAAGAGTCTTTATTGACACTGTGCAGGAGTAGTCCAACGTGCAGAATGGCGAGTCAAGGTGAGGTGGTGGGGGTGGAGGCGTCTCCGTGGCCAGGCGAGGTTGACGGGTTCCCAGGTGCAGAACTAGAAAACAGGACAAAAGACAAGTAAGTGTTTCTCAAGGGAATTCTCGGGATCTCAGTAAGTAGCGGTGGTAGCGAATGCAGGCACACGTACTACTTCGTCTAACAATCCGGCAAGGACTGGATGTCGGTCTCAGCTTAACTAGGGTGGCTAATCAAGATCAGGTGTGTTGGCTTGATTGGCCGCAGGCCTGGAACTCTCCGCCTCTCCACGTTGCTCGGTAACCATGAAAAACAAACAGACAATAGGGAAACATGCTCAGGGAGCTGGGGTCGTGACAGTACCCCCCCTCCGACGGACGCCCCCGGGCGGACCACCCGGTGCACCGGGGTGGCGTTGGTGGAACACCCTCAGCAGGTCAGCGTCCAGGATCTGACGCCGCGGAACCCAGCACCTTGCTTCTGGACCATAGCCCCTCCAGTCCACAAGGTACTGGAAACCCCGGCCTCGTCGCCGGGAGTCCATGATGCGTCGCACCGTGTAGGCAGGACCTCCGTCAATCATCCGAGGGGGAGGAGGCCGAGAGGGAGGGGGTAGCAGGGGACTGAGAAGGACCGGCTTGATGCGGGATACATGAAAAGCAGGATGTACCTTGAGGGATTTGGGAAGCCTCAGCCGGACAACTGCCGGGTTGATGACCCTCTCTACCTTGAACGGCCCAATATACTTGGGGTTCAGCTTCTTGGATTCAGTTCGCAGTGGAAGGTCCCGGGTGGCCAACCAGACCTTGTCCCCCACCTTATAGTGGGGTGCGGGGGAACGGCGACGGTTGGCCTGGGCCTGGTACTGACCAGAAGCTCTCAAGAGGGCTGCCCTGGCCTGGTGCCATGTCCGGTGGCAGCGCCGGAAATGAGCCTGGACCGAGGGAACCGCAATCTCCTTCTCCTGCGAGGGGAACAACGGGGGTTGATAGCCGTATAGGCATTGAAAGGGCGACATACCTGTGGCGGCGGTAGGGAGCGTGTTGTGGGCATACTCAGCCCAAGGCAGCCGGGAGGACCAAGTGGTGGGGTTAGAAGAGACCAGGCATCGCAGTGTTGCCTCCATCTTCTGGTTGGCCCTCTCCGCTTGGCCGTTGGACTGAGGGTGGAATCCGGAGGAGAGACTGGCAGTGGCGCCGATGGCAGTGCAGAATGCCTTCCATACCGCCGATGTGAATTGGGGACCTCGGTCGGATACGATGTCCCTCGGCAGACCGTGGATCCTAAAAACCTCCTTGACCAGGATAGCAGCAGTCTGTGTAGCTGAGGGTAGTTTTGGGAGGGGCACGAAGTGTGCAAATTTGCTGAATCTATCAACTACGGTTAGAACAACTGTGTTACCTTCAGATAGGGGAAGACCGGTTACAAAATCCAGAGCCAGGTGGGACCAGGGCCGCCTGGGAATTGGTAGAGGGTGAAGTAGTCCTGCACTGGGTCGATTTGTTCCCTTATTCCGTGCACAGACTGGACAGGCAGCGACAAACCCCTGAGTGTCCTTTCCCATGGCTGGCCACCAGAAGCGTCTGCGCAACAGCGCCATGGTACGGGCCACGCCCGGATGGCAAGCAATCCTCGAGGCGTGTGCCCACTGGAGTACCGCCGATCGAAGGGGTTCGGGCACAAACAAACGACCCGGTGGGCCATTACCTGGACCAGGTTGGCTCCGAAGGGCAGTCTTTACCTCCTCTTCGATCCTCCAGACTACTGCCCCCACCACGAGGCTCCGGGGTAGGATGGTCTCCGTCCTGGCCCTTGTCTCCTCGGTCCTCGCGAATACCCGGGACAGCGCGTCCGCCTTGCCATTCCGGGAGCCTGGTCGATACGTGAGGGAAAAGTTGAAGCGACCAAAAAATAAGGCCCACCTGGCTTGACGTGAGTTGAGACGTTTAGCCGATTGCACGTATGCAAGATTCTTGTGGTCGGTCCAGACGATAAATGGTTGTTCCGCTCCCTCAAGCCAATGGCGCCACTCCTCCAAGGCAAGCTTGACGGCGAGTAGTTCTCTGTTCCCCACGTCGTAGTTTCTCTCTGCTGGGGAAAGACGACGAGAGAGAAAAGCACACGGGTGGAGCTTACCATCGGCAGAGCTACGTTGGGACAGGATGGCGCCTACGCCAACCTCAGAAGCATCCACCTCCACCACGAACTGACGTTTGGGGTCCGGCTGTGTGAGAATGGGTGCCGTGGTGAACCGGTGCTTTAGGTCCCGGAATGCTCTGTCCGCCTCCGGGCTCCAGCAGAAGGGCCTGGCACTGGACGTCAGGGCTGTCAACTGGGCGGCCACCCGGCTGTAGTCGCGGATAAACCGGCGGTAGAAATTTGCAAACCCCAGGAACCTTTGGAGTTGCAATCTAGTAACAGGCTGAGGCCAGTCCAGAACCGCCCTCACTTTCTCGGGATCCATCCTCACCTGTCCCTCCGAAATAATGTATCCAAGGAATGATGTTGTGTGGGCGTGGAAGTCGCACTTCTCTGCTTTAACGAAGAGGCGATTCTCCAAAAGGCGTTGAAGGACCTGCTGGACATGCTGGGTGTGGATACTGTAGTTCTCCGAGAAGACCAGTATGTCATCCAGGTAGACAAACACAAAACGCCCAATCATGTCGCTAAGTAGCTCGTTTATCATCCTCTGGAATACTGCAGGGGCGTTAGTAAGGCCGAATGGCATGACTAGGTACTCGAAATGGCCCATGGGGGTGTTGAACCCAGTCAGCCATTCGTCCCCTTCTCTTATTCGGATGAGGTGATAAGCGTTGCGGAGATCAAGCTTAGTAAACACCGAAGCGCCCTGCAGGGAGTCAAAGGCAGAGTTCATCAAGGGCAGAGGGTACTTGTTCTTGATGGTTATATTATTCAAACCCCGGTAATCAATACAAGGCCGAAGGGACCCATCCTTTTTACCCACAAAGAAGAATCCAGCCCCTAGGGGGGAAGATGAGTGACGAATTAGGCCCGCTGCCAGGGCATCCCTGATGTAGGTCTCCATGGCCTCGCGCTCCGGTCGGGAGATGCTATAGAGGCGTCCCTTGGGAAAGGTGGCGCCAGGAATCAGGTTGATTGCACAGTCATAGGGTCTGTGAGGAGGAAGGGCCAGTGCCTGTTGTTTACTAAAAACCTCACCTACGCTGTGATAAACCGTTGGCACCAGAGTCAAATCCGGGGGGGGGGAAGACACCACCTGGCGGGGGATAGAGTGGGAGCAGGCAGATTTAAGACAGTTAGCATGACAGTGAGTACTCCAACTAGTTACCTTGCCTGTCACCCAATCCAGGGTGGGGTTGTGTTTCCTCAGCCAAGGGTGACCAAGAACCAGGGGCATGTGTGGTGAGGACAGGATGAAGAAGGAGATGTCTTCCGAGTGGTTGCCCGATAACTGCATCTTCACTGGCTCCGTTCTCATGGTTACCCGTGCTAGTAGTCTGCCGTCGAGGGTGGTCGCTTCCATGGCCTCCGGAAGTTGTTCCTTGGAGAGCCCCAGCTGTTCCACCAGACTAGCATCGATGAAGCTGTCATCTGCGCCAGAGTCAACGAGTGCATTAATCTCCACAGACTGGTCTCTCTTGGTGAGGGTGACAGGAAAAAGGGGTCTGGCACGAGGGGAGGGAGTCTGAGTGGTTTGGCTCGCTAGAAGGCCTCCCAAATTTAGCGAGCCCGGGAGTTTCCCTGGCACTGAGGACAGGAAGAGATGTAATGGCCCGCACGTCCGCAGTAGAGGCAGCTCCTGGTATCTCGCCGCCGCTGGCGCTCTTCAGTGGACAACCCCTGTCTGCCCACCTGCATTGGTTCAGGGTCAGGCAGTCTCACCTCCCTTGTCTCGCTAAGTGTCGGGCGATTGGGGTGCTCTGTGCCTTGAAAGAAATTGGGTGACCGTGGATGGTTTGGCAATCCCAACCGTCTCTCCCTTCTTCTCTCCCGACATCTGTTATCCACCCGGATGGACAAGGCCACCAGGTCTTCGAGATTCTGTGGCTCAGGATAGGAAATTAACTCGTCCTTCAGTGGCTCGGTCAACCCCTGGTAGAACACTGCCTGTAGGGACTCGTTGTTCCACCCACTCTCTACAGCCAGTGTTCGGAATTCAATCACATATTCTGCCACGCTGCGGTTTCCCTGACGCACAGCGAACAGGCGCTTTGCTGCATCCTTACCCCGGGTGGGGTGATCGAACAGCCTCCTCAGCTCTGCCGTGAATTCCTGGTATGCGGTGGTACAGGGGTCTCGTTGCTCCCAAATAGCCGAAGCCCACTCCAGCGCTTTTCCCCGGAGCAGCCCAATAACAAAGGCTATCTTAGCCTTGTCCGAGTGGTAGGTTTGAGGTTGGAGGTCAAAAACCAGACCGCATTGTAACAAGAAGGATCTGCAACCTCCCAGATCTCCCTCATACCTCTCCGGTGTGGGCACCTTGGGCTCCCGGACCGATGGGGAAACTTCTCCAGCCTCGACCAGGGCTGGGGGTGATGCAGTTGGCGGAGACGCAGCAGGAGCATTTAGCTGGGCCTGAATGGCAGAAAGGCTGGCAGATAAGGCTTGTACCGACGACATGATCTCCTGTAGGGCGGTGCTGTGTTGCCCTAACAAATTTCCTTGTAGGGACACCGCATGGCTCACAGAGTCTAGATCCGCTGGGTTCATGGTGGCCGGATTGTTCTGTCACGTCCCTCTGATGGAACCCAAACGCAGACCAGACCAGATGGGTTCAGGTGAAAACAAAGAGTCTTTATTGACACTGTGCAGGAGTAGTCCAACGTGCAGAATGGCGAGTCAAGGTGAGGTGGTGGGGGTGGAGGCGTCTCCGTGGCCAGGCGAGGTTGACGGGTTCCCAGGTGCAGAACTAGAAAACAGGACAAAAGACAAGTAAGTGTTTCTCAAGGGAATTCTCGGGATCTCAGTAAGTAGCGGTGGTAGCGAATGCAGGCACACGTACTACTTCGTCTAACAATCCGGCAAGGACTGGATGTCGGTCTCAGCTTAACTAGGGTGGCTAATCAAGATCAGGTGTGTTGGCTTGATTGGCCGCAGGCCTGGAACTCTCCGCCTCTCCACGTTGCTCGGTAACCATGAAAAACAAACAGACAATAGGGAAACATGCTCAGGGAGCTGGGGTCGTGACAAAACATGTCAGAAGGTTTCTTATCTGTAGAAATAATAAATATGTTATGCAAGGTAATGCAACAATGAGGGTTGTCATATAGTTTATTTTAGTTTTTAATATCCATACCTAAAAACTTCAACTAACAGAATGAATCCAGATAACTTTTTTTAAAGTTTTAAAAAGCTGTTTCAAGATACGTGGAATTGTTTCACGAACTAACACGACAAAAAGGCAATTTTGAATAAATAACTAACAAGAGATTGAGGTCAAATACAAATAAACGTGTTTTAATTAATTAATCACTTTAAAATGCAGGCTTTATAATTGTGATGGGTGGAGCTTCCCCCTCCCTCTACCTGTTTGGCCACACCCCTCTAATTAGAGATTCGCTACAGGTGAATACTTCCTGGTTTCTTTTAAATGGCCCCAGGTTCTCCCAGCTCCACACACGGCCTCAGGAATGACTGCAGCTACTCAAGGTGCAGCGCTGAGCGCTAAAGGGGACCAGTCATAGAGCTCCCACCCCACCGGTGCAGCACCCACCATGCGCGGCTGCACAGAGTGCAATTCCCAGGTATGTCTGTTTTTAGCTGGGGTTTTTTATTAGTTTTGGTTAAATATGCTCCATAGCGGTGCCACGATGTTCAGTGGCATTTTAAATTGTGTATGACTTTTTTTTTTGGAACAGGAACGGGGAAGTTATGTCTGCTTCTGGTGGTAGCTGAGCTCTAGCCACTGCTGTCTTTGCCCCCCTTCTCCGAATGTTTGTATTTATGGTTACCTTGTTTATGAATTGAGTTCTTCTTTTCCTTCAGGTGTTCACGTGTTGCTGCAGTGAAGACGGTCGGGAGGAAGCAGCGTTCATAAAGAGGAGCGTTCCCTCAGGGAGGTTCTTCTTTTGAACTTTCTCAGAAATGAGGAAGACGTTGAAGAAGGTTTCTTGGTGAGATGTGAGCTCACGGGTTCCGCCCAGCAGACGCTTCTGAAGACAAAGAAGAGGAAGTTTGACATTCAGCCGCTTCCAGCGTCTAATGGACACCCAGTAAAAACGCACCAAATACTAAATGAAGATCAGACTCAAAGAGCAGAGCCGTTCTGAATGGATCCATTCCTCAATTATAATGTATGATACAAACAGGTGTGATGTCAAACTATTGAAATGTTCCCAAATTCCACCTGTTACCCGCTAGTGATGCGTCACCGTGTACAGAGAAACAATCAACGCGTGTCCTGGGTTTGTGTTTGGGCCTTTAGTGCCGTCTTTTGACCTCATGGTGGCGCTAGAACAGAGATCTCTTCAAAATGATCAGTATTCACAGACAAAGTGTTCATCTACAACACTTTTGTTATTGTTTTATTGATCGGAAATTACCTTTTTTAACGGATTAAACTTTGAGAGTTTGTATGTTTTATGAGTTTAGGCCACAAGTCCATGTTGTTCTTCTCTTATTAATGCAAGTTTCTCATGAACAGATGGAAACAGGAAGCTTCTTTGTCTTGAGCAGAATCTCCGAGTCATCCACCGAGCAGAAGTCATCAACATCTGTTGGCGAAGCTGTCGTGGGGACGCTCTTGCTGCTGGTTCCCCCTGAAGGAGTTCCTCTTTGACATTAAAGACTCATCCAAGTCATTTACATCTTAATCACATCTTAATGACGCATAATAAAGAATCCTCTTCAGGCCGAAGTCAAGCATGAGTGTTTTTAACTTGTTGTACCAAGAGCTTAAAAGACAATATTTTCTATTAGTCCCTTGATCACTTGGTGCGTATGGTGTTCATGACCTGAGCGGCCTCGTCAGCAAGATCAACGTTGTGCACCGGTGGTCCGGTTACGCCTTTGTGTTTTCCGAAGCCGACCGCGCCGCCGGATCCCTCCAGTGCCCCGCGGTCTCTAAACTGGGGCTCGACAATATCTTCCGCTGCTACGAACCCGCAGGCGAGGCGTTACGCTGCGACAGCTGCACTTTAGGCGCAGAGGGCGCGCCCTCGTGCAGGAGCATGAGCATGAACAAGGACAGGAGCATGAGCATGAACAAGGGCAGGAGCATGAGCATAAGCATGGGCAGGAGCAGGAGCAAGGGCAGGAGCATGGGCATAAGCATGGGCAGGAGCAAGGGCAGGACCATGCGCATAAGCATGGGCAGGAGCAGGAGCAAGGGCAGGACCATGCGCATAAGCATGGGCAGGAGCAGGAGCATAAGCATGGGCAGGACCAGGAACAGGAGCAGAGGCAAGTGATGGGGGTGGAGGGACGCGGGTAACCACGTAAGGACCCCACAAAGCTTCCTGAGACAAACCAGCACCGCTTTCTCAAGCCTTCAATAGATTTAGCGGCCTATTCGAGCCCTTGCAGCGCCTCTCTGCTGCCATTGCAAAGTATTCGGATTTATTTTTCAACCTTAATCTAGTTAAACTGGTATCAGTGTTGATGACTAATGCTCTGATATACTGTAAGTCGCTGTACTTCTGTTCTGCTTCTCTGATTAAAGCTCATCTCAGCATCGACTGGTGACGGAACACCTCTGCGGTTGTCGCCATCGGCTCAGGGACACGGAACACCTCCGCGGTTGTCGGCGGCAGCTCGGGGACAGGGAACACCTCCGCAGTCGTTGTCGGCTCGGAGACACGGAACACCTCCGCAGTCGGCGGCTCAGCCCCCCCCATAACCCACCCCGTAGGCCCCCCCTCAAGGGCCGGATCCCAGACGGCCCTCAAATCACCAACGGGAGGGTGGGAGAGGACCATGGAATGGGAGGGAGCCTGAGTCTCGGAGCGGGGACTGGGGGCGTCGGGGTCATGAGTCTCGGAGCGGGGACTGGCCGAGTCGGAGTCATGGATGAGAGTCTCGGAGCGGGGACTGGCCGAGTCGGGGGCATTGAACGTGGGGCCGGTACTGGTCGGGTCGGGGGCATGGAACGTGGGGCCGGTACTGGTCGGGTCGGGGGCATGGATCGCGGGGCCGGTACCGGGGTCGGGGGCATGAATCGTGGGGCCGGTACCGGGGGAATGGATCGTGGCACTGGCTCTGGGGTCGGGGGCATGGATTGTGGCACTGGCTCGGGGGTCGGGGGCATGGATCGTGGCACTGGCTCGGGGGTCGTGGACCTGGATCGGGGCGTCGGATCGGGGGTCATGGGCTTGGGTCGGGAGGCCGGGAAGGGAATCTGCTGCGGCCCAGCGCTGGACATTGTGCGCTGCGACCGAGCGGGGTCGGGACGTCGCTGCGGCCCAGCGCTGGACATTGTGCGCTGCGGCCGAGCGTGGGGAGCATAGGTGGCCTGGAGTCGGACTGCAAGGTTCATTACCCGCTCCCAGTGGGTCTCGCCGTCGGACAGGTAGTACAGGTACCCAGCTGGAACCCCCGGGAGGACCTTTCCCCCATTACGGGCGGCCCGCTGGAGACTACGTGGACCGCCCATTGCCAGACGGGTTCCCCTGAAGTCTTCCAGGGGAAAAAACTCTGCTGAGTCCTTCTTTGGTCGCGTCATTCTGTCAGGGGGGCGGGTGGAAGGCAGGACTCAGATGCAAACTTCTCCGAAACAAGACTATTATAGTTACTAGATCCGAAATCCAAAAGGCCAAGGGGCAAAAACACACAGGCATATAACTACAGCTATCCACAACAGGAGACAAGAACATGCGTGACGAAAGACAATGACGCGACCAAGTGACACAAGAGACACACGGCTTAAATACACAAGGGAGGTGCAGGTGATTGGACACAGGTGGAAACTATTAGACGATCACAGGGGATGACAGGACAAGGCAGGAAGTGAAGTTACCCGGGGACACGAGTGGCAGAAAACTACAAAATACAACAGGAAGTGAACCACACCGTGACAGATAGGATATTTTCTGCCTCCTTCCACAGTAGCAGAAGTGATCTCACTCGCGCTAACTGGTGGGACATTAATATCTACATTAACTATCCTAGTGAAGGCAGTGTCCTAACTGCTAGGAATGTCTTTTGGCCTGCTTTCTGCAGGGCCAGAGTGCCCTCGCTCAAGCTAACTCAGAAGCCTGCACTGACGAGTGGCCACATTTAACTCTCTAGGCTATGGGACATGTATAGCTCCTCTTCAGCCTGAAGGCTGATGACACAACAGGGTGGTGAGCCTTATCGGCATGTCCCCTTTCCACCTCATGCTTGCCCTCTCAGCTTTGCTGCAGCAGGCTACCTATTGCCGCTTCCAACGGCTGAAATGATTTCACTGCAGATATTGCCCTCATATCGAGGGAACTGGGACATCTGATGTCCACCCTGCTCCAGACTCTCCGCTGGGTTTGGCTGGCGCAGTCACCCCTGTCAGAGGCATATTGGACAATCCTCCGTAGTGTCCCCGTGGAAGCCTGACAATCTTTTTTCAGGTGCTAAACCAGGTGCCTCCGCGAAGTATAGTAGATAGCCGGGGCAGACAGCAGATCTGTTTATTCACAGGAACATGCCAGCGTATCTATGGGGTTCCACTTTGGCCCTCCTCAGCCCTCAGCTAACTCAAGTAACTGACACAAGTTGCCTGGACGCCAGCTTGTACCCATGCAACCCTACCATATGTTCCACAGAGGCAACCGCCGAACCTGGGGCCCAGTCTTTGTCAAAACCCTCAAGCAGGGTGGCCAAGAAATTAGGTCTCAGGGCCAGCCTTTGGTTATTTCTACCAGCAGCAGATTGGCTACTGGGTAGTTCATGCATCAGACCCCAGGGTTGTTTTTACCCTATCCCAAGGGTATAAGGTATAAGGTGAACACGAGGTGGAACCACCGTAGCCCTCCTCAGAGCACTACCACCGTTAGGGTGGCCCTGTGG
Organism: Gasterosteus aculeatus; assembly: GCF_964276395.1. NCBI lineage: Eukaryota > Metazoa > Chordata > Actinopteri > Perciformes > Gasterosteidae > Gasterosteus > Gasterosteus aculeatus. Next base: position 20,554,679 of record NC_135696.1, on the reverse strand, counting down.
GGCTGTCCATCGCCCCAGCGCATGTGGACGACTTCCCGACAGCCTCTCCCGTTCTAAGATGTAGACGGTTGTCTTACATCTTTTTCCGCCTATAGGGTGGACTGACAGCAGGCGACTCCAGGCTGCACAGCTTCCACTTGTATGCCAAGTCTCGGGACAATGGTAGCATCAAAACACTTATCCCCAGGAAGCCCCTGTGGCATTTTGCCTGTCACAGCAGATACCTGCCTCTGAAGGCAGCGCGCAGGAGTGTAGAACAGGACACTGCTTTGGACAACAGGAGCCTGCAAATGTTCAAGAGCTAGCGCTCAAGCATTTCCCACTATACCATGAGGGAAAGCAGGTGTTTGCCCGGTTGGACAACACCTTTGCTGTGTTGACGCCAATATCAGGGGGGGTGGCAACTGATTACGCTTACTTGGGCAGCCTTTGCCTAACCAGCCTTCGGGCAATAACCCAGCCAGGAGTGGCTACTGCATCCAGAGTTAATGTCGACCCACTGCCCCCACCGGTTCTCCCTGACAGAGGGGACCACCGCTCTGGGTCAAGATGTTCTGGCTCACACGTGGCCAGAGAATCCTCTTTGGGCCTTTGCCTCTGATCCGTTCTTTACGAACCTCTTGTTGCAACCGAAGGGCTGGGTTTGGCATCCCAATCCCTGACACCTTCAACTATGGACCTGGCCACAAGAAGACCCGACTGGGCGCTAGGTGGTTTCAAAATGGGAAAATATTCCCCACTTTCTCTCTTCATTGAACCCAACCAAGTGGATATCCTTATAACATTGCCGCCCAAACAGCGCCTCGCCACTGCAGACTATACTGGATCAATTTACCTACAAAATAATTGTTTTGCCGTCTCGGTGCAACTGGGTCCTAAATAAACTGATCGTAACACAAGGACCTGGGTGACTACGGTGGTTCAGGGGTCGGTCACAGGAGAGGATCCTTTTTACAATTAAAAGTATGTCATTAAATAATCATTTGAATTGTTTAAAGATGACAATCACTGAGTTAAAGGAGTCCAGTCCACAGAAGGAGGAAGTCAGTACATAACTTTGTATGGAACTACTTTTTTAAAGTAGATGAAAACAGGAAGCTTCTTTGTCTTGAGCAGAATCTGCGAGTCATCCACCGAGCAGAAGTCATCAACATCTGTTGGCGAAGCTGTCGTGGGGACGCTATCGCTGCTGGTTCCCACTGAAGGAGTTCCTCTTTGACATTAACGACTCATCCAAGTCATTTACATCTTAATCACATCTTAAAGACGGATAATAAATAATTCTCTCCAGGCCGAAGTCAAGCATGAGTGTTTTTAACTGGTTGTACCAAGAGCTTAAACTAAAGACGATATTTTCTATTAGTCCCTTGATCACTTGGTGCGTATAGTGTTCATGGCCTGAATGGGTTGGTGAATAAAAGGTACATGGAAAGTTCCCTGGTGTACAGAAACGTGTCCATCACAATCTTCCCCCGAACCCAAATGGGGGTTCAACCGTCTGTGTCCTCTCACGTTGTACTAAACGCAAACGTCTTTCCCTTTGGGCCACTGAAACTCAGAAAAGCACCGTGAGACGAAGGCGCTCGGTCTCCATCGAGGAATAAGGCTGAGCTTTGTTTTTCAAATGTAGAAAAGGTGTTTATGCTGAGAGGTCTGTTTGATACAAGCGTCCCTGGTGTGGAAAGTACAGATGTCTTGTTTCAGTTAAACATTTGATAACCTGCAGGTCCTCCATGTGAGTGCACGTGAGACCGCCGTGCGCGCCCCACCTTCATGACTTTACAAATTAAGACGTGGCAACGTTTTCGCATCTTCCTCTTCCTGCTTTGTGAAACACATGTTCAAATAAGGGCACGAGGAGAGGCGAGCGCTTCGTCCGATGTCCTTCCTGTCGGCTGAAAAGACGAGTTAAACTGCGGCAGCCACTTCCCCTCAAGCCGTGAGAAGAGAGCGGTCCTCAGAGCATCAGACGTCCCTTCACACTATCGCAGGTACATGAAAATACAACGATTAATGACCTTTTATGAGTAAAGAGGAAATTTGTTTTTATTATTTAGTTTTTCTCTCCCTGAATATCAAATAGTTGTTGTGTTCTTAAAGCTGGTTGCTGCTCTGTGTGTGTGTGTCCTCTCTGCAGGGAACCAGCACAGCCTCCCTCAGAGGTAAAGGTGAGTTTAATCATCTCAGAAGCCGCCGTGAAGATGGTGAACATCTGAACACGGCCAGCGTGTTCTTCTTTAGTTTAGCTTTTTTAAAGCCGTTGTTCACTATGTGCTGTGTGTCACTGAAGCAGAGTGCGTCCACATGGCCGGCCTGCGCTGGGTGGTCGTGGCGCTGACCTTCGTCCTGTCAGCTGGAGGCGGTTCGGCTGCTGTGGACCAGAACTGGCTCACAAGTATCATCGACGGCATCAAGAAGGAGTAAGTGCACAAATCTTAATAAATGTGAGGCAACAATTTGCACTCGGTTTGTTCGTTTTACAACTTGGATACACTAACAGAAATTAGGTAAAGTCTATCTCATATTTATCAACACTTTATACAACTGATTACATACAAAAAGTAGGTAATATTAACTCTAGATAATAATTGCTATTAAAAACTGCTATTATATAAATTGAATATACTTAGTAAACATTACTATAAGGTTTTAAGCTTTACTTTAAATATATATTTTAATACACTTGTACTTAGGGTTACAATATAATGTGCAATGTACAATGATACAATGTAAACGATTTGCATTGGTTATAATTACTGTTAAATTTAGAAGACGAAGAAGAAGCCATTTTATGGCCATTCATATCGTTCATGGAGCAGCCGGTGTTCGAACCGCCAACCCTGCGGTTCTCGGCGCTTCCTCTCCACGCGCCGCGCTCGGCCGGTACACGGTGTATTCTGTGCATCGGAGGCACGATTCATTCATTAAATATCTAGTCACAGAATATTCTGTTCGTTGAGTCTTATTTAGTTTGATTCACTTATTAAAGTCTGTTTATTTACTTAATAATTAATTCACTGTTGACCGTCAACGGTGTCAGGACATAGTAGGACATCTGGCATTATTAATAATAAATAGATCCAACTTTTTAAAGTTTCTTAAAACATTTTTTCATCAGTATATAATCACTTTATACGCGTATACCACAAACGTTTTGCATCTTAAAAAGATCATATTTGAAATGTGCGCGTCACATTGTCTTTTTAATTCACTTGCATTTTATTTTTTAACATATTTGATGAGCTGGTACTCGGTCTAATTAAATGTATTCTTTCCTCGGGCAGGTACGCGCTCCGCGGCGCCTTCAGCCTGGCTGTGAGCGTCCCGCAGGACCAGGACGTGAGCGACCTCCAGCAGATCTTCCAGGACGACCCGGCGGACCGAGTGACAGAAGGCGTCTCCGGCGGTGACGTGTACCGGGGCGCCCGGGTGGTGGCGGCCGGCCGATCGGCGGCGCTGTCGCGGGTGCTCTATGACGTCCAGACCCTCGCGAGCAGCAGCCGGGGCGGTTTCCTCGTCATCTACTCCGACCGCTCCCCGTGTGATCCCGCAGACCCGAGCGGCCTCGCCGGCAAGGTCGACGTGGTGCGCCGGTGGTCCGGTTACGCCTTCGTGTTTTCCGAAGCCGACCGCGCCGCCGGATCCCTCCAGTGCCCCGCGGTCTCTAAACTGGGGCTCGACAACATCTTCCGCTGCTACGAACCCGCAGGCGACGCGTTGCGCTGCGACAGCTGCGCAGAGGGCTCGTGCGCGCAGAACCAGGCCTCGTCCGCGGGAGGCGAGGTGGCGGGTCCGCGCTCGCTGACGGGTACCGACGACGAGGCGGCATCGGGTGGGGAAGTGGGTGGAGGTGGAGGCCAAGATGACGCCGTGGCCTCGCCTGAAGGACCCGACAGAGGAAGGAAGGAAGGAAAGGTTGCGAAGCAATGCAAGCGTAAAGGATGCGACAAGCGTAAGAAAGGCGGCGTGAGTAGGAAGACCCGCAAAGGGAGGAGAGGGCGGGGGGGTAAGAAACGAGGTAAAGGCAAGGGCAAGGGCAAGGGCAGGGGCAAGGGCAGGGGCAGGGGCAAGGGCAAGGGCAGGGGCAAGGGCAGGGGCAAGGGCAGGGGCAAGGGCAAGGGCAAGGGCAAGGGCAAAGGCAGGGGCAAGGGCAGGGGCAGGGGCAGGGGCAGGGGCAGGGGCAAGGGATGGGGGTGGCTGGAGTGATGCAGGTAACCGCATAAGGACCCCACAAAGCTTCCTGAGACAAACCAGCAGGGCTTTCTCAAGCCTTCAATAGATTTAGCGGCCTATTCGAGCCCTTGCAGCGCCTCTCTGCTGCCATTGCAAAGTATTCGGATTTATTTTCAACCTTAATCTAGTTAAACTGGTATCAGTGTTGATGACTAATGCTCTGATATACTGTAAGTCGCTGTACTTCTGTTCTGCTTCTCTGATTAAAGCTCGTCTCAGCATCGACTGGTGTCCGTCATTTGGGAATCTACATGTAAGAATAGAAGAGAGCCCTATACTGGTAATGTGTAAGACAACATCTAATTGACTGCTGGGACACATTTAAGGGAGGGGGTCATTTTAATTGGGCCAGTAGATGTGTGTCTGTAGATGAAGTGCTGAAGTGAACACAATGTACATTTAAGTTAAGGCTTAAGAATGACGGGACACTCACAGTGTTGATCTCCTTTTGGCTGATCACAACATTCATCCCTCCCGTCAAAAGGGCTGAAAACAAAGAAAGCCGTCCAGAGGATGATCTTCATCTGCATTAAAAACACAAATTGATGTTTTATTTATTTATTTATCAACTGTGTGTTTAGCATTAGATAAACAAATATTTACCTTATTTGTTAGTTTGTAGCAACGTTATAGAGTGACCATGAAAGTATTCAGTATGACAATTTAAAATGCTCATTATATACCAAAAAAAAGAATCAAATAAATGCATTTTATTTAATTTTTAATTAATTTTAAAAAATGAGTCTTTTCCAAACACACACAGGTCCCTTCATCCACACAATTATTTAACATCATAACATCTGGAGGGAGTTTTCAGTTGACAGGAAGTAGATGAAAAGGTAATTCAGCTCTCAGCTGTGGACTCAAAGTTACAATAATAACCTCTGAGATGTTGAGTACCAGAAGGAAAGTTGCAGAGAAAATTAATACTGAAGAACAAGTATACCTTGAGTAAATAACATCATTAGATGAAGAAGAGCTTTACTTAATATTTATTGTTTGAAAACCCACACTGTTCTAATGTTGATTTTTCAATGCGTCCCTCGAACATGTGCTCAAAGTAGACTGACACTTCAACTAAACAAACGATGCAAAATTAGGGTGTTTTCCTTTTCCCGTTCACCTTTCATTCACACACTGCATGACTTTGGTGAACCAATTTTAAGCACCTAAATAATTTATGAGCATAAGTAAAGGTGTGTTTTCACGAGAGATTTGAAGAATTCCAAAAATCAATACAGCCTTACAATGTATGCCTCATAATATAGAGTGAGATTGTTCTTCCTCACATGGGTATCATCATATATGCACTTGTCTTTTAAAGCTGAAATTAAGATGTGTAAAATTGTGAAAAAACCCTCCAGAAGCGAACTACAAAGAAGTAAACCCCGTGAAAGTCCAAAAATACTGCGGCCAGCAGGGGGCGACAATACCTCAGTCTTGTTTATTGTACTATTTATGTATTTGTGGAATGAATAAAACAACAAAATAAAAAAAGTGGTGAGAACTGTTGCATTTGACATCAATCCATTATCAGTTGTGAAATGTATTTTAATCACATTCAATTCTACATTTGCGCAATTCATAAGGTACAATTTTACTATAACTTCAGTATTACATTTTGATGCTACTACATGCTAAATGTAGTACTATTTTACCCATTTCATCTATTCGATACTTTTATGGTCATTTTTACATTTAGAAAAACACATGAACTCCATGTAAGATATGAAGCTTAGGCGAAAATTCAGTCAGGAAGTCTGGACAGGCTGTGCCGTTCCCTGGTGGCCTCCTCTCTCCCGGGGGGCGCACGGCCAGCTGATTGGGGGCGGGGTCGGGTAGTATCAGACGTGGGTGTCGTTACCGTAAACCAATCGCATTGGTGCAGGCAAACGTTAAAAACTGTTCTCCTCTCTTTTGCTGTCAGTTGTCATTTCAGCACGCTCCAAAGGTGACCCGCCACCACGCCGGACACCTCCAATCTACAGCAGAACCTGGCATTGCAGGAGAGTTATGCAACTTGGGCTCTACCACCACCACCACCAGTGTCTGGACTCCCAAGGGGGGGATATGCCTCGTCTCGGCTCGAGATCCCGGCCCCTGGTCTATCCTGCTGCAGGATGGAGTCCAAGCCCCAAACAACTTGCAATATCATATTATGCCTGTTATAATAAAGCATTGTTCAAATTTCAACAAGTCTCTCCGGATTGAAATGAGGTAGTACCACATTACTAATCTACCCAGTAGTAAACAAACTGCACTTCAATGTATTCAAATCCCAAGCCCTCCCCTGCCCCCCTCTCAGTCCATCGCCACGGCTGACATGGACCACGCCCAGCTGGAAGCCTTTCTCACGGCCCAGACCAGGATGCAGGCCGGCAGGGGGGGTCACTGCCGAACAGGCCGCCGCCCTCTCTCGCTTCTGGAAGAGCCAGCGGGTCTGGGTGAGGGAGAGCCTGCTGGCTCAGAGCCGCTGGGATCCCGGCCTCAATGGCCTCTCCTGGAGGGTGGACCTCCGGACCCCGGCTGCGCGCTACTGCGCTCAGCTGACCAAGGGACACGTCGACGAGCGCGTAAAGGAAGCTACGCTGTCGCACCGCCCGTCCCAGTTAGCGCCGTACGCTAACTTGTGAGACACTAACTTAACGTTAAATTCGAGACCAATCGTGTACATTGTTTATAAACATGACAGCTGTCCCAGGTTGGTTCACTCGGACAACCGTAGCACGTTGTATATTTGTTTTTATAAACATTGCGGCTATCACAGTTAGCATGCCGTTCTCGCCCAGACTAACTTTGCTGATGTGTTGCATTCTGACTAATTAGGTCAGCGGTAATGCTTTGTACATTTGTTTATAAACATTACGGCCACCATGGTTAGCAGGGTGTTCTCGCCCAGACTAACTCGGCTGATGTGGTGCTAGGTGACTAACTAGGTAAACAATGGCACTGTGTACAATTGTCTTTATTGATGATACAGCTTCACAGTTAGCAGGGTGGTTGACTAGTTCAACAGTAACACGTTGTCCATTTGTTTTAGAAACATTACGGCTGTCGCAGTTAGTAGGGTGCTCCCGCCCAGACTAACACTGCCGGTGTGGTGCTAGTTGACTAACTAGGTCGACAGTAGCACTGTGTAAAATTGTTTCTATTGACGTTACAGCTTCAGAGTTAGCAAGGTGGTCCCGCCCAGGCTAACTGATGCGGTACCGGTTGACTCGGTTAACATCAGCATTTAGTACACTTGTTTTATAAATATTTGGAACTATCACAGTCAGCAGGGTGCTGATTTCACTGCAGATATTGCCCTCATATCGAGGGAACTGGGACATCTGATGTCCACCCTGCTCCAGACTCTCCGCTGGGTTTGGCTGACGCAGTCACCCCTGTTAGAGGCATATCGGAGAATCCTCTGCATTGTCCCCGTGGAAGCCTGAGGAGCTGTTTGTCAGCTGCTAAACCAGGCCCCTCAGCGAAGTATTGTAGATAGCTGGGGCAGACAGCAGTTCTTTTTCTTCACAGGAACATGCCAACGTATCTATGGGGTTCCACTTTGGCCCTCATCAGGCCCCAGCTAACTTCAGTAACTGCCACAGGTTGCCTGGACGCTAGCTTGTACCGATGCAACCCTATCATATGTTCCCCAGAGGCAACTGCCGAACCTGGGGTCCAGTCGTTGTCAAAACCCCCAAGCAGGGTGGCCAAGAAATGAGGTCTCAGGGCCAGCCTTTGGTTATTTCCACCAGCAGCAGATTGGCTACTGGGCAGTTACTTGGGTAGCCTTTGCCTGACCAGCCTTCGGGCAATAACCCCGGCTACTGCATCCAGAGTTGATGTCGACCCACTGCCCCCACCGGTTCTCCCTGACAGAGGGGACCACCGCTCTGGGTCAAGATGTTCTGGCTCACACGTGGCCAGAGAATCCTCTTCAGGCCTTTGCCTCTGATCCGTTCTTCACGAACCTCTTGTTGCAACCGAAGGGCTGGGTTTGGCATCCCAATCCCTGACACCTTCAACTATGGACCTGGCCACAAGAAGACCCGACTGGGCGCTAGGTGGTTGCAAAATGGGAAAAAAATCCCCACTTTCTCTCTTCATTGAACCAAACCAAGTGGATATCCTTATAACATTGCCGCCCAACCAGCGCCTCATCACTGCAGACTATACTTGATCAATTTACCTACAAAATAAATGTTTTTCCGTCTCGGTGCAACTGGGTCCTAAATAAACTGATCGTAACACAAGGTCCTGGGTGCCTACGGTGGTTCAGGGGTCGGTCACAGGAGAGGATCCTTTTAACCATTAAAAGTATGTCGTTAAAAAATCATTTGAATTGTTCAAAGATGACAATCACTGAGTTAAAGGAGTCCAGTCTAGTGAATGAGTAGAGTGGACTCTGGAGGAGGTGTTCCGTGTCCCCGAGCCGACGGGGACTGCGGAGGTGTTCCGTGTCCCCGAGCCGACGGCGACTGCGGAGGTATTCCGTGTCCCCGAGCCGACGGCGACTACCCCGGAGGTTTCCCGTGTCCCCGAGCTACCGCCGACTACCCCGGAGGTTTCCCGTGTCCCCGAGCTACCGCCGACTAACCCGGAGGTTTCCCGTGTTGCCGAGCTACCGCCCACTACCCCGGAGGTTTCCCGTGCCCCAGAGCTACCGCCGACTACACCGGAGGTTTCCCGTGCCCCCGAGCTACCGCCGACTACCCCGGAGATTTCCCGTGTCTCCGAGCTACCGCCGACTACCCCGGAGGTTTCCCGTGTCTCCGAGCCTGCCATTCCAGAGACGTTCCATGCCCTGCAGTCGCCGCTCCGGAGCCGGCCAAATGACCGTCCGCCGGGCCGACCCCCGGAGGCTCCCCGGCAGTGTGCCTGTCCGCCAGGCCGACCCCCAGAGGCTCCCCGGTCGTTTGGCCGCCCGCCGGGCCGCCCGCCAGAGTTTCCCGGGTGGTCCGACCAACGTCTCGGGTTTCCCTCCCTCCCACCCCTTGTCCGCTCTAGTGTGAGCCGTCTGGAATTCGGCCCTTGAGGGGGGGGTACTGTCACGGTGTGGTTCACTTCATGTTATATTTTGTAGTTTTCGCCACTCGTGTCCCCGGGTAACTTCACTTCCTGCCTTGTCCCGTCATCCCCTGTGATCGTCTAATAGTTTCCACCTGTGTCCAATCACCTGCACCTCCCTAGTGTATTTAAGCCATGTGTGTCTGTTGTCACTTGTCGCGTCATTGTCTTTCGCCACGCATGTCCTTGTCTCGTCGTTTGCAGTTCCTGTCTCCCGTTTTGCCCCTTGCCCTTTTGTTTTTGCTTTTGACTATTAAAGTCCCTTTTCTTTTTGAACTCTGCGTCTGAGTCCTACCTCCCGCAATGCCTGACAGAAATGTGATTGCTGTGGAGGGAGAGGTTTGCTGCTGGGGGGCTGATATGGAGAAACTCTTTACAGGGAGGTTTGTTCCTCGAAGCTGCTGCAGTGTATGGAGGCTGAGTTAGTGAACAATTACACAACTGTGAACACAAATTAAACAAAGACTACAAAATAGATTACCTTTTTTAATGGATTAAAGGTTGAGAGTTTGGATATTTATGAGCTTAGGCCACAAGTTCATGTTTTTCTTCTATTTTTAATTGGTTTCTCATAAACAGATGAAAACAGGAAGCTTCTTTGTCTTGAGCAGAATCTGCGAGTCATCCACTGAGCAGAAGTCATCAACATCTGTTGGCGAAGCTGTCAACTTGGGGACGCTCTCGCTGCTGGTTCCCCCTGAAGGAGTTCCTCTTTGACATTAAAGACTCATCCAAGTCATTTACATCTTAATCACATCTTAAAGACGATAGTTTCCTCTCCAGGCCGAAGTCAAGCATGAGTGTTTTTAACTTGTTGTACCAAGAGCTTAAACTAAAGACGATATTTTCTATTAGTCCCTTGATCACTTGGTGCGTATGGTGTTCATGGCCTGACTGGATTGGTGAATAAAAGGTACATGGAAAGTTCCCTGATGTACAGAAACGAGTCCATCACAATCTTCCCCCCCAAACCCAGATGGAGGTTCAGCCGTCTGCGTCCTCTCACGCTGTACTAAACGCAAACGTCTTTCCCTTTGGGCCACTGAAACTCATCATCATTCACCTCTTAGCGTTAGCCGCAGCTGTCCCATCTCTCCTGGATTTAATCCCATTGCACCGCTCGGGCTAAATCAATTGATCCATGATCGGGACGGTTTGCCGCACTTCCAGGTGCGATGTTCAAATTCTTGATGAGTCCCTTGATCACTTGGTGCGTATGGTGTTCATGGCCTGAATGGATTGGTGAATAAAAGGTACATGGAAAGTTCCCTGGTGTACAGAAATGTGTCCATCACAATCTCCCCCCGAACCCAGATGGAGGTTCAGCCGTCTGCGTCCTCTCACATTGTACTTGTAACGCATCACAGGAGACAGGAGAAGACCCAAGCGCAGAGCGCGGTTTTAATGAACAACAGTTACACAGGGAGTAGGCTTAGTGGTATCCAGTAGACAGGCAGGAGGTCGAAATCCAGGAGCGAGGAGATAGGCGAAGGTACAGACAGGGATCAGGCAGGAGGCAACAAGGTCAGGAACAAACAAGGAGTCTTCAACGGGAGTACAAAACAGGAGCTCCAAATAACGGTCAGAATGTGATGGTTAACAACACAAGACTTTGCAAGGAACACAGAGGGATAAGGGGTATATATACAGACCAGCTTTGATGGGGAACCAGACACAGGTGTGTAGGGATGAGCGAGCGTGCACAACAGGTAGACACACAATGGAACAAACCAACCCAAAACGGGACAGACCAACTAGACAGTAAACAGGGGGGAGTTTGGGGACCAGATTTTGAAGGCCTCCGTACTGCGGGGAAGGGAAGCGCTGGATCGTGACAGCACTAAACGCAAACGTCTTTCCCTGAACCACTGAACCACTGAAACTTAGAAACTCACCGTGAGACGAAGGCGCTCGGTCTCCATAGAGAAAGAAGGCTGAGCTTTGTTTTTCAAATGTAGAAAAGGTGTTTATGCTGAGAGGTCTGTTTGATACAAGCGTCCCTGGTGTGGAAAGTACAGATGTCTTGTTAGGGGTAAACGTTTGATGACCTGCAGGTCCTCCATGTGAGTGCACGTGAGACCGCCGTGCGCGCCCCACCATCATGACTTTACAAATTAAGACGTGGCAACGTTTTCGCATCTTCCTCTTCCTGCTTTGTGAAACACATGTTCAAATAAGGGCACGAGGAGAGGCGAGCGCTTCGTCCGATGTCCTTCCTGTCGGCTGAAAAGACGAGTTAAACTGCCGCACCCACTTCCCCTCAAGCCGTGAGAAGAGAGCGGTCCTCAGAGCATCAGACGTCCCTTCACACTATCGCAGGTACATGAAAATACAACGATTAATGACCTTTTATGAGTAAAGAGGAAATTTGTTTTTATTATTATTTTAGTTTTTCTCTCCCTGAATATCAAATAGTTGTTGTGTTCTTAAAGCTGGTTGCTGCTCTGTGTGTGTCCTCTCTGCAGGGAACCAGCACAGCCTCCCTCAGAGGTAAAGGTGAGTTTAATCATCTCAGAAGCAGCCGTGAAGATGGTGAACATCTGAACACGGCCAGCGTGTTCTTCTTTAGTTTAGCTTTTCTAAAGCCGTTGTTCACTATGTGCTGTGTGTCACTGAAGCAGAGTGCGTCCACATGGCCGGCCTGCGCTGGGTGGTCGTGGCGCTGACCTTCGTCCTGTCAGCTGGAGGCGGTTCGGCTGCTGTGGACCAGAACTGGCTCACAAGTATCATCGACGGCATCAAGAAGGAGTAAGTGCACAAATCTTAATAAATGTGAGGCAACAATTTGCACTCGGTTTGTTCGTTTTACAACTTAGGTAAAGTCTATCTCATATTTATCAACACTTTATACAACTGATTACATACAAAAAGTAGGTAATATTAACTCTAGATAATAGTTGCTATTAAAAATTGAACAATATGCTTAGTAAACATTACTTAATCAGGGAAGATTTTAAGCTTTACTTAAAAAATATTTTTTATTAGGCTGTAGTTGATAGTGTCGAAAAAGATGTATAGGTGGAAGCATAATTATACATTTGTTTGCTGACTAAAACACTTCCAGTAAAATGTAAACGATTTGCATTGGTTATAATTAGAACCCTCCAAATATCGTTTTTATAGAAGAAGAAGCCATTTTATTGCCACATATTATTTTTACACATATCGTTCTGTGCATTTAACACATCCCACAATGTCTTGTTCACCGAGACTTCGACATGGAGCAGCCGGCGTTCGAACCGCCAACCCTGCGGTTCCCGGCGCTTCCTCTCCACGCGCCGCGCTCGCCCGGTACACGGTGTATTCTGTGCATCGGATGCACGATTCATTCATTAAATATCTAGTCACAGAATATTCTGTTCATTGAGTCTAATTTAGTTTGATTCACTTATTAAAGTCTGTTTTTATTATTATCTATTTTCTTAATAATTAATTCACCTTCACACCCTTCCCTATTCTACCGAATTGACTGTCAGGACATAGTAGGACATCTGACATCATTAATAATAAATAGATAAAAACTTTTTAAAGTTTCTTAAAACATTTTTTCATCAGTATATAATCACTTTATACGCGTATACCACAAACGTTTTGCATCTTAAAAAGATCATATTTGAAATGTGCGCGTCGCATTGTCTTTTTAATTCACTTGCATTTAATATTTTAACATATTTGATGAGCTGGTACTCGGTCTAATTAAATGAATTCTTTCCTCGGGCAGGTACGCGCTCCGCGGCGCCTTCAGCCTGGCTGTGAGCGTCCCGCAGGACCAGGACGTGAGCGACCTCCAGCAGATCTTCCAGGACGACCCGGCGGACCGAGTGACAGAAGGCGTCTCCGGCGGTGACGTGTACCGGGGCGCCCGGGTGGTGGCGGCCGGCCGATCGGCGGCGCTGTCGCGGGTGCTCGATGACGTCCAGACCCTCGCGAGCAGCAGCCGGGGCGGTTTCCTCGTCATCTACTCGGACCGCTCCCCGTGTGATCCCGCAGACCCGAGCGGCCTCGCCGGCAAGATCGACGTGGTGCGCCGGTGGTCCGGTTACGCCTTCGTGTTTTCCGAAGCCGACCGCGCCGCCGGATCCCTCCAGTGCGCCGCGGTCTCTAAACTGGGGCTCGACAATATCTTCCGCTGCTACGAACCCGCAGGCGACGCGTTGCGCTGCGACAGCTGCGCAGAGGGCTCGTGCGCGGGAGGCGAGGTGGCGGGTCCGCGCTCGCTGACGGGTACCGACGACGAGGCGGCATCGGGTGGGGAAGTGGGTGGAGGTGGAGGCCAAGATGACGCCGTGGCCTCGCCTGAAGGATCCGACAGAGGAAGGAAGGAAGGAAAGGTTGCGAAGCAATGCAAGCGTAAAGGATGCGACAAGCGTAAGAAAGGCGGCGTGAGTAGGAAGACCCGCAAAGGGAGGAGAGGGCGGGGGGGTAAGAAACGAGGTAAGGGCAGGGGCAAGGGCAGGGGCAGGGGCAAGGGCAGGGGCAGGGGCAAGGGCAGGGGTAAGGGCAGGGGTAAGGGCAAGGGCAAGGGCAAGGGCAGGAGCATGAGCATGAGCAAGGGCATGAGCATGAGCATGAGCGGGAGCATGAGCGGGAGCAGGAGCAAGGGCAGGAGCATGAGCAAGGGCGGGAGCATGAGCATGAGCAGGAGCATGAGCAGGAGCAAGGGCATGAGCATGAGCATGAGCAGGAGCAAGGGCGGGAGCATGAGCAAGGGCGGGAGCATGAGCAGGAGCGGGAGCAAGGGCAGGAGCAGGAGCAAGGGCAGGAGCAGGGGCAAGGGCAGGGTCAATGGCAGGGGCAATGGCAGGGGCAATGGCAGGGGCAAGGGCTGGGGCAATGGCAGGGGCAATGGCAGGGCCAAGGGCAGGGGAGAGCGATGGGGGTGGCTGGAGTGATGCAGGTAACCGCGTAAGGACCCCACAAAGCTTCCTGAGACAAACCAGCAGGGCTTTCTCAAGCCTTCAATAGATTTAGCGGCCTATTCGAGCCCTTGCAGCGCCTCTCTGCTGCCATTGCAAAGTATTCGGATTTATTTTCAACCTTAATCTAGTTAAACTGGTATCAGTGTTGATGACTAATGCTCTGATATACTGTAAGTCGCTGTACTTCTGTTCTGCTTCTCTGATTAAAGCTCGTCTCAGCATCGACTGGTGTCCGTCATTTGGGAATATAAATGTAAGAATAGAAGAGAGCCCTATACTGGTAATGTGTAAGACAACATCTAATTGACTGCTGGGACACATTTAAGGGAGGGGGTCATTTTAATTGGGCCAGTAGATGTGTGTCTGTAGATGAAGTGCTGAAGTGAACACAATGTAAATTTAAGTTAAGGCTTAAGAATGACAGGACACTCACAGTGTTGATCTCCTTTTGGCTGATCACAACATTCATCCCTCCCGTCAAAAGGGCTGAAAACAAAGAAAGCCGTCCAGAGGATGATCTTCATCTGCATTAAAAACACAAATTGATGTTTTATTTATTTATTTATCAACTGTGTGTTTAGCATTAGATAAACAAATATTTACCTTATTCGTCATTGTTTGTAGCAAAGTTATAGAGTGACCATGAAAGTATTCAGTATGAAAATTTAAAATGCTCATTATATACCAAAAAAATGAATCAAATAAATACATTTTATTTAATTTTTAATTCATTTAAAAAAAATGAAGAGGAGTCTTTTCTAAACACACACAGGTCCCTTCATCCACACAAGCACATCACGACATCTGGAGGGAGTTTTCAGTTTACAGGAAGTAGATGAAAAACTTAATATTTAGTTTGAAAACCCACCCTGTTCTAATGTTGATTTTTCAATGGCGCACATCACATGAAGCTTAATCTATTAAGTCAATGCGTCCCTCGAACATGTGCTCAAAGTACACTGACACTTCAACAAAAAACAATGCAAAATTAGGGTGTTTTCCTTTTTCTCGTTCACCTACTTTTCATTCACACACTGCACGACTTTGGTCAAACAATTTTAAGCACCAAAATAATTCATGCGCATAAGTAAAGGTGTGTTTTCACGAGAGATTTGAAGAATTCCAAAGTGAGAGTGAGATTGTTCTTCAACACATGGGTATCATCATATATGCACTTGTCTTTTAAAGCTGACATTAAGATGTGTAAAATTGAGAAAATGGCCTCAAGAAACAAACTACAAAGAAGTAAACGCCGTGAAAGTCCAAAATAACGTCACCCTGCTCCAATTCTTCCAGTATGAGAGATAAAGATTCTGCTTTAGTTATATTAAATTATTTATTTAAACACATATTTGCCTGATTGCACGGATCCAATAACAAAACCAGGGGGGGAAGAGTCTCTTCTCTGGAAATCGTATGTAAAAAAAGGCAGAACTACGACTCCCACAATGCTGTGTGGCGACGTCCTCTCGTCACATGACGCATTCCGCCGTCACGTGACTTCACCGAGTGGCCAACAATGGCGGAGGTGGACGCGGCGAAGTCCCTGATGGGCTTGTTGAACGGAATCACTCAAAAGCTTTACTACGACAGGAGTGACGTCACCGAGGAGCTGCTGCGGCGCGAGCTGTTCGCGCACCTGCCGCACGAGGAGTTCCGCGCGCTGCACGAGCGCATGAGAGGCCTGCTGAAGGTGAGGCGACGCCGCCGGAAACGCACGTCGCGTGATACACACACACACACACACACGCGTGTTCGGATTCTGTACCGTTACACACAGGTTGTAATTGTATCCGAAGTTTTACTTCGCCGAATTTTAAGTGAAGTTTTACGTGACGTCGGTGGTGGTGTTCAAGTATACTTAGGTGGTGTAAAAATACTGCGGCCAGCAGGGGGCGGCCGTGCCTCAGTTTTGTTTATTGTACTTTTTATTACACTTTAAACCCATGGCTTTTTTACATTTTTGCCCGGGGAGCAATTAGGGGTTAGATGTCTTGCTCAGGGACACTTCAACATAGAACATGGGGCAGCCTGGAATTGAACCAACAACCTTGTGCTTCCCAGGACACCTTCTCTAACCCCTGCGCCACGACGACGATATGTATTTGTGGGATGAATAAAACAACAAAATAAAAAAGCAGTGAGAAGTGTTCCATTTGACATCAATCCATTATTAGTTGTGTATTTTAATTACATTTACACAGTTCATATGGTACACTTTTACTTGAGTATTACCCTTTGATGCTACTTCGTGCTAAATGTAGTACTACTTTACCCACTATATCTATTTGACACTTCTCAGTCCATCGCCACGGCCGACATGGACCACGCCCAGCTGGAGGCCTTCCTCACGGCCCAGACCAGGAGGCAGGCCGGCGGCGGGGTCACTGCCGAACAGGCCGCCGCCCTCTCTCGCTTCTGGAAGAGCCAGCGGGTCCGCGTGAGGGAGAGCCTGCTGGCCCAGAGCCGCTGGGAGCCCGGCCTCAGGGGCCTCTCCTGGAGGGTGGACCTCCGGACCGCCGCCCGGGGGGAGGCGGACCCCGGCGGCCCCGTGGCCCTGGTGGAGCTGGAGCTGGGCCGAGCCGGGCAGGTGGGATCATCGACTCAACACATCTGTTTAAATAGCCCCGCCCCTTTTTATGCTGACATCGTTGGAGCCTTGTCCAGATGTGTTTGCTCCTGAATTTGGGCTGTTCCTCGGAAAGATGTAGAACTCAGTGTTTTCTCTAGGTTTACAACTTCGGGGGGGTTAAGCGCGGGGGGGCCAGCAGTCACTCTGGTGTCATACGTGTTTAAGGTGAAAGCAACAATGTGACATTGTGTACTTTCTTGTTTCAAAGAGAGAGCTGCTGTGTGTTGAGAGGGTTTCAATCGCGCCAGTACACAAGCCACGTAACTAAATGCTCCTGTCGCCGTTCCTCCTCTTCTCTCTCAGGACTCGCAGTTTGTTTGTCTGGAGTTCGATGAATCCAAAGTCAACCAGCTGCTGAAGAAGATGTCCGACATCCAGGAGAGCATCGACGGAATCGCTCACCGGTCCTGAGGCCGCTCCTCCTCCTCCGCCGACGACCTCCGCCGACCTGCGACTGGAACATCGAACATTTTATCGATGGAGTCTTTGTGCAGCAAAGACAACAACTTCGGCCCCCCAGTCGCTGTCTGATGCCGACGTAAAGTGGAGAAAATGTTCCACACGTTCTCTCGTCATTGAAGGAGGAAGTCTTTGAAGTGAACGGTGCAGCGTGGCGCTGGAATCAGGACGAGGAGGATTGAGGTGAACGTCTTCTGTGTAAGACGGCCAACGGTCGTAATGAGGAAATGATTCCCTTTTGATCTGAACCACCTTCATGTTTACGTCTCTCATCTCATCAACGTGATGTCACATGCTAACATTAGCGTTGAGAGTGCTAATATCAAAGATATCACAGGCTGCCGACTGGTTCCATTATTATTGTTGTTGTTTTTTTTGTTTTTTTTTGCTAATTTACAAAGTAGCTGTTTGTCTAAATCTGCTTACAAATTCAAATAAATAAACTTATTATAACCAGGCATTATGTCAATGATTTGATTTTTATTACCATGTTTATGATTTAAATGCTTCATTTTTATTTGGCAAGGACAAATACATATAACAGCTGATCAACGCAGTTAATTGAAGGACCAACTCAAGATGCAGAATATAGTTTACACATTCAGACACACACATGCACAAATGTATGATTCATAAGCTTTTAAAAAATCCTCCGATGCCGTGATGTGAAGTTGGTCCATTTTATTAAACGCACACGTGAATCCGGAATCACTTATTGCCTTAATATGTCAGACGTACGACAACATAGTGCAGAGGAATAAAATCTAATGCTATGGGTTGGTTTACAAATAAAGGAATAAAAGTTAAAAAGGGGGGGGTCATCTCCTGGGCAGGTACGGATCAGACAGCCGGCAGGACCTCAGCCGCAGAGATCCAGTGGTTTTAAAAACAAAGCTCCAGATGTTTATCAACTGTATGTGTAATAAAATAGAGATAAACTCTTAAATCAGTAAAGTCTGACCCATAAAACCAAACACACCTGTTATGAAACAGATGGACCACATTTCACATTTGAACGCGCACTTCAAGACGTCGACGTGGGCCGCCTGGGGGCGGAGTCACTGCGCGCGTCCCCGCCTCTCCTCCGCGCGGTGCACACGCGTGAGTCCTTGTGTTCGCGGCAGAGATCCGGGGTCCCGCGAGGAGGGAGGTCGTCACGAGGAGCAGCAGCGCGCGCGCGCGCGGATCTCCCCCCCCCCCAAAAGAACGAGAGTCCCACCTGCAGGGATCCGCGGCCCAGCCGGATGAGACGCTTTGGACTTCCGGTTCACAGGTGTGTCACAGAATGAACCGTCAAAGGACTCAAAGGACAAACGAATAGCAGAAGAATCAGAGGTGTGAACGTCTTAAACTGAAAGTGAAGTTTGACTTTGGGTTTTTAGACACGTGATTTATTCATGAATATTGAAAATCACTTCATAGAAAAGTGCTTTAACTTCAAAGAAATATTAAGAAATAGTGGAAAGTTTTGACTTCAAACTCACGCATTGATAAGATGTCGGAGTAGTTTGGTAAATTATTATTGTACTCAAAAGGTGGAGCTTCCTTCGGCATGATATTCAAATGAAACAAATAATAATCATATTGTTATCTAGCTCGTGGTACAACTACTGCTAATAAATAAAAAAAACTACTAGTAGTAGTAGTAAAACTACTACTTGAGTTGAGTTACTTGGCAGCCCGTCGCCTCGTGCTCATCTGCTGCAGTGATTTATTTCATTTAAACATCTACCGTGTTCATCCAGTGAAATATGGAAACAAAGAAAGATTTGTGGCTGGTGTGAATTTGAATAGAAGTTTGTTTTCTTCGTTCTCCCCTGAAGGCGCTCCACCAAATTTACCACAGATCAGAATTTAGGATTTGAATCATCAGGATGATCCGAAGCACACTGTTGTTTTAGCACATACTCTATATATGTATGTATATTATTTATATAGAAAGTACAAAAAACAGAAAAAAAGTGTGTAAACTGTAAAGTCAAAACCAGGGATCGAACCTCCGGTTTATTTTATGAATAAAACCACATTTTCTTTTATAGCGTTTCTACATTATGATGCAGCTCATTTCTTCGGTACCCGGTGGGTGCTGTTTGGGGGGCTACACTGTCCTTCACGGGGACCCTGACAGGTTTGGGAGCCACTGCGTCAACCTCACACGTTATTTCAGCCGTCTGAGCGACTCTTGACCTCGAGCGACTTTGACCCCCTCAAAGTGCTTAAAGTCCCATGTTTACGACGCATTATCAGGGAGATGTTAAAGTCCGCTCTGCCCCGCCTTTATAACAAACCCTATCTCCGTGCGTCAGGGTTCAGGACGGCCAGTAAATGACCTTCAGTGACCTTCAGTGGCCGTGTCAATTCGGATGTTGCTCCGCCCCCTGGGACTAGTTCAGCCTGTGGTCATGTGATCTGTTACCGCGGCTTTTCTTTGGTGCCACACGTTGTCTGACGGGGCTTTGTGTTGAACCCAGGATGGCTGCGGACGCAGCGGCCGGGTTTTCCTTGGCGACGTCGTGCTCCTCCCCCACGCTGCAGCTCCTCCCCTTGAGGCCCGCGGAGGTCCGAGTATCCAACTGACCCGTGGTCTCCTCGCCAGTCGACAGGTGACGAATGAGATCAGAAAGCAGAACAAACTACCGAGGGGAAGAAGTACTCGGCCTCTTCCTGCACTTTGTTTATTACTATTTAATTGTAGAATTACAACAAACCAAAAGGAAACGCGCTCATCACGCAGAGAGGCTGCTTTCATAATAACCATGGTGATGAAACAGTCCAGAGTAAAAATGATTCTCCTGAAGTACAAAGTAGCAGAAGACCGTCTTCCAACGTTGCGTTAAACTAATGGTCTGGACAGCAGCGTGTGGGATCTACTGGCATCTAGTGGCCAGGGGGCAGATTTCAGGCCACCGCACGCGCGTGTGTGTGTGTGTGTGTGTGTGTGTGTGTGTGTGTGGGTGTGTGTGTGTGGGTGCGCGGTGTGTTTGTGTGTGTTTGTGGGTGTGTGGATGTGTGTGTGTGTGTGTGCGAGGTGTGTGTGTGTGTGTGTGGGTGTGTGTGTGTGGGTGCGCGGTGTGTTTGTGTGTGTTTGTGGGTGTGTGGATGTGTGTGTGTGTGTGTGCGAGGTGTGTGTGTGTGTGTGTGGATGTGTGTGTGTCTGTGTGTGTGTGTGTGTGTGTGAGGTGTGTGTGTGGATGTGTGTATAAGGTGTGTGTGTGTGTGTGTTTGTGTGTGGATGTGTGTGTGTATGAGGTGTGTGTGTGTGTGTGTGTGTGTGTGTGTACGTGTGTTTGGATGTGTGTGTGTGTGGATGTGTGTGTGAGGTGGGAGTGTGTGTGTTTGTGTGTGTGTGTGTGTGGATGTATGTGTGTGAGGTGTGTGTGTGTGTGTGTGTGTGTGTGGTGTGTGTGTGTGTGTGTACGTGTGTTTGGATGTGTGTGTGTGTGGATGTGTGTGTGAGGTGGGAGTGTGTGTGTTTGTGTGTGTGTGCGTGTGTGTGTGTGTGCGTGGATATGTGTGTGTGTGTGTGTGTGCGTGGATGTGTGTGTGTGTGTGTGTTGCTCGGCAGACAAAGGCCGCTGCCATTAAACCGGCGTCATGTGTGCGGCTGAATTGGAAACATGTGATTGTCGTCTGCGGGAGGAAGGATTTGAGTTTGTTGTTTTTTTAATGCTGCTTAGGATGCAAAAGTCTGAGCTCTGAAACCAGGCGGAGGAGGGCGGAGGAGGGCGGAGGGGGGTGGAGGGGGGTGGAGGGGGGTGGAGGGGCATTGACCTTCTGGACCCGACCAGTTTCTTTCTCTTAGAGGCTTCGACCGAGCGTCCTGGCCTCGGATTCTGCAGATCTGAGCCCGTCTCTCGTTGCCCTTTTACTCATTTGTCTCCCATCTGTCGTCCCTTTGCAGAGACGCAACCGGGAGGCGTCATGGCGCGCCCAAAATTTCGAGTGTTCTGCGCGACGATGATGATGCTCAACCTCTTGGTCTGCGTCCTGGTGGCCGTGTCCTGGAACCTCAAGCTGGGCGGAAGCGATCGCGAGGCGGTCCGGATCCCGTCGGCGAGGTTCTGGCGCGAGCAGGAGCGCAGCAGGTCCTTCTGGAACAAGGAGCAGCAGCTGCTGGACTTTGTCCACAGCCCCGTCTTCCGCTCGGCGCCGCCCGGCTGGCTGAACGACACGGGCCCGCTGGACCCCTGCGCGCCGGACCACCGGGTGCCCGCGCAAATCCAGGACTACAACACCCTGCCGCAGCACTTGCAGGACTTCCTGCTGCACATGCGCTGCCGCACGCACCCCGTGCTGATAGAGCGGCCCGGCCTGTGCGAGGTGGCGCCCTTCCTGCTGCTGGCGGTCAAGTCGATGACGCCGCACTTCGACCGGCGGCAGGCCATCCGCCAGACGTGGGGCCGAGCGGGCCTCCGGGCCAACCGCACCGTGGTCACGGTGTTCCTGCTGGGCGGCGCCGAGTCGACGGACCACCACCCGGACCTGCGGGGAATGCTGGGCCACGAGGCGGAGCGCCACGGAGACGTCCTGCAGTGGGACTACAGGGACGCGTTCTACAACCTCACCCTGAAGGAGGTCCTCTTCCTGGAGTGGTTCGGGCGAAGCTGCCCCGGCGCCCGGTTCGTCCTCAAGGGCGACGACGACGTCTTCGTCAACACGCCGCGGGTCGTCGCGTTCCTCGAGGGCCTGACGGAGAGCCGGGCCCGGGAGTTGTTCGTAGGCGACGTCATCAGCGACGCCGAACCGCACCGGGACCCGAAGCTCAAGTACTTTGTCCCGGAGAGCGTGTTCGCGGGGCGGTACCCGCCCTACGCCGGGGGCGGAGGGTACCTGTACTCGGGGGAGTTGGCGCTGCGCCTGCGCAACGCGTCCCGGCGGGTGGCGCTGTATCCCATCGACGACGTCTACACGGGGATGTGTCTGAGGAAACTGGGCCTGGCCCCCGAGAAGCACAACGGCTTCAAGACCTTCGACATCGAGGAGAAGTACCGGTCCAACCCCTGCATGTACCGCAGCCTGATGCTGGTCCACAGCCAGACGCCTCAGGAGATGATGAGGATCTGGTCCTGGATCACCAGTCCGGAGCTGGACTGCCAGTGAGTCCACGTAGGGGCTCCGAGTTATTGTTTTAAAGTCATCGATGTATTTATTTAACAGTGTTTTCAGGTTTTACTCATCGCAGAATCATAATCGCATCTGATGAACGTTTTCCCTCGCTGATTCTTGACTTAATTGTGTTAGTTGTGCTCTCATTTTGTGTGTTTATAATTTGGACCTTGTCGTGTCTGAGGAGCTGGATCAAAGTGATCTCAGCGTGCTGGATTATGAGGTTGATCTGGATCCGAAGCAAACGATGGTGCGTGCAGGATGTTCCCGTCATTGAGAGATAGAGATGGTAAAGAATAATGTGATCATTTATCTACATGTCCACAAAAAAATCACCTACAGAATGGTTCTCCTCTCTTTCTCTTTATATTTTATTGCAATTAGCTATAAAAAAAACAGAAAGAAACTAAAAACACCAGTAACTGTGGCGTTGTACTTGTACTACTTCAGTACCACAAGTACTCTGAACCGATTGGTACTTTTTCAGGAATTAATTTGTTTGTATATAGTATAAATACATTGTATATTTAATATGCATGTTTAAGCAATTCATTGAGTTTGGTTTAAATGACATAGATTCAAGTCATTTTTTCTATTGTTTGTTTTGGTCGCTATTAATCTTTTCCAGTTTGTGAAATATGGATTAAAAAAATCTCATATTTTTTATAAATCCGATTTAAATAGATGAAATACTATTTATTATTTAAATGCATTTTAGGTACAAATGTGGGTAAGCATTCATTTTACATTATTCCTATTAATCAATTAATAAAATACAACTTGTATTGTATTCTTGATTGATTCTTTATTATGAACCCACAAACAAACAGTTAGTTTGTGCTTTTTCCTCCGCTGCACGTTAATGTCGCAACCCTGGACCCTCTGCATGACGACATCGACCTCTGCGTGATTCAAGGATGCAGCGAAAAGAAACGCAATCAGCTCGCTGACGAGTTTCAGCTGCTCGCACAGGGAAGCTTAACTGAAGCCGTGAGGCGCGACGAGTCCTCCCCTTTCACGCGTTTAACAAGGTAAACGGGAAAAGTTCTGGTAGGAAAATGCCACAAGAGAACAGCTTTAGTTTAAAAAGTGTGCCGCTCATATTTCTGCTGGTATTTGGTTTGTTTTGGAATCGGAGTGAGTCTCAGGTGAGTCGGAAAGCAGCTCGGTGAGCTCGTCTGCTGCTGGGACGGTGTGCGTTTAACTGTGTGTGTGTGTGTGTGTGTGTGCGCGTGTGTGCGTTGCTTTGTGCTCCAGGTGAACAGAGAAGAAGCCAACAAGCCTCAAGGTGAGAAAGAGATTTTTAGGAGGAAAAATAAACCGACTCTGCAGACAATGGGGACGTTAATAAAGTTACATTTCGAGAAAAATATTGATTAAAGTTAAGGTGCCGGTCCCTTTTCTAAATGTTGTATGTGTGATATCGGGGACACATTCAGGCTCAATGATCACAAAGGCTCTTTGTCAACACGAGGCCTCTTCATGAGATAGTGTGTGTGTGTGTGTGTGTGTGTGTATATATATATATATATATATATATATATAGAAAAAAAATCTCCGAGACCAAATGTTTTCATACCTTTTTTTTAAAATAAATCTATATTGACTTTTCCAAAAGTCCCTTCGAGTAGATTTTCATAGGAAGGGAATCCAGCTCATTTTAGGATCCGGTTATTGGTGATCTGGCGCTCTGGGTTGTTGGTGATCTGGGTTGTTGGTGATCTGGTGCTCTGGGTTGTTGGTGATCTGGGTTGTTGGTGATCTGGTGCTCTGGGTTGTTGGCGATCTGGGTTGTTGGTGATCTGGCGATCTGGGTTGTTGGCGATCTGGGTTGTTGGTGATCTGGCGATCTGGGTTGTTGGTGATCTGGCGATCTGGGTTGTTGGTGATCTGGGTTGTTGGTGATCTGGTGCTCTGGGTTGTTGGTGATCTGGTGCTCTGGGTTGTTGGCGATCTGGGTTGTTGGTGATCTGGGTTGTGGGTTGTTGGTGCTCTGGGTTGTTGGCGATCTGGGTTGTTGGTGATCTGGCGATCTGGGTTGTTGGTGATCTGGGTTGTTGGTGATCTGGTGCTCTGAGTGGTTGGTGATCTGGTGCTCTGGGTTGTTGGCGATCTGGGTTGTTGGCGATCTGGGTTGTTGGCGATCTGGGTTGTTGGCGCTCTGGGTTGTTGGCGCTCTGGGTTGTTGGTGATCTGGGTTGTGGGTTGTTGGTGCTCTGGGTTGTTGGTGCTCTGGGTTGTTGGCGATCTGGGTTGTTGGTGATCTGGCGATCTGGGTTGTTGGTGATCTGGCGATCTGGGTTGTTGGCGATCTGGGTTGTTGGTGATCTGGTGAGCTGAGATGAGCTGGTTTCCTCCTCAGATGGACGGCGAGACGGCAGCGCCTTCTTCGCCATGCGGAGCTGCCAGCAGCTGCTGCAGGGCGACGCCGGCGAGTTCTTCTCCCCGGACTACCTCTGCTCCAACCCGCCCCTGTGGTGCAACTGGACCATTCGGGTGGAGCCCGGCAAGAGAATCCACCTCCACCTGGAGGACCTGACCAGCAGCGACGGCTGCTCCCTCAAGGAGGACCAGATCCACGTGGAGGAGCCCGCCGACGGGTTCAGAGGTCACGCGGTCCTGCAGCAGTGCTGGCGGGAGGCCAAGTACACCTCCAGCGGCAACACCCTGTACGTGGTGCTGCTGATTGGCGGCTGGCCCAGCCCGCCCTACAGGGGCTTCCACGGCCGCTACCAGGCCTTCGGACCCCCGGTGGTTTTCGACCCGCGGCAGGGGTCCAAGGCGGATCCGCCCCGCAGGCCGGTGGACTTTGGCGACATCGTGATGGAGGGCGAACGGGTGGAGTCTGATGTGCCGGAGCCTCGCGATGGCGTTTACGATTATCACGGCCAAGCTACGACTGCGGAGGCCGGGCTGGAGACCGAGGTGAGAACCGATGACCGCGGCCCCCCGAACTGCCTCCAACGTTTGCGCCAATTGATTCCGTCCTCTCCGCTCAGTGGGGTGAAAACCAACCTCCTGAGGTGGAAATCTACAGCCACATCTACCCGTCCACAGCCGCGTCCACGGTGCCGGCGTTCACGCAGGGGACCTCTCGGTCCGAGAGGGGGGCCGCTCCGACGACTTCGGCGCCGCCCGACAGAACGACAACCACACAGGTGGGCGTGCAGGAGGAAGCCGCGGGTCCAGAGGAGGAGCGGTCTGCAGAAGGGAAGGACTGGAAGGAGGCCTCGGACCGGCTCCCCGCCGCCGCCGCCGCCTCCGCCTCCTCCGAAGAAGAACCGGGGGAGGGGAGGGGCCTGACCGATCCTCCGCCCAACGTGGTGGAGCCCCCGTCGGACCACCGGGGGAACCGTGAGTGAATTTGTGTTTTTAGATCTTTTAAGATGCTGAATATCTACGTGGATCCACACTGGGCCAAAAGATGGAGGTTCAAAAAGTTGATGAACCAGAAGTTTGTATCAACCTTTAATACAATACGTAAACTTATCGACATTATGGTCAGTCGACCAAGCTCCTCTCCCGCCTGGTTTTTGTCTGATACTAGTTTCCTGTTTTATTCTACACCAACACGGTTTGCATCTCCCCTCAGTTCACCTGTTCGAGGTGGCTCTTGAGGTGAACTTCAGACAGGACTCTGAGACGTCCTTGGTCAACCCGTCCGGGTCGCTGCTGCTGTCGGTAAAGTCTTTGGTACGTTGGTGAGAATTGGTGGAGACGGGATTCTCTGAGGCCTGAGGACCCCGTGACGTTGTTGTTGTGTCTCTGCAGGTCGGCGAGCGGCTGAAGGCTCTGGGAACGCCGCTGTCCATGTCGTTTAAAAGAATAAAAAGGTTGGTAAACGGCGACGCTGCTGTTCGACAAGGTCGCAGAGAGTCGGACCCCGGAAGTCGAGCAACTCCCCTCGCACGCCGTTTAATCTCCCTTCCCTTGCATCCTCTTTGGACCTCAAACATGTGACTAGAGGTGCAAGAAAAGAGGAATCCGTGCGGTTGGTTCCCGCCGACGTGTGCGCGCCGTGCTCTTGAGCGTGATGCATCCCGCTTGTGTGCTGGCAGGCTGAGCAAGGGACTGCTGTACATCCTCTGGCTGCAGATCGGACAGAAGCCCGGGGCGGCTCAGGTCCGGGGGGTCGTGCGCTCCCGCCTGGAGGGCCTCGTCGCCACGGAGATCGACCTGGGGGAAAGCCACGCGCCGGGCGTCCTCGCGTCCGTGTCCATCGCAGGTAACCGCGGCGAGAGTCGCCATTGGGGAAACTGGGCGGCGATGTTTTAAAAACACACCGCCGCACGTGTGGCGGAGCGACTGTTACGCTAGAATATTAACGTCGCTGTGACGTCACTCGTTGGTTTTCTGGCTGCTGTTTTTGAAGCATCGTTCTCAGGGGTTGTTGTTTTTTTTGTTTTGTTTTTTGCAGCCAGAGAAAGGAAGTGACCTCACACGTGTTGGCCCCGCCCTAAAGTATGCGCGTGGTTCTGTGTGTGTGTGTGCTCAGATGTGAACGAGTGTGACACTCAGCTGGTGCTGTGCGACGCCAACGCCGACTGCGTGGACCAGTTCGGTTCGCACTCGTGCCGCTGCAGGCCGGGCTTCCAGGACAAGACCCGCCAGGGGTCGGGGGGGACCGTCGACGCAAAGGCCGCAGGTTAAGTCAATCGCCTCATTTAAAAAAAAAAAAATTTTAAAAAGCAAATGAAAGCCGGCCAGAGGTTGAACGGCTGCTGACGCTCTGTTTGCACGCAGGTTGCAGCTCGGGCCTGTCGGCCGAGACTAAAGGCGTCTACGTGCTCTTCTTCCTGCTCAGCTTCCTCGTCCTGGCGCTAATGGCGGTGGCCGGCCTGCTGTACCACCGACGCCACCGGGGGGAGTTTCTGGTTCGGTGCAACAACAGCGCCGCCTCTCACCCCGACCACCACCGGCGGAGCCACCACCATCATCACGATGAACCCGACCTGCCCCCGCCCCCGCCGCCCACCCGGAGCTTCAGGGAGGCCTGGCCCCAGGGGAAGGACCGCTACCCGGTCGTGGACCTGCCGCTGCTGAGCTTCAGCCCGCTGCGCCCGCCGGTCGGCTACGGGGAGCCGCGGGAGGGCGGGAAGATGTGAGCGTCTCCCGAACGGAACTCATCGGCACATCGCTGCGTTTGCTTTCTGACGCGAGTGAATTAAAGTCTCAACAAACCGCTTTTCCTTCCCATGTTTTTATTTTATTTATTTTTTTGCCCCTTTTCTGACACTAGAATCTAAATGGATTGATAATATTACTAATTATGCTGTAAATTTCCATCAATGGTGCCAATATTCGTATTGGTAGTTTTAAAATGTAGCCGTTTTGTTTAATGTTGCCGTTCTGCTAAAATGTCAGACGACGTGAACCAGAGTCTAGAATCGTTGCGCCACATTTAAATTGCTCTGGCTCAAGGGCACTCCAGCAGGACACCTGGTGACCTCATGCGCTTCAAACCGGACCCCCGGCATCGGGGAGGGGAGTGTAGTCTGTGCCGGCCCACCTGGTCCGAACCGCTGTAATGGGTTTACAGCTGCTAATCCAGGGCGGCGTGCCGTCACACGGGGGTGTGGTTGCTGGTTCCTTCATCCCGCCGCTCGTCATCGTCTGAACACATTTTTATACACAATTTCACTTTGTGTGCGTTATCAAGCTGGTAGACATTAGAAGACAATCCGACGGATTCTTCTCCCAGGAGACGGTGGAGACCAAAAACTGAGCTAAAAGAGGGACTGAGGGGTACGACCATCAAGTCCAACATGTTGGGATTAATTTCTGAGAGCTGACGACATCGTTGTAGACGTGCATGACCGTACATTTAGTATGCAAGTACATTTGTAAAAGATTGAACGCATACTTTTAACTTGCGTAATAGCGCTTAAGTTTCATAGCAAAACATAAGCTGCGAATGTGCATTTCTTTCATTGATGAGTAGTGACTGAAGCTGCTGATCATATTGATAGACCTCCTCCACCATTATAATAGCGGCTATTGTTGAATTTGCTTTTGGCAGTTTTTACATTTTGGAAAGCACACCAGAGTATCTTTACCAAGTGTGTGTGTGTGTGTGTGTGTGTGTGTGTGTGTGTGTGTGTGTGTGTGTGTGTGTGTGTGTGTCTTCGTCTTCTTTAGACCAGATGTTTTCTCAGCATCTGTCTGACATCGTTCCCCCGGTGAAGGAAGCCGCTGCTCTGAGGATCTTTGTCTGCAAGGACAGAATCACTGAGGAGAGCTGCTTAAGTAACAATAATGTAAAGAGATTGAATTGAATAGCGAAATCTTAAATCCATTTGACAGCTGTTCATACTTTATGTTGATATTTTACTACGCAAGATGTTTTGTTCCTAATAGAATCAATACAAATATTAATAAATCCCATGAGAAGTGTTTCGCTGAGAAGTGATTTAAGAGACACGCTAGGCTCCTGCAGCACTGGGGGGGGGGGGGTGGGTGGAGGCGTTGGTGTTGGTGGGGGATCCATCCTCCACCTTCAGCCTCCTTCCTCTGCGGGCAGCCTGAGGTCGAGGAGGTCGCTCCTCCTCCATCGCTCGCCACGCTGAGCTTCACCTGCCAGGCAGCATCCCCACCCATAATCCCCTGCTCCACCCGAGCTCCCGTTGCTGCATTCACTTATCTACGACTTGATTGAACGCTTCCACCCACACATGAACGAGTGGATCACTGTGGACGCGTGGTGGTGATCTACCTAATGTTAAAGCATTTAAGATGCATTGCTTCTGTAACCTGAACAGGACAATTAAGTAACTGCATAAAGTACAACATAGAATGTGTAGTTACTTCCCACAGCCGTTATAAACATTGAACCAGTTAATCAGCACTGAAACAGCAGAGTTTCGTTGTTCGCTGCAGCCAATCGGATTTCATCTGAAAGTTTGCAACCGCATCCCCTAAATCAATTATTAACTCCTGCTTAAATGTTTCTTATTCCCATGTTTTCATTCAGCACCAGGTCTTTTTTTTTTAAACATCTTTAAATACTTTAAAACAAAATAGAGGAGTTGACATTTTGGAGGCTTGGTATCTTGGATCAGCTGAGACGGCGGTGCTGAGCTGGATCTCTAGCGGCCTCTTATCGGGCCCAGCAGCTCCTCCACCGGCCGCCCAATCACACTTCACACGGCGCCACTAATAGAAAAATAAATTGCCAGAGAGCCAATTTCAACACGGTGAGCCACGAGAAGAAATAAAACAATATGAACGGAGCCCGATTCCTCTGATATAATGAAGCCCATAACATCGGATAAGGTTATTAAACAGTGATGGGATTACTGACCAGCTCCTCCCGATGGGAGATGCAAGGTCAGCGTTCCTCAGCAGTTTTGTCACAACAGGCCAAACGTAGACTCACACAAACACACACACAAAACCTGCTGAGAGCCTCCTGTAAGGAGCCATACACAGCTATTAAATGCTCGATTAGATGTAATTGTAATAGATTCTAAGGACCACAAATCATTGTCCTTCATCAAAAACCCCAACGTGACCTTTGGCGGACACATATTTCCAGCAGAACACGAGGAGCTTGTTTTGCGCGAGGACGGGCCGATGTGCTGATGAGAGGCAGGTGGACCAACAGGTGGTTGGGTTTGGTTGTGGCCGTCAGGTGATCAGCCAGTGGACGGGTGAAGGTTATCAGGTGTGCAGAGTTCCTGGAGGATCCTGAGGGACGTGAACGTGGACAAAAGACAAATAAAGACAACAGACTGGACCAAATCTCAGACCCTGTTTACACGATGGGAAAACGCATATACATTCATGCGTTTTGGCCTTTCATTTACACAAAAACTGAGGTTTTATCACGGAAAACCATCATTTCTAAAAACTCCGGCCAAAGTGGAGATTTCTCAGGTTTTTGTGTTTGCGTGTGAACTCGGTCCAACGGAGTTCTAGGTTGTCAATCGTCACAGTATGCGACTTGTTGTTGGTTTTGAGAATTCTGATTGGTTTGCATGTCTTTATCCTTCTCGTTACGCTGCCGACTACAGGTTTGGCACAGTTCTGATGGCGTCCGGGGCCGTATTTATGCGGGTTCATATAAACAGAAACCTTTTTTGAACACGGAGGGGCAGAAATATTCGTTTCTGTAAATACCCGGCTACGTGTAAATGTGGCCTTACTCCCAAGAGGATGAACCTTTAGCCATTCGATTCACGCGCACTTAAAATACGAACCACCTCAAGACTTCTTGAATCTAATGGTGGATCACGGATGAATTTACTGCGATTGCTTGCGCTTCAAACAATAATCTCCATCAGACGATTGAGAAAAAAAAACGTTTTTAGTGCCTTTAAACCGCGGTTAAGTGATTTGAGCAGGCTAACGTTAGCTAACATGCCGTGAGCGGTCTAACGTTAGCTAACATTAGCCGGCTTTCTATCGCAGACGAATTACTGGTCGTCAAAACAAAACAAAACGGTTTTAGTGCCTTTAAACCGCGGTTAAGTGATTTGAGCAGGCTAACGTTAGCTAACATGCCGTGAGCAGGCTAACGTTAGCTAACATTAGCCGGCTTTCTATCGCAGACGAATTACTGGTCGTCAAAACAAAACGAAACGGTTTTAGTGCCTTTAAACCGCGGTTAAGTGATTTGAGCAGGCTAACGTTAGCTAACGTGCCGTGAGCAGGCTAACGTTAGCTAACATTAGCGGGCTTTCTATCGCAGACGAATTACTGGTCGTCAAAACAAAGTTCAAAACAAGTTATCAATGAAAATCCTCTTGATAAGAGTGCTGGAAAATAAATAAAATGCATAATAATAAAATCATATAGAACGTACGGTTGTTTACCGTTCGCCCGTTCAACCTGCTCTTCACCACATTAAGCATGTGGCGCTGCCGTGAGCAGGATCATCCTACAGGGGGCAGCGCGCGGCCTCTCTCTGTCCCCGGGCTTTAATCACTCGCCTGGCACAATAGGAGAGGCATTTATAGTCATATCCCTGCAATAAAAGAGGTGTCTCTTTGTCCTTTTCCATTCAACACATTGTCACAACCCAGAGCCTTAATCCCGCAAACTGACGGACAGTTGCATCCTGGGAAAAGAGCCGCGTGCCATTGTTTGAGTCAGTCAAATCTGTTAAGCCCTAATTCTTTTGTGGGCATTTGCATACTGGGAAGTATTCTTTTACTGAAGGGCCAAATCCTCCTTGTGTGTGACGCGAGGCATTTTTAGTATCATTTGTGAAGTATCTACATGCACTATTAGCGCCGCATAATACCCTCGTATAATACGCCACCATAATCTTGCAGATAAGAGTTTTTCTTTTTTCTTCTTCTTCTTCTTCTTCTAACGTGCAGCATTACGTCGGGATGAAACGCCGCGATTTCAAGTAGATTCAAACAGGCTCAAATGTCATCAGAAATGTCAAGTGGCTCTGCGGAGGCAGGATACCAGAACCGCCGCCTTTTATCGCCTTCATCAACCCGCCGCCCGATTCCTCCGTCCCGGTTGAAAGGCCCGGCCCGGCTCGGCGTAATGGGTCTGGTGCTGTAATACAGACGGTTACCTCTGACTCACCCGGCCTCTTTCTTCCTGCCTCCTTTTTTAGCCTTTCTCTTTTCCATTTCCTCCACCCCCCACCACCCACCACCACCCTCTCTCTTCACCTCCGTCCCTCTCCCGGCTCTCTTCTCATTCCCCCGACTTCCAACAGGGTTCCTCTGGCTCACCGATAAACCCTTTCTGTTATCTGTCCGAGGCGTTTTTTCGGCACAGTGTGGTTCACACATTCGCGTCCTCTGCGGGCCTTTTCTCTGGAGTCCCTTTCTGCAAAAGCCCTGATAAGATTGTCCCGTTGAGATTGGAGATGGAGAATCGAGGAGTGGCGGCGGCCTTCTGTCAAAGCAAGACTCCGACCGACCTTTCGGCTCCATGAGACGTCCACCGGACTCTCTGCATGTCGTTGACTTTTCAGAAAGTGAAGGTGTGTCTACGCGAAGAGTTTGATTACCAGAATGAGCCTCATTGTCTTGTGCACGTTCCCAGCATGCACGGCGGGAACGCTTGCGCGCTCTTTCCTTTGTGCATCCCTCCGTCGCGGGGGTTGACAATCAACGATTCTCGATTTCTTGAATCCTCGACTCCAGCGGGTCACGAAAAATAAGCAGTCGCACGACAAGAGCGTCAGCGATCAAACCCCCCCCGAGCGGCGAATTCATCCCCCCCAAAACCGTCCGCTGTGAAGGCGGCTAACGGCACAACAATGCGACGCGAGCTGTCGTAAACCGGCGTTATCCTGCAGGATATAAAGGGAGCCTTTATCTGTCTTCCGTGTAAAGCCTCGGCTCTCCATTCAGAGCCCTCGTTGCCTGGATGTTTCGTCGTGTTGCACCATCACTTTTCTCCTCCGCCCTCTCCAATGTCACAAAGTTGGGAGAGCGATCCGGCTGCTGTTTGTCTGTTTGTTTTGTTCTCTCCTCCTGTGTGTTTAAGCATCAATTTCTGCCGGCGAGGGACGCGTGAGGAGAAGCCACGGCACGAACAGAAAACAAGCCCTCGGGGACGAGGAGGAGGAGGAGGAGGAGGAGGATGAAATGACAACACAAGGTGGGAAACAAGGCGCGGGAATAAGCTGAGATTAAACCGAAAAACAATCAAACGGCGAGAAGAAGAGAAGACGAGGAGGAGAGAGACACACACACACACAGCAATGGAAGCAAATAAAACAGGCAAACAGGGGACGCGGGGCGTTTGAGAGGAAAGACGCTGGCGAGGGAAAATTACCCAGAGTGCCCCCTCTGGATGCCCGACATCGAGAAGATCTTCGTGGGGGAATAAATGTCCCCCGTGTGGGACAGAAAATCAATCAAGCGAGACGCTCGTCACGTCTCCACACTAGAGGGGGGCGATGGGGGGCTCAGATTCGTAGAAGTACGGACGTGAGCCCTCTGGTTCTCGCCAACCTCCAAACCTCTTTGAATGATTTGATTGTTGCCGTGGCGACGGGAGGGATCCTTCCTTCGGGGGGGGGGGGGTGAACTTCACGACTTGTGGAAGTTTGTTAACAGTCAGTTTGCGACAAAACAAAGTAAAGTAGTAAAATACTTGAGCTTTGTTCTACGCGGACACTGAGTCCCTTGTTGGTTTGACCTCCCCGACCCCACCGGGGGGCCCGAAGCTGTCAGGAATGCTTCTGAGGTTCCGTTTGGTTCGCCTGACTCGACGCCGGGTGACTCTTTGGGTCACCGGGCCAACCGCCTGAGAGCGAGTCAAACCGCGGTGTTTGTGTGCGGTTACCCGATTAGCTGGCGCCCGTTAGCTTTGAACGAGCTCCCGTCGTTTTGAAAAGGCTCACGAATAACTTTGAAAGCGGCGCGTCGCCTCTCCTCCACCGAGGCGGCAGCTCTCCGGGTTTCTCGTGTCGTTCCGCCCCGGCGGCTCCCTGACGTCCCGACGCCGAGGCTTTTATGGCAGATGAAGACGTTTTTTTAACCCGCCTCTGTGCGGAGGCAGTGGACTGGTTCCTCTTAATTAGCACTTTGTCTCTGCTCACAAGTGACCTTTTCTCCCTTTGGCGCGTCGGTCAAATTGACTTCCACCTCTGCGCCGCAGCGTCTCCTCGGCTCCACATGGCTGCTGGCGCGTTGCTTTCTGGCCGCGCTCTTATTGTGACAGCAGCCTTGCTTTCTGTGCCGCGCTCTTATTGTGACAGCAGCCTTGCTTTCTGTGCCGCGCTCTTATTGTGTATAAATAGTGCATAAATTAAAGAAAATGTTCTGTTCGTCGTGACGCTCTCTGAGTGGGCCCGAGGTCTCCGAAGGTGCGTTTGATTCCATCAGAGTGACGTTAGCTGGGTAACGCCAGGACGCGGCTGCACCGAACTCCAGTTTGTGTGCGAATGCATCCCGCCGGTGTTTTGGCGATCCCCAAACGCCGAAGACCAGAGACGACTCTTTTCTTCTTGAGGTCTTTTCTGGGGGGGGGTTTCACGTTCCATTGGTGAGTGGTGACCAGCGCAGGTGACTAATGCATCCAAAATGACAGCACACAATCACAGCAGACACGCGGAGACCCTCCACAGACATCGCCTCCTCCGCATCCAGAATTGGAGATGACCTTTGCGTGAATAAAGTCAAAAGGGATTAAGGCTGAAGAGACGTTCGCAATGTCGGCCGAAGGGAGAAGCGGATGCGTCCTCTTTTTGATTGTGGCTTGAGTGTTGATTTCTCCACCTGCCCGAAGGCCGTGTGAGTGTGTGTGAGTGTGTGTGTGTGTGTGTGCGTGCGTTTGCATAGAAACTGTACAAAAAAGAAATGTGAGGAAACGTGTGGCTTGTAATCGTATTCTGACGCTAAACGTCGCTGTCACAGTCCTTCATCCCTTTCCCCCGTGGGCGATAATATCTCTGGGTTCGTGTTCTTTTTCCGATTCATATCGTGCGGCAACATAATCCACGTACACTACGAGATGTAAAAACACAGAATCTATTTGCTTAAGTGTCCATCACAGCACCAGGATTACGACAATTTAGATTAGCTGCCTTTTCTTCAGCGCGCGGCGTCGACTGAGCTCTTCTGTCGGGGTCAATGGAATCCCATCTGCTCATTATTTACCTGAATAATACCTGTCAGAGTCACCTGCACCTTTTAAAGAAGAATCCAAAGTGTCAACATGTTGGGTTTACATCAGATTTCAGACGATCCCCACATGAGGTCCAAGTTAAAACGCCCAACTTCACAATGGAAATCAACGATTAAAGCCTGGAAGTGAACACTGTAGCTATAACTATAACTTAAGAGATCATCTCGTGAGTCAACAATGTCCAGGGTTTGTCGTTTGTCGGAGCGAGCGAACTCTCAAAGAGACGTCAACAGAACCAACTAATCGCAGATGTAATGTTGTATTTCCCGCTGGATTTTTATCCAGAGGTCTATTCAGAAGGGTCGGACGTCTCCTTTCAAATTTAAAACCACGTAGGATTCATTACTTCTGGGCTAAGGGAAAAAACTACGACAAACCTTTATTGTTTTTTGATGAATAAAAAAGAACACACAGAGCACAGAGCCCTGTTAGATGTAAAGTACCGGAGTGCATTTAAATGAATGGCATTCAATGGGATGATGGAGAACATACTGGTTGTTTCCAATTCAGCCAACGCTCGTAGTTTGAGCCTTTTAAAATGTCCTTTTAAAACCTACAAGATATCTGAAAACATTAAAATAACGCTCATCCACTGTGATGGATTTCAAAATAAGACCAAATCAGCCGAAGCCACGCTGCCTGCCACGCTACCTGCCACGCTGCCTGCCACGCTGCCTGCCACCCTGCCTGCCACGCTGCCTGCCACGCTGCCTGCCGCGCTGCCTGCCGCGCTACCTGCCGCGCTACCTGCCGCGCTGCCTGCCACGCTGCCTGCCACCCTGCCTGCCACGCTGCCTGCCGCGCTGCCTGCCACGCTGCCTGCCACGCTACGAGCCACCCTGCCTGCGACGCTACCTGCCACCCTGCCTGCCACCCTGCCTGCCACCCTGCCAGCCACGCTGCATGCGACGCTACCTGCCACGCTGCCTGCCACGCTGCATGCCACGCTACCTGCCACGCTGCCACAGCTCTCCGCGGGTCCATCTGGTCTCCTGAAGCGCCGCGGCTCCCCGAGGAGGAACAACTCCACCCGCGGCTTTGCCTTTAGGGCCCCTCGCTCCGCTCTCTGCAGACCGGGGGCCACCGCTGAAACATTTTCCAAGATCACTTACCAGAAAAACAAAAGGGGGGACAAGGGGACTGTAGAGCGGGCAGGCCACAGCCCCGAGGATTATTCTCCTAGTGTTACATGGATTAGCAGCAGCCGACCTTTGACCCCTTGTTAGGGACGACTTGACTTCTGTCTCTGCCCGGCTACCCCCCCACCCCCTCGTTGTTATAGTATGTACAGATAATACCGTCAGGCCGGGAATATAAACTACTAATTGACCCCGTAGCTGCTTTAGTAGTAGAAGTAGAAGAACCTTGTTGCTGGATAAGAGTGAACGTCATCATTTCAGGCTGCTGTCGACATATAACCGTAACAGTAATGTGCTTTAAACTACAATTTAACCTCTGCACTATTTATTTATTACATGTCTAATGAGCACCGTTGCAAAGAGGCTGATATCTGCCAACATGTTGATTACATGTCATTGTTGTGCACGCGACCATAAATAATTAAGCAAACAGGGGAAACATTTAACCGCCGTGCGTGCGTGGACGCCGGAAAAAAAAACCCAGCTTCTACTTGGGACTTTTTTTGTTTATAATCATCCGAGCAAATCGCTGCTCACAACAGTCTCATCGTTTCAATCCCTCCTCACGCCGCCGTCTCTTCTCTGCGCCCCTCGTCTCGTCTCTAAACCCCTTCATGTTCTGCACAGGGCCGATGCTCAGCCCGCGCGTGTGCGTGTGCGTGTGCATGTGTGCGTGTGTGTGTGTTCGGCTCTCATGTTAAGTCCCTACAGAGCTCCCAAATACCCATGCACATGTGTATAGAAACAATCTACAAAGCTCTGTGTAATCTTCCTTTTTACTGAGCTCTTAGTTTCATCTGCAGGGGGATTACTGTACCACCTCTTTCTTTCTTTTTTTAGCGCGGACTCTGCGAAAAGGAGGAGGCGACGTACAAAATGGCGGAAGAAGGGAAAACAAATTGTAGCGTAATCTCCGCAGAGAAAGGACGGCAGAGCGAGGGAGTCCCCCCGCCCCCCCCCTCCCAAGACCCTCCATCTTTCTCCTTTTTTTTTTTTCCAGGGCCAGAAAATCCCATAATCCTCCATGTTTGATGTCTCAAAGCTAATGGCGTTTATTAGGACAGCCCAAAAGGCGCTTTGTCCGCGGCGCGGTCGCCGTTGAGGTTTTGAATGACATTGCAGGGAGAGAGCTGGTAACTTTAGCTTAATCTGGGCTTATCCGGCCCCGATGCACGCACAGGTGTGTGGCCCTTAAGCCCAGAGAAGGCCGGGCTAAAGATCAATCCCGCTCCGGGGCCCCGAAAGAGGTCCGGAGGAACCGCACACTGCATCTCTAACCCACCGGGCCTTTAGCCTCCCGGTGAACCCGCACCGCCCATTATCACGTTTTAATTAAGCGGCCGCTCAATATGATCTGCGGCGACCTTTTCCTGCCGAATGCGTTCACGTTTCCCGAAGGGAGTCGTGCCGGTTGAGTTGCACGTATTCGTCTGGGGGGGATTTTAGTTTCACCTCCAAAGACTCTTGTGCCGAGGCCCCCGTTCGTGTCTATCGGGAATTACTGCGATATTCAGAACCCGGAGAGGAACAAAGCAGCTTTGCATGGCGGGGCCTGTGAGTAGCTTTTCACAACTAATGTTTTCATTATGGTAGAATCGGTTGTGGTGTTTTTGTTGAGAATGAGGACGTCGTACCTGCGTGTGGAGCTAGAAAAAAAACAAAGACTTTACACCCGTAAATAAATATATTTATGATAATTATCCATGATAATTATCAACGCTCATCACAGTTCAGGTGTCTGCTCATTTCAATCACTGTGTTTTTGTGCGTTTTGTACTTCCTGGTAGGTGATGACTTTTTAAGCATAGCATGGCAGTAAATATTTACACTTCCAACATGATCATCACATCTGCGTCTGTTTTGACTACAATATTCAAAACTCTCTTGTGGCTCTTTTTTGGTCTCCACCAACTCCTCTGAAAGAATATTCAGGCTCCTCAGCGGCTGGTGTTGCACCTACTACCTTCTAGTACCTTCTACCTGGACCCATTCATTCATCAATATTTATAATACGATCACCATAAATAACTTATTCATCACAATGATTTATACTCTAATTATATTGTGACGCTGATTATTGTGTAGTTTTACTCCAGTAACAGGACCGTCACATGGATATTTCTACATACTGCTGTTTTTTAAAGTAAAATAATTATTATGAACTAAAAAAAACTGTTATACCAAAAAATAATATTTACTTAAGTTCATCAAAATTCTGTAAATACGATGTATAATTATCTCTCTGCCTGGAATCCCTTTAAATATTTCTTTGTGATATTGATCTCAAAAGATGATTCAACGTGGACATTAAATTTGTCTGATCGTGAAAACATCACGCTGCCATTAAAACATGTGTCAATATACTTCGATGTGAACGCACTCGACCTCGGCTACGGTGGAATTAATGCGAGAGAGTTTGTGACAAATCGGTTTCTAATCTCTAGGGGGTTTTTTTGGCCGATTTTTAAGAAACAAAACCCGTCTTCCCCGGTTCTGATGTGACATTGCTGCTGCTTCTGACTGGCGAGGGCTTTCTGACCGAGTACTGCTGACTGTCTTATTGGATTTGGAAGCCACTCCTTCAATAAAAAGAATGAATTTCCCATGATTCAATAAGAGAAATCAAGGCCAGCGGCCCGGTGATCCATAAACACTACGATGATGAGGTCACCGCTCCGCACGCCAGCACGTGATGCAACATCACCATAATCAGCCTCAGCCAAATGACGCCACGTGTTTGAGTTTCAGATTTAAACACAGCGAACGTTTGATGTTGCCGGACGCCCGCCGGCCGATCAAAGGCGCGCGGCGTCTAAGCCCGAGGCCCCTGAGAGCTTTTCCCATTTCCACACCTTTGGGTGGCCCAGCGCATTCTCACAACGAAAAAACACCGCACGAAACCCTGCATTTCTTCAATTGCTACCATCAAACCTTCAAATAACATCCTTCAAATAACATGGTTTCATTTTCCTGCAGGAGGGGAGGGAGGGGAGGGGGGAGACGGGGGCCGCGGTCACACTCCCCGTGGTTTTACTCGGCCCTCGTTTTCCCTTTTTTTCCCCTCAGAAGGAGCCACGTTTTGTTGACTTTCTCTCAGGTAAAGGGACACGTCGTCCGAGGCTTCACTGTCTCACCTGTCACTTCTGGGGGGGGGGGGGGGGGTGTTGTGGTCTCAAAGCTTCTTTGCAGCCCTTTTTAGGGCAAAGCGTGGACAACCTCCCATTCCGTTGGTTCGGGGGCCGTGGGGGAGGCCGACCATCAGGGGGCGTCAGCCGGCAGCTTAAAGTGAGATCTGCAAAACCAGAGCTGCTGCTGGAGGCCTTTTATCTCCCCCCGGGGGGAAGCTGAAACAAAGCGGCCGGGCTTGGCTCCGGTCTCTGAGAGGATCACTACAGTGAAGCAGGGTCAGGACACGGTGATTTTCTGTGACACTTCACAACCGTTCAGGCCTCTCACCGCTGGAGGAGGAAGTGTTCAGAAGGTAAAAAGCACCATTACGTCAGGGTAAAGAGGACTTTGTTTCAGGGGAAAAGTAAATAAATAAATGTCCAATGTGACTCCATTAGATCACTATCATTCATGGAGCATTTTATACTTCACTTCAGTTGTTATTTTAACCCAAAATAAATATATTCCTAAAACTGAAAAAGTAGTTTTGTTCCATACATCTATCTAATTTGTTTGCTGCAAAGACGGAAGTTTATTTTTAAAAGCCTTTGCATGCATGAATCCAGCATGAAGAGTGCGTCTGTGTCACTGTGGTGAGACTGATATTAAATGTGTTCTTTTTGAATCAGAACATTCAACGTGTGCCGTTTGCAGAAGCACACAAAATCTACATTTGTATTCTCTTATTTTGTGCACACGTGTAAATTATCTCTGCTGAACACTTGCTATAGTGTGTGTGTGTGTGTGTGTGTGTGTGTGTGTGTGTGTGTGTGTGTGTGTGTGGAGAGGAACAGAACGAGCGGTAGCATCGTGGATGTTTGTCATAACGAGATTACTCTCCTCTCATCCCGGCCGATACGTTCTCTAATCCAGCACTCGATAAGGCTTCAGAGTAACGCTCCATTAAGGACGTCTTTATTGTGATCCAAATGACCCTTTATTACCACAGTCATTACTCTTCAGACGTAAGCGCGCCTGCAGGGCTAAAAGGCGATTTTATTACAGGACCCACATAGAGAAATGGATTAATGATCCTTTGGTCCTTACTAGACAATAATTAAAGGCCCACTTATTCGCTGGTTTTATCATCTTTGATTGGGAATTTTATTGTAGCCATCTTGGTTTCCAGGTTCAAATATCTTAACAACATTTATTTCTATTATTGTTTTGTTTTTGGTGTTTGTTTCCATCTTCAACAAGGTAAAAATATTTTCATTTGTGACCGAATACCTGCTAAACTAATGATGTTACTTCAGCCGCCATTGAAGTTTTTGAAATGTTAGCATCGCTAAAGAATAAGCGACTTTTTGTGCCCGTTGGTTTGATCCCAGGATGTTCCCACACCCGTTTGTTTTTTCAGAGAGTAATTAAATAAAAAACATCAAGTAATATATTGCGTTACGTTAGCTACATTAGCCAGCTAGTCAAGCTAACGTGTTTGTTGACTTAAGGTCACTGAGCGGTTTATCACAAAACGAAATGATACCAAATCTAAACACACAGCAACTTTTATATTTTCTAAATTGACAAAAGTCCATATAGTTCAAGGCAATAAGCCAATTCCACGGTTTAAACTGGTTAAATAATGGCTTTTCTCTCCCCATTAACTACTTCATTCCGTAATAATGCGCCATAAGCAACACTGGAAGGACGGCGTCGCCCTCTCAACGCGATCACGTTGTTAACATTACACCTCGTTGATTGACATCATTTCATATTAAATACTTCCTTCACGGCCGTTGTGATGTTTCGCTTTTAATCAATGAATCATCGGTCCACCACCAGCGTCGTGGTAGTGCCGAACGCTAACGGCGTGAACCCGGAGAAGGCTACCTTTTTCCGTGACGCCGGTTGTTTTATTTAATAAATACTCGGGGGTGGGGTGGTGGGGGGGATCTCGTGTGTCCCAAACAGGCGAGGGAGTCGCCCCCGCCATGTGTTCCCAGCGTGCCGCGCTAATTGCGGGCCTTTTGTACCAAACCCGCCCCGCGGCCTTTTTGATGTGACTACACTGGTTTCTCCCTCCGTCGAGCTCGCGCTGCGTCCATGCGTGGCCCCCACCGTTTGCCCCGCGAGCCATTGACGGCGGTGCGGCGGGCGTTGATTGTTTTGTTCTGTTTTGCCGGCCGCGCCCCGTAGGTGGGCTCCATAATCTACGCCGACACCGGAGGGAGGCTCCTGAGCGAGGCCCGGGCCCCCCGCTCTGAGAAAATTGGTAATTAGGAGCAAAAGATGACTCTCATTCGCGTTTCTGTTTGAAGGAGTTTGGATCCGTCTCCCGTCAAAGCTTTTCTTCTTTTATTGATATTATTTTAAATCATTTTAACTGCGTCTTTGTTTTGGGTTTCTCATGACGCCGTTTCTGAGTAAAAGTAAAGGATTTTACTTGGTAAAACGAAGCTGACAGTGACGTACGGAATAGGAATTTGTCCTCAGCTGCATGTTAGCACGTCCAAGCGGCAGATTCCTTTTCGGTCGGGACAATTAGCGTGCCGGGAGTCACGGAGGCGGCGGGGAGGGGGGGGCCTGTCGTCCAGGTGAGCCTCCTCCTCCTCCTCCTCCTCCTCCTCGTGATCACTGGCATGTTGGAATCAGTTTAATTGGGCTCTGTTTGATTTTCACCGACAGCGCCTCCGAACGCTCCCACACACCAGCAGACAGCAGAAACCCCCCCGCGGACCCTAATGGCCGAGCAGTGACTCGTCAGCGTCGACAGTGACCTCGCTGTCGGAGGCTCACGGGCACCTTTGAAGCGTTAGCGACCCCCCCCACCCTTCGGTCCGCTCCTCGAAGGAGGTTTTTTGTCTTTCTGGACAAGCAGCTTCAGAACAGATGGACGCCTGCAGGCCTCGAGCCCCCTTCGGACCCCGTGAGGTGCTTTTCTGGGGACTTATTGGAACAGCAACGTGTTCGTTCTTGTTCCGTTAATGTTGCAGCATTCATGTTATTGCTACATTAGCAGCAATTAGCAATCTATTTTAAGGAATTATATTCAGTCATCTCATAGGAACTTCTATTTGATTATCTAATTCAGCGATTCCCAAAGTGTTAATTTTCAATTTTGAAAAGTTTGAAATTAATATGAAAAAATGTATGATTTAAATTACGACTGATGATTGATGAAGAAACAAAACGCACATGTTTTTCTCAGTTGAAGTATTATTTGAACAATTTTAGCAACACATTAGTTATGTGAAACATAATTGATGAAGCACAAAAAATTTAAACAAACAGATCGGAGTTGTGATTGAAGGTTTGGGTGGGCCGCAAAAGATTTTCAGATTTCAAATTGGGCCGCGGCATTCTTGCGTTTGGGAACCGCTGATTCTTATCTAGTTTTTTTTCATTTCTAGAAGAGTTTTCCACTCGTGGATCTCAGTTGGACTTCAGAGGGATGGACTGCTTTTAAAGTCTTCTGCGTCTTGTTTTAAGAAACAAAGCGTGTCTTTTCATCCCTGTTGTGCAGATTGAAGATTGTCGCGCTCTTATTATTAATCCATCAGCATAACATTGTAGGATAAAAGTGCAAATTACTTTGAAAGTACATCACACACTTTTTAAATCCAATGCGATGACCATCCAATTTGTGGTCATTGGGATTTCCACGGCTGCTCTGCCGCTAATTGGAGCGGTTTGTTTCCATGAAGTGGCGACGAGAAAGAGCAGGAGGTTGCGGCGGGGCGCGAGCAGCTCATCGACGCGTCATGCTCGCTGGACATTTTTCCATTTAAAGAGGCCAATTAGGCCTGCAGACCTCCCCGCTCATCACATGCCGATCGGGTCGAGGGCACAAACAAACACACCCAGGACCCCATTATCCTCTCCGAAGGCAGTCAAGCAATTTCTCTTCTTAAAGTGATACTCCACCCAAAAACTGTTGAGTGTCAACCCCTCGAGAGGAGGGAAAGAGCCTTTACTCGGGAAAAGCGGAGAGATGTCAATGGAAACTGCGGAAGTCGCTCCTGCGACACGATCCGTTTCAATACCGAACCAAGTTTTAGATTTCACATTCCAAACCAGACCTCTTCAAACGTGGATCCCGGCACGTCGACCAAACGTAATGCGGTTGGCATTAAGCTTTTTGTTTCCCCTCCTACTCATCTTGGCCTCATGTGGAACAGAAATTGGGACACGAACCGCGTTCTTCTGGGTGAAAGTCC
Source organism: Gasterosteus aculeatus (assembly GCF_964276395.1). NCBI lineage: Eukaryota > Metazoa > Chordata > Actinopteri > Perciformes > Gasterosteidae > Gasterosteus > Gasterosteus aculeatus. The sequence goes on along the minus strand of NC_135696.1, from coordinate 20,511,199 downwards.
TCCGTTTGTTTCCCTCCACCCTACATTCTTCAGACTACGTCAGTTGAGCGGCTGGCGATGGTGCGGATGGGTTCTCGGTGGAGGTAATTGAAAGCGGCGCGTGTCAGTATCCGGTACTGAAGGGTCCCAAGCCTCGGGGGGGGGGGGGGGGGGGGGGGGGGGGGGGGGGGGGGGGGGGGGGGGTCCGGGTAACACAACAAAATACAACAAGGTGCAGAAATGAAAGAAATGTCAAATATGAATCTGATGAAATTCAAAATAAGACTCGACGTCCACGAAGGGAAATCTCAAACGCTTCAAACGCGATGTGACACACGCAACGTATTGTAATACAATATAATTGATACATCGTTTCAAATTCTACTTGAGCCTTTTAGTTGTGAAAAATGTAACGTGATGGAATTACTGCAAAGGAATGCAAAGTCGATACCAAAGAGAGGCACAAAGTTATGTAGAGGGGACTTCAGGCTTTGACCCCCCCCCCCCCCCCCCCTCCCTCAATGTGGTGGACTCTGCCCTCAATGAAAGCACATAGCTTAGCAGGGGACTCGGGGGGGGGTTTGGAGGGTTCGTGCCGCCCCGTCAGTCGGTATGCACGAATCAGTTTGAAGGCAGATCAAAGGGGTTCCTCTTCCAGCACGGGGGTCCGGTCAGTCCGGTCGGGCCTCCTCCACCCTCCTCCTCCACCAGATCGAAAGCCGCCCGTCCCGTCCGCCTCTTTACGCCGCGGGGGGGGGGGGGGAAAGATTTCTCCATTTGACCCCAACCCTCCTCGCCGGGTCTCAACACATCGAGAGGCATCGACGGGTCGGGCCGACACTAAAAAGGGAATAAAAACATGAACCTTATTGGCCCACCAACATTCCCATGGGGACGCTATTTGTAAGAACTGTAATCTCAATCCCGCGTTAATCAAATCAAAATTCCACAAAATTACCTGCCGTGTTTTTCCTAAAAGAGTTGATGTGATGATACGAGTCGGCACCTCGCGGTTTTGGGGTTAGTTTGAGGTGTCGATGGTGTCTTCGCTTGTAGCGCGTTGCAGACTGTTTGTTCTGGTGGTTTAACGTGATTTCTCAGGGGGCGTTCTACTGCATTCGCCCTCGTCAGCCACCGTAGGTTCCGCTCGGGCCTTTGAGTGACAAAGATTCAAGACACAATTCATGGTTTTTTCTCACGTTGCCAGTCAGGAATTTTGGGGTACTGTAGTTCACATTTTTTGCTCCCCGCACGCCGCCATTCGGAGGCCACCAGGGTGCAAACCCCCCCCCCAACCCCCCACTCACCCCTCCTGCCGTCTCGCACCACTCCAATCCCGCCGTATCATCCTCTCACACACACACACGCCGCATCATAATTAGGCCGTGTACCGAGTTCCCCCGATAACGCGTGCAGTTTATTTTCTGTCTTAATTCCTTATCGGACGCATCGATCGCGCAGCGCGTCGACTGATCTGGGCCGGCCGTCTGGAGAGCGGCGATAAGCCGCGTTATGCGTGTGTCTCTCTGCAGCTCGCCTTGTGTGTTCAGCCTCTGCAGGGGCGGAGGAGGGTGTGTGTGTGTGTGTGTGTGTGTGTGTAGCGGCTCAGGATTAGCACCTTATTAGCTCGGCAGCCTCGGCCCTTCTTTAACGAGGCTGACACCTCGATGCCTCGCTGGGAAAACAACAAATACTGCGAGCGCTTGTTTCGAGGAGGTGGAGAAGGGCGAAGCGTTTACCTTCTTGCATCTAGACGGGACGGACAGCTCTGCATCTCTGCGCTCTGCCACCTTATTTTGAGAAATATAAACACATTTTATAAATTTAAGGTCCATTTGTTGTTTTGGCGGCTCATCACATGTGGGGGAATTGACATCCAGGTTTGTTGTTGGCCATGTAGGACGTACGTGGACTGACGTTTTAAAGCCGGGAGCTTCGGCATTGTAAATTGTCTGGGATTGAGGCGGTAAATGGACCTGGAGCCCAACACATGGTCCCCTGCTTTAGGATCTATTTGACTCTAAATGGACCATAGTCTGCTTAGCGAACATCATGCTGCGTTAAGGAAGACGCGTGTTTACGATGTGAACGGAGGGAATAAAGCAAGAGAGTAGAGTCATTTTCTCATTTCTCACTTCTACAGGACATCTCATCAAACCCTTTGACTGAGCTCTGAGCCGCGAAGCTAACGTGATGCTAGCAACAATTTAGTGGCAACTGGCTTTTCTTGTTGTCAAACTTACTGTATGTATTCGTCAATATTGTATTTCCATCGGCCGCAGCCCAAAGTAACGAGCCGAACGTTGCATTAATACCCTTTAGGTCGTCGTTAGTGGGCGATAATGGTCGACTGAAACAGGAATCTAGCGTTATCTGTTTTAGCGCCTCGCCGACCCGACCATCCTCCCGCTTCCCCCTTTTGACCACGGTCGTGATTGCCTCTTTTCTCTACCGGCCCTCGCCGAAACCACCGGAGATGAGATAAGGCTTGATGCCCAGCGGTGAACGAAGGCCGTGACTGAATGCACGCAACCCACGGCGTGATCTCAAGTGGGAATCGAGGACACGCACATGCACGGACACAGAAATGCACATTCAGTCCTATCTGATCTCAGGAGCTAAATCCTCTGTCATTCATCCCTGTGAGAGCGAAGCTTTGTTTACCCGGAGCTCCCTCTCAGTCCTCATGTGTTGTAACCTGCCTTTTCTTCGGCCTGAGAATACCTCCATCCCTCAGTGAGGGGGGGGGGGGGTCCTCGTGGCCTCTGGGCTAACGGCGGTGAATGGACTCTCATTAGGACACTGTTATTGGGACTCCTTCATTAGCATATCGGGCCCATTGTCTCCTCAAACAATGGCGACAAACAAAACATTAACATGGAAATGGGTGAAATGTACCTAATTAGTTTTCTCTGCTGGTATTGTTAAGCAGAATAAAGATGGGGTTAAATTGCTTTCGAATGAGCCCCCTGCAGCAGCAGCAGCAGCTCTGCAGCGCATTCTGGCAATTCAGTTGTCCGACATCTCAATCGAATAATCGGCAATGTTGAGTTTTGGTGGCGACCAAAACCACCGCAGGCGCAACCCGATCGCGGAGAGACCACAAACGACGGGCTAACATCGCTGAGAACGATTAAAAAACCCAAAACAAATAAGCTCCTTTCTCGTGTTCAAAGCTGATGCATTCTGACACTGACCACCAGGTCAAGTATTAATGAGTTAACGGTCTCAATTGCTGCTTCAAATGATAGAGTTAGAGTTAAATCGACGATAAAGAGGAGTATGCTTTAGGGCGGGGCTTACTGGGATTGACAGGTGTCTACATGACGAGTCTTCCTGCTCTTCAACAGGTTGTGTTTTTTTTGTTTTTTGTGCCGCTGACGATGAACGTTGGGTAAGTAAGCTGATCGTGGATCAGCGCCTCCGGGGGCCGGCTGCTGAGCTGCACTGAAGAGCGGGATTAGGCCTGTTCACAGGCTTTACTGGGCTTTAATCTTTAATCCAAAACCATAATATAGACCGCACCTTCAGTGGCCGTCGCTCATTGCAACATAAGATAAAACCCGTCGCACAAACACTTCAGTGTCAGAGGCCACTCAAACAAAAGCTGTGTGTTTTAGGTCTCCAGAGGCAGGCGGCGCGTTAACGGCGCGAGTGTGAACCCTTTAATATGTGAACACATGAGGGAACAGACACTCTCGAACTAATTTGAATTAAATCTGCATGAGAGCAGATGTGGAGCCGACGTTCTGCTCCGTGTCCTGATAACACGTCGAGCACTCAGACGATGTTTAGTAAATGTCTTTAAAAAAGAACCGTAGAGATAAAATTGTGCAAAAGTTTCAATATGCAACATTTGAAATGAAATCCACTGAGTGTAAACAGGATGTAGTCACCGCGTGAGTCCGCCAGCATTTAATAATACTAAATAATGCGCCGTAATTCGCAGATATCCATGGAAATGAGTCTTAATCGTCCGGTGGACTAACTGTCAAGTGGAATCCTTCCTTCGATCTCTCGCCGCTGGTTTTTTTTACTTCACTTTTACAACAATCAAGAGTGGAAGAAGCTGTCAGACCTCGAGAGAGATAATGGCGGGGTAACGACCAGCGTCCGCCTCGTTAAGGTCACGGTTTCTCAATGGGGGGGAGGTCACGGAGGTGACGGGCCGGGGCTTCCTCGTCTTCGGTTCATTGTGAGGAGTCAACTCACTGCCAATTAGCAGCCCGATTGTGCGGATGGTGAAAGAAGAGAAGACAAGAGCAGCTGGTCTCGGTTCAGCGGTTAAACGAGGTGGAAGTGATGGTGGACCAAGTTTAAAGCAGCCGTCCACAAATTGTTTCAAATGTGGTGTTCAGATCTATAGCACGATGGTCCCTTAAGACACGCACTCTACAAGGGAAAAAGCTAAATACGATTTATTTTATCACATTATTTAAGTGACGGGTGAAAAGAACTACAGTTCCTCTAATGGCCACTAGGGACTGTGAAAGCAAATCCGTCCCCATAGACTTCAATGTTAAAACAACCAACTTCACAGTATAAACGCACATCTTCACGGCCTGGTAGAAGACAGCGGTTTGGCTCTCTTGTCTCGGCCAATCACGGCCGGTCTCTCTGAATCCAAGATGGCAGCGGAGGGACGTCCTTTCAGTTCCTCCAGAAACCCTTTTCCTTTTTTTTCTTCGTTTCCCAGCCTGCCCCTGTGCTGCCGGCCCCCGGGTTAATAGGTGTTCAACCCTCCCATTATCCAGGAGACTTTGTGAATTACCAGCCGAGTGATGTTCACCACTGATATCATATATATGCTAATGCAGGGGCTTAATTGGGGGGGAGGGGCCGGCGGGGGGAGGGAGGGAGGGAGGGCGGCGGGGTTTGCGATCATGTGTAAAATTGATTTGCCAGGGTTGATGTTTGTGTGTGTGTGTGTGTGTGTGTGGGGGCACAAACTTCTTGTCCTGCTGAATGTTCCACATCCCTTTAGAATTAAATAACTTCTTATGTGCATGAAACCAGGGAAAAAATAAGTGTTTTTAATCAAAGTTTGACGGGTTAATTGTCTCCCACTTTGCATAATTCCACTATTGAGAGGTTGTTGTTTCTGCAGTTTCTCACTGGTATTAATTAGTTATGGGTGGTAGTTAAATTTGCCAATTGATGGGGAGTGAATTCCCAAAACACATTTAGCTAATTACTGTGAATCCCCCCAGCGAGAGTCGACAGTCAACAAATGTTTACAGAGAAATGAGAATGTTGAATCCTTACAAGGCGAAAAGAATCCTCAAATAAAATACACCAATAACTCAACTGATGAACGAGATGATCAATCGTGTTTAAGTGCAGTAATTATGAGCAAGGAGCTTTACACGAGACACAAAAAATGCATTCAGACAAAAAAACACATCACAACATAAAACAACAATAAAATAAAAGAACAATGAAATGGACAACCTCTATTTTCATCTTCCTGAGGCTTTTTTCACAACATCAAACGGGTTTTAAACGGGTCATTTGGCTTCAGGAGGTGGAGTCATTTCCTCCAAAGTTCATCCGAAGTACTAAAAAACAGCTAATTTGGAGACAAAAGGTTCTCAGCGGACAGAAACCGTCACGGAATCTTTAGATTCTCTTCAACTTAATACATTTCATTTCCAACACACTCTTAAAATCTCTCCTCTTCCGAAACCACCAAAAGTTTTCCCTCCATTCCCACGTACCGCGAAGCGCGAGTCGCACCGAGCGGATCGAGCACACCGAGCCGAACGCGCTCTAACTTTGAGAAGTTGGACGGCGCTCGTGCTGCCGGGCCTGCCGCTCGCCCGCCCCCCCCAAAAAAAAAGAAACGGCTTCTAAGCCGGCGTACGTGAGCCGCATGGCTGAGCGTCTGCCGGCTTTGAAACAAACAGCCTGCAAACGCTTTAAGTATATTATCAGCCAAGTTCTTTTAGGGACGCATTGCCGAAAGGAGCTTACCATTTAATTAATGTAACTTCAGCGAGATTACACGCGGGCCTTCTTCCTGACCTCCTGCGCCAAGAGCTTAAAGACACAAGAATGGCGTTTTTTTACTCAACTTTGATGGGATGACTCGTATAATCTTTCACAGCGAAAGGGAGGAATAAAGTGTCTTAAACATAATACCCCTCCGATCTCCCCGAGTGGCCCGTGTGCGTCGCTCAAGTGCCGGCGGACTTTGTCGCCGTGTCGGTGTTGACTTTTTCAAATCTGACTTAAAGTTCGGCTGTGGGACGACGCCGAGGAAGCCGCTGAAATCATTCAGCTACTTTGATTCTCCCGTCTTTAAAGTAGCAGATTAATCTCTAACGCATGAGATAATATAATAAAACACAGTTGGAATGTTATAAAAATGGAAGGTTAGAATTGTCATCAAATTGTGTATTAATAACACACTATTCATCCAGCATCTTTAAAAGTAACAAGGTACTTACAATTAAGACAGAGAGAATGAAATGAACTAAAAGCAGTAAACAAATTAAAACCCAAAATAAAAATAAGAAAAGCTATTTGAAAAAGTTATTTAACAGCAATTTAAAAATTGGGAAGTAGGAATATTCTTCTCACACACACATTTCAATGCATTTTTTTACATTAATTTAGTAAATTAAAACCAATGAATTAAGAATGTGTTAGATGTCTTGGTGAAAAAAACACAATAAAAATGAGTAAATGAACAAAAAACTTCAGTCTTGTTTTTTCATTCCAAGTTTCTATTATTTGAGTGCGTTGATTCCTCTTTTTGTGTCGTCCTCCCCCCTCATACACCGACCCAGATGTTTCCACCCCCCCTCGCCTCCCCCACAGCCCTCTTCGGTCTCCCCCCTTTAGTTTTCGGTGTCGCCCTTTCAAACATTCTTTGACAGTGGGATAAAGGGGACGGGGGGATTGGGGAGATTAGGCTACGGGATCCTCCAGGCATTGTCTGAGAATCTGCAGATAAAAAAAAGCAGTGCTTTGGTTTTGATTTGGGGGGGAGGGCGGGAGAGAGGGTGAGGGGGGAGGGGGAGGGTGGAGCCAGCAGATTCGGGCGGCGGGGGGGCAGGTGGTGTTATTGGTTGGGCGGAAGCTGTTTCCGGTATGAGAATAATGGCATCGGGGTACTTGGATGTGATGGACAGCAGCTCTGTTTCACATTAGTTTCCCCCCAAAAAACTATTTTATGGAATTGCGGACTAATTGTGCTCATTTGACATCGTGACCATGTCGAGATGCAACGGTTCAGAAGACATCTCCCCAAAACGTTTGCCCTCTTTTTGTTGTGTTTGCTGGGAAAGCACATTTGAGTCTTTTCAAAATAAACCTCCATCTCCACAGGAGCACGCTGGATTGGCTTCAGGTTGAAATAACACCAGAGCACTGCAGCTGCTTACATGCTGCAAAATAATCCTACTTGGCTTCTTGCTGAAGTGTCAGAATCAGCTCTTCATCACTCAACAAGCATCAGTTGAGTGATGAAGATGATTGCGACTTCCTTCCCCATTTAAAAAAAAAAAGGTGGGAAAAGAAGCGCTTTTATTTTGTCTCCTCTTGGATGCGTCATTAAGGAAAGTCCTCGTTTGGCGGCTGAGTGACTTCCCGCGGCGTGTGTGTGTGTGTGTGTGTATTGATCAGCTCCGTCTGTTTGCATTGATGAACCCGTTGACCCCCCCCCGGGCGTGAGGGGACGACTGGTCGGCCCACCGATGGCCGGTCGGTGACGCAGCGGACGCCTTTACAACCCTCCAGAAGGCCACTGTCTTCTTCCATTGCACCGTCTTAGAGTGCGTGTGACACAACCTGCGCTGCGCTCACTGAGGACCACGTGAGCGGTGTGTTTTCTCCGCCTGACGGAGCAGCAGGTGGTTCTCGGCTGCTCCATTCAGATGCTCATATCAGTTAATTAGCACCGACCAGAATCCCTCCCAATAAACTGCCTCCATTCACGTGCTAAAGACGCCGTCCGTGTACTTAAGTAGTTGTTATTTCCTTTTGTCTTTAAGGCCTCTTGGCTGCACAACATCCACATGCCGGCAGTGATGCATCTCTCAGGAAGAGGACTGGCTGTTTTAGTTAAATATAGCCGGTGATACTTATCAGAAGACGTCTTTGGTCTCGGCTTTTATTCATCAAAGTCAGGTCAAGATGGAGACCTTTTACCACAATAAAACAGCCGTTGCATGGCATAAAGTAGTAATGCAGTACCTTCTGTTATTTGCATAAATAACTTACTAAAATAAACTGTTTTCAAGAAAGAAAAAACAATATGACTTTTAACATGAAAACACAATTTTGCAGGCTTTTATTGTGAAATTACTATTTAATTTCAGCTAATTCCTCACCTAAATGATGGAGATATTTAAACATTTTTTGTACACACGTGTATGTATACATTCTTTTACTATATTTCTGATGCGTATGCCGATCTGAGGCTTCTGCTCCCTGCTGGAGACGCTGGTCCTGATGGAGTTAGTTCAGCCATTAGCCGAGCAGATTGATTCATTACGCTAATGTGAGTCTAACCCTGTTGGCCCTGTTGAAATGCGTGCAATATGACACTCCTCAAATTTGTTCTAACACACGCCCTGGGGAGCCAAACAGAGCCGCCGCTAATGGGGGAGGTGGAGCCAATTATGCAGAGCGGAGCCGACTGTCAACAGATATTAGGAGAATATCTGCTCCAGCCGGCCCGCCGCCTCCTCACACGCAACACGCTGCCCTCAGCAGCTCCTCGTCCACAGCCGCTGCCATTTCAACCGCTCCTCCTGTGAGACGATCCGTGGTCTACGAGCGCTGTACTCAAATACGATATTCTCCCACTGGTAACTTCTATTCAACGCCAGAGGGAAATGGGTTTGAATGCACTGCGTTTATTTAACGTCCATGTTTACTTCTCGGATTTCACGTAACGGTTGTTTAACCAGCTTTTATGCTTAAACTCATCTGTAAACTAACCAGCAGAGTAGTTATTAGATCTTGAGTTTTCCACAGCGAGTCACAGATTTTCCATGAAATGGTTTTTATTTCATCCGCACGGTGTTGAACGAGGACGCAGAAGCGCAGCGCCAAAGAAACGGGGAGTTAACAAGTAGGAAAGAAGTGGTTTTGTCGCCTAAACTGCACTAAATTGTTTATTTTTAGGGCCGAGGACGAACAGACAGACACAGAGACGCACAAAACAACACATCAAATAATATACGCGTTTACTTACTAAAGTGCATTATTTTAAATTACATATCTGAGCTGAACTGTTTTTCTTCCACCATGACGACAACGTTTTACTGAAATCTGCACAAACAACACAAATAAAAAAGATCAAACCTGCGACTCCTGAAATCCGCCAGGTTGTTTCAACTTTGACCTTTGACACGTTTCAGCCTCCGAATCGTCTTTACATGATCGTCTGACTTCAATGTAACTAATCGGAAGCATCACTGAATATAATATAACAGTTGGAGTGTCGCTGGTCGACCGTGCAAAGGACAACATTGTTACGGCGCATTTTCAAAATAAACTTGAGCTCTGTCGGCAAAACGATGTCGTCATGTTGAGAAAAAGATGGTCGTTCGGGTTTAAACAACGAGCGGCGGTCGGGTCCTCGTCCAGCGGCAGGAAAAGAGATAAGAAGAGGAAGAGTCTCTGGAGACGTCCGAGCAGGAGAGGAAACCCTGCAGGGAACCTCGCGTCGCTCCTCATTATCTCCCATCCGAGGGGGGGGGGGGGGGGGGGGGGGCGCTTGTGTGAGGGAAGCGCCGTCTGCGGCGGGCGGAGATAAGGCCCGTCAGGGTGGATGTGGGGGGGGGGGTCTTATTTACCTGTAGCTAAGGGAGGGGGCCCTCGGCTCCCTGCGGGCCGTCACTTAACATTGTCCCCCCCCCCCACTCTGTCAACACTGATCCTGAGACCCTCAGAGCCGGCGGCCTCGGGACGAGGAACACATGGTCACCGCCACGAAGACTGCTGACGTGTCGATGGCGTGTTGTGCCGATGGCGTGTTGTGTCGATGGCGTGTTGTGTCGATGCCGTGTTGTGTCGATGGCGTGTTGTGTCGATGGCGTGTTGTGTCGATGGCGTGTTGTGCCGATGGCGTGTTGTGCCGATGGCGTGTTGTGCCGATGGCGTGTTGTGCCGATGGCGTGTCCTTTCTATTGGATTTACAACACGGAAGATGAAGGAAGATGAAGAGCATCAGGCGACTTATTTATTAAAGTTTGTAGTTCATTTGGGGATAAAAATTAGATTAGAATGTTAAATAAATGACAAAAAGTTAATGATTTTTTTTACATATTCTGACTGAACATAAATACACTGTTTTATATTAATAATGATGCATTATTTTCATTAACTGAGTCTGTTTATTTCCTGTTTCTTTGAAGCTTGAATCCACTTGAATCACAGAACCGTGCGTTCTTTACTACAGATTCTTCTTTTTTTTTATTCATAGGAAAATTTCTGAATTGTCAAAAGGAGAAAAACAATGAGCCGTAATGTGCAAATGAAAAGATCCCCACAACATTTAATGCACATCAATCCCAGATAGAATATCTGAACATCACCAGCCTCTAATCTTGTTTTCTTCATTTTCTCTTTTGGTTTTTATTGATTGTTATATTATTGTGTTCAGTTGTTTAATTTATGACACACACACACACACACACACACACACACACACACACAACATCCCTTTGAGAACAAGACGTTACATTATTAGATATTTATAAGAAGATACATTGATTCCTCGTTTGGTCGACAATAGAAACGTGATGTTTATTTATTTCATTTATAGCCTCGTGTTTTCCGTCTGAAACATCTGCTGCAGCTGTTGAAGGCTTCGCGTTCGGACGTCGGGGCCCCCGATCTGCTCCCCCCCCCCCCCCCCCCGCCAGGTGACCCGGTGCAGCAGGTGGGTCCTGACCTCAGAGGCTCCGCCCTCCTCCGCTCCTCCATTTGGGAGCATTTCCTGCCACATTTGCTCAATCATGTGAACGAAGGATGGAGGGGGGGGTTTCGGGGGGGGGGGGCAGCGTCCAGATTGCGGTGCATCTGCCGTTTCTCGGCGGCGTGGCGAAGGGCCCGGCCAGGTGCTACACCCCCCCCCCCCTGTAGGCCACATTCTTCTATAGCCATGTGCTGCCTGAGCAAACTGCGCCGCTGAGCTGGGGGGGGGGGGGGGGGGGCGTCCCACCGCTGACTGGCCACTGCCCCGGCAACATGCATTGTTGCTCCATGCAAATGCGCTCACACTGGGACAGAGGGCTCTGAGGGGGGGTGGGGGGGGCATCCTGAGCTCAGCGGCCGGGATAGAGAACGGAGGCCGGGGGCCAATAAATGAAAGTTTGCCTTAAATCCGGAGGATAATGGAGGCAGAGGTTGGGGCCGAGGCTCGGAGCCGAGATAAACAGAGGGATTACTCCTCGGTTTTGCATCACTCGCTCTCCTCTGGGTGGCCCTTAACCGTCGGGGAGGCCGATAGGGGGGAGAAGAAAAAACGTTTAACGCACGGACATTCACACAGCGCATGTGGGGGGGGGGGGGGGGGGGGGGGCTGAGCCTAATTCCATCAAAGACGGAGAAATTAGCAATTAATTTATTCCAACCTCCCCGCCCCGGCTCCTTTTCTATTTTCATCCCAATTGTTGGACGGTTCTGCAACATCTGGTCCAGAACCGTCCCCGCCGCCCGGCGCCGGACGCCGCCTCCATTTAAGCAGAATGGCAGAAGAAAATCTTCCCTCTTTTTCATTCATTTCCACGGGAGATTAGTTTGGTACGATGTGGAAAGCAATCATTAAATATGTTGCTCTTTTTTTTTGCAGGCCATGCAGAACCGGCCCCCTTTATTTGCAATTGTAATTTAAAGAATAATTAAAGAAGTTAAATGATTCCGTAAATGTAGAACAACTTGAGTCTTTGTGCTCAAGGGTGCATGAACCTGCGCCGTATGGCTGGTTGCTCCGATAAACTCGGTAATGAAAGAATGCGGCGCCGCACTAATGGCAAATTTTGAAGTGTTTTTGGATTTGCTCGCCGACCCCTCCGACGCCCCCGACCGCTAATCTGGTCCGAGGAGTCAGGAGCCGCCGGGTCGGCAGGAGAAAAAACATCCGACAGGGAAAAAAACACAGAGAGCAGCTGGCGTGCGTTCATCTAAATCCACGTCCTCGCCGGCAGAAAGCAGCAACGCACGTTGGACTCGGACGTTTATTTGAGTCGAGATGACGCCTGCAGACGCGTGTAGCTCCGGGCAGGAGATGCAGGTGGACGCGGTTAAGACGCATCCACTCGCTCGGCGCTCGTTTGGGGCGTCTTAACTAACTTACTCACACGCTGTGAAATAAGAAAACCCAGTCGGCCTTCTGATGGGAGATGTGACAGCAGTGATGCACCAGAGATGTGACGCATCGCGCTCCGACTGGAACCAGGGAGTGAAACTCCTCTCGAAACACCTCGGTCATCACGCTCAGCTTCAGATGAGCTTCAGCTCAGCTTCAGCACAGCTCGCTAAATGGCTATTTACATTCATTGTTTAGTTAAATTGCTTTTTCCCCTCAATCAAGTCATTTAAAATGTGTGATGTGAAGTAAACTACACCCAGTTTGCTACCAGGTAAGAAATGGACCAATAAATAGAAATCATCAAAATAGACAAACAAAGCATGATGGGTAATAGCGTAAGAATGAATGTCGTTGAGTCTTGACCATCGGCACACAGATCGCTCATCGCAGGCGGTTAAATACAGATTAAATGAATGTCCACCACGCGTTCATCCCACGCCGCTACTGGAGAAGAAGCCTGAGTCGGCATCTTTAAAACGCTGCTTTGTCTCTCGTTACTCGGCGAGCGGAGAGACGGCCTCCGATCAACAAGGACGACCTGCTCCTGAGCTGCAGCTCACGCACACGCACACACACGCACACGCACAAACCAGCCCTGGAAATGAGCTGTTGACATAATTTAGGGTCATTTTCCACGATAGCGAGGCCAGGACTCAGCCGATAAAGCGCCTGCACATCCGTTAAATACTCAACGCGAGCCGCCGCTTTTGGGATTGTTTGAGATGGATGACGAATAAAATAAAAAAAAAATAAGAACCGATCGCTGCTGTCGTAGGGTCAGAACATCCTCAGGCCGGTGAGGGGGGGGGGGGGGGGGGGGTTGCTGACAGCAGCTCCTGTGGAGGTGACCTTGGAGGCGAGCGGTTGTTTTTTCCGGCAGGTCCAAGGTGTCTCCGTTGGGCGTCTCCGTCGGCGGGCGGAGCTGAACACGGGGAGCAGAGGAATATCAATCCGATGGTCCTCACTCACAGCGTGTCAGTTAGCGGCGCGCACACGCAGGGGGAACATCTGGACGTGCAAATGCGGGTCGTAGTTTAAGCATTTCTCTCAATGTGGAGGTTTTTTTTGGTTTCAGTTTTAAACATTTCAAATCAAAAAAAAACCCCACCGGGGTTTAATTTATCAAACAGGGTTTTTGTCTTTGGCACAGGAAGCTTGCTGAGCTGTCGCATAGCGAATAAAAGCACACAATATTTATCAGAATTATAAAACAACGACGCGGAGGCTCTGTAGTCAGAACCGGGAACGCAAACGTCATCACTCGAACAATCAGAACAATCTGAGGTGTAAAGGCCTCAAAACTAAAGCTAAAGACACGACGAGGCCAGTCAACTGTCACCCAGCTGTCGATGTTAACTAGGTTAGCTTGATTCTTCTGTAGCTAGTTGCTAGCTGTTAGCTTGACCATGCGTCATGTAAAAGCACAATAATAATCTTTTCATTTGTAGCCACTTAGCCCGCAGCTACATTTAGAAAATACTCCTCTTATTTTCCTTTCTTTGCTAACTGCCGCTTAACTAACTTAACTTAACTAACTATAACTAGTACATTTGATTAAACAGCAAAACACATAAAGTTACGTTTGGTATGTTAGAATAGCACAGCGGCTACGGATCATCTTCATAGTGTGTGCATGGAAAAGAACACGCTGAAACCAGCACATCTAAAGGCAGTTAGTTGTTATTAGAGAAAACGATTAGACTTTACTGTTAAAACTGGTTATTTGCCAAAATCTACAAAGTAAACGTGAGTAGTTAATAACGTGTTTGACTTATTATTGTGATTCTTTGGTTGCTGACATGTAGACAGTGTGCAGACTAAAGTCCCTAAAACGTTGTAACGTCAGCGTTAATTGTCGTTAAAATGTGCCGTCAGGTTTCCAAACGACTTCATTGTGCCATTTCATTTTTTTCGCGGGGGCAATATTGTCTTTTTTTCCCATGATCCTCCTGGCAACGTCCCGCCAAGGGAAGCAGCCCCCGCGGGACCAAAAAAAAAAAAAAAAGTCTTGAAAGAACACAAAAGCACAAAGAGGCGGAGGAGGCCGCAGCAGCGGCGGCGGCGGCAGCGGCGGTGGTGGCGGTGGCGGGCGGCGGCGGCGGCCGTCTCGGGCCCCCGACAGAAGACTCGTTCTCGCCATACAGCCACTCCAATTCTGAGCGAATGCTAATGAGATTGCTCTGATCCCCTCCGGTGCTTCCCATGTTTTCAACACCTTCAAGGACCACATGGCGCTCGCAGCATAAAGACAACTAAATGAGAAATCTGAACGCTTTTTTTTTGGGTGCCGCCGGGGGCCTCTTCGCTTTTCAACCCGGCCGCCCATTCAGCGTAGCAGAAGAAGAAGAAGAAGAAAAGATAAGAAAGAGGGGGGGGTGCCGGGATGAGTAAACTTTTCAGGGAAAACGGCGTATTTGCGGAAAACCCGGAGCAATGATCAATTTACGGGCCCCCCCCGCGCGAAAAGAAGGGAAGGCGAAGCCTTTGAGGGCGGCGAGGTTGCGGAAAAAAACATTTTTTTTTGAAAAGAAAGGAAGAGAAAGAGACGGGAGATGCTCAAATTTCTGAGGGCTGTTTCTCACAACCGCTGTAATGAGATCACTAACATCTTGAGCCGGCCTCCACTAAGGCCCGCGCGAACAACAGGCTCCCAGATGAAAGGTGAATGGGCCCGAGGGTCCCGCTGGCTGGTCCAGGAGCCCTTTTAATAGCGCAGCGCCCCGTGAAAGGTTCCCGGGCAGGAGCTCATATTAGCGGCGCAGCACACTGCTTAATAGGATGATGCCTTTTGGCTTTTGTCATGAGATGATTACGGGCTCCGTTGTCACCGGCGCCCGTTGAGCGCAGGACACTAGAATCCACTCGGCCCGCTCGCGGCTCATTGTCCGGGTCCCCGGGGGTGGAAAGGGGACGGGGGGGGGGAGGAACGGGGGGGGGGTCTTTTTGATGAAAACACCTCTCGCGGACGTATCAGGTGAGCTCCACGTCTCCCCCCCCATCCCACTTCAGAACACCTCGAGTGCCTTGTTTTCCTCTAAAGACCCTTGAATCCGTCGCCGCGCGCTCGGACGAAGCAGCAGGGGGGGGGGTTGAAACTCGCCGGTAGCGGCCCTTGAATAGAGACGACGTGTACGCACGTCCGTCATTAACTCTACACTCATTTGCGCCGTTTTTTTAAAAATCTTTAAGGGAATCGGCCGGTAAAAAAAAACTGCTGAGAAAACCTGCTTCCATGACGAGTCAATCGGTTTTCCCGCTGATCCTCTGGAGACGGGGGAAGTAATACATTTCACACGTGGTCCTCTTCCACGGTACCGAACAAGTGGAATTATGTAACAATTTCTTCTCCCTTTTTTTTTTTTTGAAGAGGGATCACGAGACCGAAGCGCCTCGGCTGAGATGAATATCCCTCGGGTCACCCTCGACATTCAGGGGGCCTCGAGGCGCTCGGCCCGGTCGGATTCACCCCTGAAAGGGCGTTAAATGAGCTCCCTCTCTGGGTCCTTATGTGCACGCCGGCCCGCAGGTTTCCGCACAGAGAAGGCGTTTGAACGCGATGAACGTCGGACCGATTGACGTTAAACACAAAATGCACTTTGTCCCTTTTCTCCTTTTTCTTTTTTTTTTCTCTCCTCTCTCCTCGCAATCAATGCGGCTCCTTTCAATCGGGGGAGCTTTATACTCGGGATTAGTTTTGGTGACTTAAGAAGCCGGACTACCTCTCCGTAACCCCCCCCCCCCCCCCACCATCTGCAACCACCTCGTTTCTCCTTTGCCCCCCCCCCCCCTCACAAAAATAGCACAAGGACGCTGGCAGCCTTTTCACTACCTCCTAACAAGGCGGCTCCAAAGCACAGGCCCACTCCAAGTAATTAAATCAATCCCTTTGTGTTCCCCAATATTCCCCTCCAGTGGGCGACCGCCCAAAGATCTGATTATGGCTCTTCATGCATATTCAGGCTGGAGACCACGACTTGTCCAGGACAACCTCTTATTACTTTTTATACCGGCGTAACGAGCAAGTCAACACGCACGTCTTGGTGTTTTTGTTCCCGATAAACTTTGATGTCCATGGAGGGGGGGGGGGGGGCGGCGAGCACCGGGTATCGGGCGCCCCGGCCGAAGGGCCTCTCCTCCGCCGCGTTCAAGGAGGAAGCCCGTGAGATGAGGAGAAGTTCGGGCGGGAGCCCCGAAAAGACAAATTGGATTAGCGAGTATTGGATTAAAAGGTAAAACGGAGGGATAACAAACAAGAAAAGCTGCCTGTGATCACAGGGTTTAATATATTTCTCTTCCTCTGCGATCCCTTTCTTCTCTCCCTCCCCCCTTTTCTCTCTTTCTTTTCGAGCAGAGATCCCAGGCTTAAGACAGACTTATTAAAACTGGGATTAATTTGTAATGCTCCCCTAACCCTCGGGGTCAACCAAAGATTTGTTATCTAAAGCAAACAGGAAAAATGTACTATAACAACACAACGAGGGCTTTAAATCCGTGTCTTCGGGGGGAATTTAGCTTTGTATAAAAAGCTGTGATCCCTCAGATATTTATTTTAGCCGGGGAGGAAACCCCTCTCACCCCAATCTGGATGCAGGTAAATGATTAATAAATGCTTTTTCCTAATAAAAGGAAATAATACCTGCTAAAAGATACTAAATCGATCTATAAGGATGATGTGGACTCTGTGATCATGATAACAGAATGAAACCTGAAAAGAGCAGAAGACAAGTAGACTCCTCCTGCTTTGTTAGGCGAGGAGAGGTAACGGCGGGCCACTCTCATTAGCCTTATCTCCTTAACGTAGCGCCGCCTCAGATTGGGATCTTAATCTTATTTGGTTATGGAGGCTTCGTTCCCTCCGACGAGCACAAAGAACACGAGAGCCTCGGCGAAATATCGCCTCCCTGTTTTCCGCCAAGGCTTTTTCGGGGGGGGCTTGTTCCTTCGGGGGGGGGGGGTCGCGGTTCAAGGAGCCGAGCTGACCGGCCTCAACAGCCGAGCCGCCTAAATCTCTTGGCCGGTTGCCCTTTTCTAGTCTTTGTTTGGCCCCCTGCACTCCTTTACCCAGAAATGGGGGGTGGGGGGTGGGGGTCTCACTGGGTCGCTGCCGGACCTTTAATTTAATAGAAGATTGAAAAACAAAAGACGTGTCCTGGATGACATCAGCACCACGCGTTCATAAGGGTCGTGCTAAAAAACGTCCTTTTTCGAGTCTTCATTAATGACCGTTTAGTTAGACGAACAGAATCCAGTCAGTCTGAGAGATAAATGCCGTGTCGGCCACTACAGTCGCCTCCAGCAGCGATCTGACGAGCACTTCTGTGAGCAAGAGGACGCTAGTGACTAAAACCTGCATTCTCTGCTGTGGCCACCAGGGGGCGACTCCTGGGTTCATGGTCTCTAGTTTCAGGTCCTCTTCAATACGGCGTGGTGTTCGTTTAGTAAATTGTGGCCCATTTAGAGTCAAACAGACCACAAAGCAGGGATCTTTTTTTTTGGGGGGGGGGGGGCTTACTTGTGATTGACAGGTCACTCGTTGTGCATGTTTTTCCGTCATACTACTCAAACAGTTTTGATAAGTAACATGAAAGTTAGTCACTGTAGATTGAAGTCAGCGGCCAGTCACTGAGTCACAAAGTCAATTCGACTTAATTTCTCTCTGACTCACATTTCCTCCTCTGCTTGCAGACATTCTCCTCAGAATATTTCCGTTTCAGCATTTCAATACGTAACCCGTGATGTCACGGTTGAGTTTATATAAATCTGAAATGAAGCGCTCCACTTCGTTTTCTAAACGAAGGTCCATTCTACCGACATGCGCTGATCGACTGCCGTTGCTAAGACACTAAAACCTCTCTTTTCTAACGATGCGTCTCAAATACAGAGTTCCTCGCTGCGACGGTGTGAGACACGAAACGACATTTAGGCTCCTTGACCCCCAACGTGAAAAGGGAGGCGGCCTCAACCTCTGACGGCTGCGAATCCGCCTCGTTTCATCCCCGCGATCCGTGTCTCTCGTGTCCGTTTTCTCCCGGTAATCCTCCACAAATTGCCCTCCGTGGCAGTTTGTGCATCAGCTGTTTGCACTGGATTAATGTGAGTCACTGGTGGCGAGTCTGCAAATCAATGTTTATTAATGGTTTCTCTTAAGTGTTTAAAGATTAAGCCATTAACATATTGATGAAGTTCTCAAAGTTGCCCAGGGAGAGAAAAGAGGAGCTGGAAAGGTTTTTTTTTTTTTCCTTTTCGTCGACAAGAGGCTGCAAAAGAAGAAGAAAAAAAAAAGAGAAGAGGAAGAAGAGCTGAGAGGAAGAAGGGCTGAGAGGAAGAAGGGCTGAGAGGAAGAAGGGCTGAGAGGAAGAAGAGCTGAGAGGAAGAAGTGCTGAGAGGAAGAAGAGCTGAGAGGAAGGAGAGCTGAGAGGAAGGAGAGCTGAGAGGAAGAAGGGCTGAGAGGAAGAAGAGCTGAGAGGAAGAAGAGCTGAGAGGAAGGAGAGCTGAGAGGAAGGAGAGCTGAGAGGAAGAAGGGCTGAGAGGAAGAAGAGCTGAGAGGAAGAAGTGCTGAGAGCAAGGAGAGCTGAGAGGAAGAAGGGCTGAGAGGAAGAAGGGCTGAGAGGAAGAAGAGCTGAGAGGAAGAAGTGCTGAGAGGAAGAAGGGCTGAGAGGAAGGAGAGCTGAGAGGAAGAAGAGCTGAGAGGCCCTGAGAGGAAGAAGGGCTGAGAGGAAGAAGAGCTGAGAGGAAGGAGAGCTGAGAGGAAGAAAAGCTGAGAGGAAGGAGAGCTGAGAGGAAGGAGAGCTGAGAGGAAGAAGAGCTGAGAGGCCCTGAGAGGAAGAAGGGCTGAGAGGAAGAAGAGCTGAGAGGAAGGAGAGCTGAGAGGAAGAAAAGCTGGGAGGAAGGAGAGCTGAGAGGAAGGAGAGCTGAGAGGAAGAAGAGCTGAGAGGCCCTGAGAGGAAGAAGGGCTGAGAGGAAGAAGAGCTGAGAGGAAGAAGGGCTGAGAGGAAGAAGAGCTGAGAGGAAGAAGAGCTGAGAGGCCCTGAGAGGAAGAAGGGCTGAGAGGAAGAAGAGCTGAGAGGAAGAAGGGCTGAGAGGAAGGAGAGCTGAGAGGAAGAAGAGCTGAGAGGCCCTGAGAGGAAGAAGGGCTGAGAGGAAGAAGAGCTGAGAGGAAGAAGGGCTGAGAGGAAGAAGAGCTGAGAGGCCCTGAGAGGAAGAAGGGCTGAGAGGAAGAAGAGCTGAGAGGAAGAAGGGCTGAGAGGAAGGAGAGCTGAGAGGAAGAAGAGCTGAGAGGCCCTGAGAGGAAGAAGGGCTGAGAGGAAGAAGAGCTGAGAGGAAGAAGGGCTGAGAGGAAGGAGAGCTGAGAGGAGGAAGGGCTGAGAGGAAGAAGAGCTGAGAGGAGGAAGGGCTGAGAGTAAGGAGAGCTGAGAGGAAGAAGAGCTGAGGGGAAGAAGAGCTGAGGGGAGGAAGGGCTGAGAGGAAGGAGAGCTGAGAGGAGGAAGGGCTGAGAGGAAGAAGAGCTGAGGGGAAGAAGAGCTGAGGGGAAGCGCCACGTTCCTCCGTTTAGCAAAACGCCACCGGAGCGGATCTCACACGTTTCATTTTACGCCACAGAAATGTGCTTTGTTAAAAGGCTCTAGACGTTTCTGTTGCGTCGTCCTCGTTGGGTTCACTGGGATTGATTTTACTATTCGCCAGCGACCTGCCGCGGCGCCCCGGCTCGCACGCTAATTCTCCCTCTCACCTGATAAGGCGATCCGTCCTAAATCAATTCTAATTAGTTTCATGTTCGGCTGCTGCTCAGCCTCCCCGTCGCCCTCCGTCGTTCTCCGCCGCCAGTCATCTGCACACCTGATATCGGTCAATCTCCCCGTTATTAGGCGCGGATTATTATTGATTGATTGCTGTATTTGCCGCTGCCTCGTGGACGTCGAGGACGCGCAGGTTTCCGTTTGTTTGCAGGGTGAATCGTGTGTGTAAACGGGTGTGTTCAGGTGTGGGGTCGTCAAACCGGTCCCTCAAACTTCTCCCGGCGAACGTTTCCTGACCGTTCAGCAGAGGTGGACGTCGGCCAGCAGGACATTCCGTCCGCCGTTGGGTCGACGATGACGTCGCCTCCGCGGTTGCCCCGGGAAACGTGGTTGTTTTGGTCCACACCAGTGCGGGTTACTGGGATTACTGGTCCGGACCGCCGCTCTACAGGTCGATTACGGACGCAGTGAAGACAGATTCATCCTCCGGGAACATCGAGTATCTGAATAACCACCTTCCATCCATCGACCCACTGAGCGGCTTTGACGCCGACTCCTTAGACGCTAAACTTGACCCCATGTCAATCAAAACGTAACACACATCAAACACTATTCCCACAACAACGGGAGATGCGTGAAAAGAATAACAAATGACACTGAATCAACACGAAGCGGACGCCAGGGCGGCTGACAATGTGCCAGCGCGCCATCGATTCACTCCCCGGCTATTTCTGCGCTCGCCGTCTCCATATTTGAAAGTTGACGCTCTGAAGAGACGGACTCGTGCACAGACGCCGCCGCTTTTGTAGTCTGTGGCGGTTTTATACGATAAGCTTTTTTAGACGTTTAAAATCAATATGTAATCCTGTGCCGGGGGGGGGCGGGGGGGGCTAATCCCCCTGGACCGGCCATTTGTGAGGCTCTTTGAGCTTCGTTACAGGTTCTCCGTGCTGCAGATTGATTAGTGCCAGAATCCTATCAAATGGCTCGGCTCTGATGATGGAGAAAACTCTCTCGGCCGCCTCCAGTCGACTGGACCTGGAGATAAGGCCCGGGTGGAGATGCCCTCCCAGCACGGGGGAGGGACGGGTGGGGGGGGTGGGGAGCGTTTCTGACCTCTGCTCCTCCGAGGCTCACAACGGGATCAGGAGCTGTTTGGACGCCGTTGATTCGCATTTCGGGACGTTCAGCCGGCACTTATCCAAAGTCTTTAATCAGAAAAATAGACACTATAATAATGACATTGATCCAAAAGCTACCTGTACTTTGGAACGTGGACACGGGAACCGTCAGTCTTCACTTGGGATCCGAGGGAAGTCGAGGAACCAAAACTCAATCCGCTCTGATGTCTCCACTCATTTAAGCGGATCCGGTGATTTGCACTTTGGCGGCTTTGTCCCTTTGATGTCCGTCGGTGACTGTGGGAGACGCTAATGGTCGCTAACGGAGGTCAAACCGGAGGCCCACACAGTTTACGCGTAACGGGTTCATTGCTTTTCAGTTTTGCTCCATTCATTTGTTTTATGTTGTCTCAAGTGTTTGAAGCGTGACGGCGGGAACACGCTCCAAATATGACGCATTTTTTTCTCTGAGCAACAAAACGATTATCCAACGGGCCACAATCATTAGTGGTAACGAGCTTCTTCAGACCAACGCCATTGGTGACTTCAGGTCACGTGACACGAGTCTCGTGTGCAACTTTTACACGAGTAGCTCTTAAGTTTCACACGTCGGCACATGTGGAGCTTTTAATGGTCACAAGGCGCTCTGAGGTCACCAGGCTTTGATAATTGTCCTTTAAAAAAAAAAAAAAAAAAGAAGCAGCCATTTTGCTCCCAGAAATCTGGGAAAATACTTTATCACCTCCGATATTTTCCTCTGTGGTTTTTTTTTTTTTGTAGTTGTTTGAGGGCGACGGGGAAACCGAATCTGTGCATTCCTGCGGGCCTCGCCGCCGCTCACATGGTTACCGCCGCCGCGCATTGTTAGAGATATCTGAATGAGCGCCGGCCGTGCAAGTTTTAACGTGATTGCCCGAGGGGCAACAGAGTGAAAGAGCGAAGAACAGAGCCAGGGAGAGGAGAGGAGGGGGGGGGCATAATCCTAAAAGGATTGGAAGTTAACCCCCACACACACACACACACACACACACACACACACACACACACACACACACACACACACACACACACACACACACCTCTGTGTTCCAGGGGGTGATGGGTACTGGATGGGGTCAGTTTGTTTCGTGGCTGCGGTGTCTGATTTCTCCCTCCCCCCCCGGCCCCCCAACCTCTTCTTCTTCTTCTTCATTGTTTGCCTTCTTAATGAGAGGGGCGGTGCCGCGGGGCCTGTGATTGACAGCTACGTGCTCCAGTCTGAGGCCGTACTGTACTTGACACTGGGCGACGACTCGTTGCTCCTCGGGTGTCTGCTTCACAACAGCCGTCTTTTAGAGCAATTATTACTAAATATGTTAAATATGGGTGACTGAGGGGACTCTGGCAGCACTGTGGAGACAGGTTTGGGGTTAGAAGGTTGATTGGCAGCTTGTTAAAGACCTAAATGAGCCATAAATGAACTACATTACGAAATGCAATTTAATGTTAGTGAAATCAGAATCAGAATTTAGCTCTGAACTTCTGCCGAAATTAAACCACAAATCAGAGGAAAAGATAAATATTGGTAATACAAGTATTTTTTTGTCTACCGGTGTGCGTTGATGTTGTTTTCCCCTCGTGTGTGTGTGTGTGTGTGTGTGTGTGTGTGTGTGTGTGTGAGTGCAGGTGAGATGACAACAGTCAGCTGAGCCTGTTTGTTATCTGCTCCGTCAGCCTCCGTCGGCTCCACCGAGCCGAGTTCCTTCATCACAGAGATGTCGATGCACAGAGAACGTGGCGGAGGGTTAAAGCGACAGATCGCCTCCATAAATATCCTCCCAGAGAGAGACAGAGAGAGAGAGAGAGAGAGAGAGCATCACCTGCAGGCCCATGCAGCGGATACAAACCATTTCAGCATATTTCGCCTGGATGTCGCTGTTTGTATGAGCGAGAACTGCAGCTGCTTAAAGAGTTTACCACTAAAAGTAGTTGCACATTTCTATTTTCCACCAACCGCAAGAACCCATAAATTATGTGAAAGTTGGATTTTGTGCTCAAGGACGCAAACAAACACTTACTGTTTTTCTGCGTGAACATGGTATTCTCCTACTCTGAAGGTGAGTTATTATATTATACTGAAATTACCATTTTTAAAAGCCTGAAAATGGGCTTGCAGGGACTGTGATGAAGAGGATGTTGCATCATCACACATTTAGGCTCATTTCCCTCTCTGCGTCACCTCCGAGGTCACGGTTTTTACTTTTTAAATAACGTTGAGGGCCTTTTCAGGCACACTTCTCCTTTTGTAGTTATTGTTTTAACAAGTTTCCATAAATATAACTGGTTGATAATCAGCTGTAGTGTCAATGTCTCCACTAAAAGTTGAAAATCCTCCCAACTATAATTTGTATTCTGTCATTTTACTTTTGAAAAGTATTTTTAAAGTACACACACACACAAATATACATATATATATAAATATATATATATATATATATATATTTTTTACTATTTCCATTGGAAATGACATCACTTCAAACAAGGAATATTTTCACTCAAACCCAATAGAACTTTTAATCGTTTTAACGCCACAATCTCTTCCTGAATGCCCGGATGAAGGTGCGGTTTCCTACCTGCAGCAGAGAGACGTGTTCTTCTTCGTTGG
Organism: Gasterosteus aculeatus; assembly: GCF_964276395.1. Classification (NCBI taxonomy): domain Eukaryota; kingdom Metazoa; phylum Chordata; class Actinopteri; order Perciformes; family Gasterosteidae; genus Gasterosteus; species Gasterosteus aculeatus. The sequence goes on along the minus strand of NC_135696.1, from coordinate 20,487,391 downwards.
TCCTAATCCGAGTCCTGAGGCGTGTCCTGGTTCTGCTGGTCCGTGCGGGGTTTCCTTCTGTCCCTCCTCACCTGCCTGCTCAGCTGCTTTCCTTCGTGCAGCCAAACTCACTGTTGTCAGCTGATTTTAAAAGGCCTTTCCGGCCCGTTCTGTGTCTGCACGGCACGCTGTGTGTGTGTGTGTCTGTGTGTGTGTGTTTGATATAAAGTGCGCAGCAGTCTGGTCGCGCCTCGTGCAACACGCTCTCTGACAACGCCGGGATTTTATGCATCATGCTTTTAATAAGCGGCCAAAAACACAGACGAGAAGCCTCTGCAAACTTAACCCCCTCCACACACACACACACACGCACACACACACACGCGCGCGCACACACACTCTCACACTCTCTCACACACACACACACAGACACACACACACGGCTCTTTAGGCGGCCTGATCCCTGGATTTACGGGCTTAGTATTAAGAAAATACTCCTGCAATTTGGGATTAGACCCCCAAAAAACCCTCAGAACAACAATGCCTCCGTCCATTTGATATCTTGATACGTGTGATCAACGTAGCCGTCGACCTCACAGCCAATCACACGCAGAGGAAATGAGACGAATTAAACAATATCAACACAACCCGCTAATTGTTTTTCTTTTGAATTCGTCATCGTTTGGGGTGGAATTTAAGGCATTTGTTCCGAGGCCTTTAAGTTAAATGATGTACATTGATGTAGTCATTTATACTTTATGAAAGTTAACACCATGTATTTGTTCTATTATATTATTATAAAATTACCTTTATGTATTTTGATATCCGTCTGTGAAAAGACGTGTGAAAATTTATTTACAAATTGATATTCTTGAATTAATTTAAAGATTATTTAAGACCAATAGTTTATGACAGCAATAACTCTGCTTTAATCAACAGCTCTGTGAAATGACTGGGTTGCTTTCAAAAATATTTCTGGATTTAATCAGCTGCGGTAGGTCGTCATTCGTGGACAAAAATATATCCTGTGGCCTTTCATAATATACATTAAAACACAAAATAATAAGGCCCACTACAAGGGTAACCCACCGGCCTTAATTGGCCATGAACTGATAAAAAAAACTACCAGGCTGAATGTTAGTTTTTTTTGTTTTTGTTTCAATGACAACATAGAAAAGAAACTCAAATTTACCATTTAACTTTGGTCTTTTCGTCAAAGGCCAAATGAAAATACTTTTACGTTAACATCGTTTTAAAAATAAGACAACACATTATCCTCTTTTTTTCTCCATTACTACTCTTAAAAATGACTCGTTTGTCCTCAAATAAGCGGCCGCATCAAACATTTTCTCGCCGTGATGGCAGCCGGTCCGATTCCCCCTCCGGCTCTCTGACGCGGGCCGTCCCGTCCTGTCACGTGGTTCCTCGTGACGTCCGCTAGAGGCGGGCGCTCCGCCCCCCCCCCCGCCCCCGCGCCGCAGAGCCCTGTGATTGGCTCGCGGGACGCAGACCCGCATGCTTCCTTGACTCATAGAGGCGCGAGCCTCCGAGCACGAGCCTCAATCCGCGTCCGTCCACGCCGGCAGGAAGAGAGAGAGAGAGGGAGAGAGAGGGAGGGAGAGAGAGAGAGGGAGAGAGAGAGAGTCTCGACGTTATGGTGCCTTTCAGTTTATTTCTCTGCGTTGAAATGTTGATTTTCTAGTTACTGAATCAGGTTTCGCGCGGAGCAGCTTTGCCAGAGAACGAAAAACGATTGTTTTCTCCATGTGGATATTTCTCGAGCTCTGGATCTGATTGGTTTGATATTTAACAGGATTTAAGCAGAAAAATAAGCAGCAGCAGCAACGACAACAACAACAACAGGAGCCTGAAGAAGGTGAGACTCGTGCCTGTTTGTATTTCAATTAATTTTTGCCGTTTGTGAATCTAACAAACATTCCTGAAATGACAGCTGCGCTTTACATTTATTTGTAATTACCTGGTTTTATGAACATACACATATACTATTTCAAAGACTTCAAAAACTACTTAAAATATAATTAAAAATATGAGAAATAAATTCTAAAAATAATCGGTTTGTTTTGCCTCTGGGATCAAAATAAAAACGGCCAAAAAAAAGTTTACAAACACTTCATGAATTGAACTTATTGGTTTTCTTTCCCTTATGATGTGTACCTTTTTTTTAATCAGATGCCCTTCTCTGTATTTCCTCCTGCAGCTCCGCGGCCTCTCGTCCGCTTTCTGCGCCGATAAGAGACGCTCCGCTAATTGTCGCCCTGTAGATCTAATCTAAATTCTAATGGGCTTCATTTGCACACAGTTTTGACGCATTTACATTGCGTGTTTGGGCTCCTTCCTGCGGTTATGGAAATACGTAATGCTTTAAGGCCACAGTCCAGGTCCACCCGAGCATTTACCTGCTGAAAGGCCCCCGCTGGATTAAGGAAATCTTTATCTAAATACATTGCTTCACACTAGTAATAACAGTTCTTCATTAAGGCCGTTTATTAAAGCTGCAGCTAATGTTGGAATCTCTGCGGGGGGCAAAGTAAATCAAAGTAACAGGATATTTAATATTTCTTAATTCTGAGATTAATTTGTATTTATTACGTTGTTTTCATTCGATGAGATTCTGCTTTAAACCAACTTCTTTGTACCCAATAATATTATTCAGCTGCTACTGAACTACTAATATGATGTTTCTTGGTTACATTTTTACGGCCTCTTCGCCAAGAAAAATAAAAATGAAAACAGTCGTGAATAATTAGTTAAGATCAAGGACGTGGAAAAAAAAAAGTAGCTTTGAGTTAGCACGTGAATATCACGCTTATAATAAATAGTCCTTATAATAAATGGTCCAACACAGGAATAAAAAAGACATATTGTGACCAATAAATTGTTTTACTGAGAAAAAAATAAAGGAGGATTCAAAAAGTACCTCAGTAAAAAAAAAAGAACTTCTTTGCACAGGCAGCGTGAACAAATCACTTCGCAGGGAATCTTTGATATCCGCAGGTGAGAATAAGTCTCAAGTGGCCTGTAAATTAAACGCGCGTCTTCACAGGTCGATTTCATTTATGAGCTGTTGAATTAATGAAACCGTAATGAAGATCTGAGCGATAACGAGCCCATCTGCTCTCAGGGAGCCCCGATCGTTATTACGATTCGCGATAAATGAGAGTTTGTTTTGGGATATTTAATCATTTAACAAGCTGAAGTTATCTCGAGAACCACAACGCGGAAGGTCGCGTGTCTCTTTATTTAATATTAATCAAACATCTGGGACTTTTACCCCCCCCCCCCCCCCCTCCCAATCAAGTATTAGTGATTTTATTCTGGGCCTTCAGGTGCCTCCTATTCTCATGTTAAAGAGTTGAATGTTTAAAATAGGTTCTGCAGATCAGGTCTCCACGAAACGGCGTATGACTTGTTGGACGCATGTTTCCCCCATAATGAGGTTATTTTCCAAAAAGTCAGATCGGGTTTCCTCCTTTTCGTACGTGACTAAATTAAAGCCGATTTTATCATGTTGTGAAATCTCATTGTTCGCGATTTAGGAATTCAAGCATCTTTCTAAACGCCCAGAATGCAAAACACAAACGTTTTTTATCTCCAATCAGCTGGATAATTAACATCTCGGCGATTGCATAACAGCGTGAGAGTGTTTCTTCTGTTTCGCGGCTCTCATTGTTAAAACGCTTCCATTCAAATTAAATAGCCGTCTTCTAGCGTTTGTTTATATTACTAGAAAAGTTCGACTTTCAATCTGATGACGTTCGAATTTGTTGGCGTTTAAAGAAAGCAGCGTGGACACGTTAAAGCCCGCGGGGGGTTTAATGGGCCTGCGCTCTGAAAAAGTTGCCTGTCTGCAGACAAAACCCCGTAAATTACGAGCTGCCGACTCCCGGTTCGACTCACGCCCCGTGCTTCTTCTCTCCCGCAGGATCCGACCTGAGCCCCGGGAGACCCGCGCCTCTCGTCCCGTCCCGGCCACGCTCCCCGGCCCCGGTCTCCGGCCCCGCGCCTCCAGCATGATGTCTTATCTCAAACAGGCCCCGTACGGGATGAACGGGCTGGGCCTGAGCGGAGCCGCCATGGACCTGCTGCACCCGTCCGTGGGGTACCCGGGTACGCAGCACCCCCCCCCCCCCCCCGCCCGCGATGCGTGTAGAAATACATGCATGCACATTTATTTATGCATTTATATTTCATGCGTTTTTTATTTGTTTACGTGCCGCAGAGTTTATTTCTGACATTCACGCACAAGCTGCCGCAGCGCTCGCGGTGTCCGGTGTCCGGTGTGAACTATCAAATGGAATCAAATGAATAATTCAGAAGTCTTAAAGTGACCTAAAACTTTAATGGGACGGGGGCGGGGGGGGGAAGTGTCCACGCGGGATATTAGATTGTCTGCGCCCGTGGTGCATTTAACCCTGTAGTTACATTGTAGTTTGTACTTTGCGTGCTGTCGTCAGGTTACATGTTTTCTTGCTGACAAAAACGCAAGTTGTGGCCGTTTGAATTTTTCCAAAATATTTAATAAGCTAGAAAAAAAACACCTTTAAATACGCGGAGACACGAAGACACGTCGTGAGTTCAAATAAAATTATAAAAGACACTTTTGGGACTTTATTTCCAATTTAATTCTTGGACAACCTAATTAACAATTTCCATTTCTTCTTCTTCTTCGTCCTCCAGGAAACCCGCGGAAGCAGCGCCGGGAGCGGACCACCTTCACCCGGACGCAGCTCGACATCCTGGAGTCGCTGTTTGCCAAGACGCGCTACCCGGACATCTTCATGAGGGAGGAGGTGGCGCTGAAGATCAACCTGCCCGAGTCCAGGGTGCAGGTGAGAGACACTCATGAAGCTGAAACGTGAACTCTGGGATCAGAGCGCGGCCTCCTCTCACTTTAATCTGAACCATGTGCATCAAATAACATCCTACTTGGTCACGTTTAGGGCTACAAGCGTGGAAGCTTTGTAAAGACTTTGGTGTGAGAATAAGCAGAGGAGTGCGAGAAATGTGTGAGTTCCCAGCAGAAGCACTCAGAGCTCCGGTTTCCTGGAGGCCGATTCTGTTACATCTCACTCATAACGGCGCCTGAGCTGCGGTTTCCTAAAGTTCTGCCCTCTGATGGACTTTCTGCTCTTCACCTCGGGCGCGATTAGCTCCAGTCTAAAAAGCAGGAGGAGAAGAAAAAAAAAAAGTTGGAAAGCTCAAGCTGGTATGATCGAGTAGAGACAAGTCCCTAATGAAAGGGGAGCGTTTGTCTGGGCTCTGGATGCGGGGAGATTTCTCTATAAAAGGCTGAGCGAGGTATTCCGGCTCCAGCGGCCCTCTGCTGGGCTGAAAGGCCTCATCATGGCCGCCGCCTCTCTGCTTTCTGCTGCTGACAGGCCGCTTTTACCACCCGAGGGTTTCGCTAATTCCCTTCTGACAGAGCCAGTTGTCAGTGTTTTTTGGGTGCAGGGGCTGTTGTTGTTTTTGGTGGAAGCGCGACGTTTGCTTGAAACGTTGCTGTTTTAGTCAAACTGCAAGTTTCAGCCGACGTTTGTTTCCCATTTAAAATTCTCGACACGCAGTTCGAGGGTATAAACTCCAGTTCACGTGCAAAACGTAATTATGACCGTTCAGCCGCTTATATATTTATACATATAAATATCTATAAACACGCGTGTTTAAAGATGGTACCAAATGTCAGAAGTACTCTTATTACTTTATATGGAAAAAAACGCACAACCTTCGCACCCTTTTACTCAGATATTACTAATTACTAATACCATGAATCACTTACAAATATCACTATGTAGCCATTAGCTAATGGACGCTAAGTTACTGGACAGGTGGTGTTACTTTTGTGTGCAAAAATACAAAAGCATTTAAAGTGTCAGTTCACTGAAATCACATAACAATACATACAATATTTTATATTACATTACAGGGCATTTAGCTGACCCTTTTATCCAAAGCGGCTTACTTTGCATTTTTAACCCATTGATTTTTAAATTTTGGCCCGGGGAGCAATTAGGGGTTATATATACAAAATATATAAAATATTTATATAGATGTATATATAGTGATGTTTCATCACAAATATAGATTTTATTTGATTTTGCCATATTTATTTATATATATGTAAGTGTAAGTGCAGATTATCCTCAGAGGTGCAGACAGAAACCTGAAAAAACTAGAAAGTGAGACATTTTTTCATCATTTACCGAAATGTTTTTTTCAGATTTTATTCTTCTTCCTCAAAGAAAACACACAGACTCACGAGCGCCGCACGTTCACTGTTTGTTGTTGGTGCTGTGATCCTTTAGCAGAGTCTCCATCCACAGAAAAGAGTCTCTCTTGAACTGTAGCCAGCAGCAAAGGTCAAAGGTCAGAGCCGCAGCACCTCGGTGGGGGCGACGTTAGAGTGAAGGTGTTTAGTTCCTGCCAGTTCTGTCCGGTCAGGCCTTTTTTCTCCGGGAGGATTCTGATCCAGCCACCCGTGACCTTGTGACCTCTCGTCCTTCCCCAGGTCTGGTTCAAGAACAGACGGGCCAAGTGTCGGCAGCAGCAGCAGAGCAGCAACAGCGCCAAGGCCAAGCCCATGAAGAAGAAGTCGTCCCCGGCGAGGGAGAGCACCGGCTCGGAGAGCAGCGGCCAGTTCTCCCCGCCGGCGGTGTCCAGCTCCACCTCCTCCAACTCCTCCGCCACGTCCTCCTCCTCCTCCGCGTCCTCCTCCGTCCCCTCCGGCCTCGGCGGGCCCGGTCTGATCAGCACCTCGGCCTCCGTCACCGCCCCGGTGTCGTCCATCTGGAGCCCGGCGCCCATCTCCCCGGCCCCGGCGCCGGCCGCGATGCCCGACCCCGCCGCCGCCCCCGGCAGCGGCGCCTCCTGCATGCAGCGCTCCGCGTCGTCCTCCGGCGCCGGGGGGACGCCCTCCTACCCGGTGTCGTACAGCCAGACGGCGGCGGCCTACGGCCAGGGTTACCCGGCCTCGGCTTCCGGCTCGTACTTCGGCGGCGTGGAGTGCGGCTCGTACCTGGCGCCCATGCACTCCCACCACCACCCGCACCACCCGCACCAGCTCAGCCCCATGACCGGCAGCGCCATGACGGGACACCCGCACCACCACATCGGCCAGGCGTCGGGGCACCACCACCACCACCACCACCCGTCGCACCACCACCAGGCGTACAGCGCGCCCGGCCTCGCCTTCAACTCCACGGATTGTCTGGATTACAAAGAGCAGACGGCGGCTTCGGCCTGGAAACTCAACTTCAACGCCTCCGACTGTTTGGACTACAAAGACCAGGCGTCGTGGCGCTTCCAAGTGCTGTGACCTCCCGCGGCTCTCTTCTTCTTCTCTGCGTACAAAGAAGTGTTCTTTTTCGTTGTTGGTGGTTTTATATCTGAAGATGCGTTTAAACTAATATTAGAGACGTTTTTAAGAAAGTTTATTTGTGAACGAACTGAAGCGACGCTCAGATAGGCGAAGGGCCTCGGGGGGGTTTCAACTCCGTCGGCGTCAGCGGATCCACTCGTCCCGGGATTATTTTTCTACTCCAGAACTCGAGAGAAACCGACTCATTTACAACTCTGGGAGGCCTTTTTAACAGTAGAATTTCAGTGGAACCTGCATAGATGCGCAGTACGGGATCGATCGGTTAACTTTGTTGTGATCGGGATTACGCTTCAAAGAAATAACATGAAAAAATAAATCATAAATTGGACTTTTGGTGGACTCTTCCCAGCAAACCTTTTTTTTGTGAAAAAACATGATGCTGCTATGATTTCCAGGATCGCTGATGTTCATTCCCATCTGATTTCAGACTTTACTCTTTCAGAAACTCGTCGTTTAGCCTGTGGGGTGTTGTATTTTGGAGATTGAATTGCAGCACTTGTTTATAAAGTGAAAGATTTTTTGCTATTTGTTCTTTACGGAGGAAAGAAAATTAAAAAATGTGAAATTTGACACGCAATGTCAGTATTCCATTGAAATTTGAAAGATGTACATTCGTGTCTTTATAATAAAGTCTTGTTAAAACATGAGCAGTCCGGAGGAAAGTTTATTTCAAAGTTTTTAACATTACTAAATCACAACAGTTTTAGGAAAATTATGCTGAATTGGTTTCACTGGTTTCACAGTGAGAACATGTTAATCATCATTAATTATAAACAGGAACCATCACCTGCAGCTTGTTATACTTGTAACGCTCGGATACACTTTTCCAACCTTTATTTATCTAAAGAAAGATTGACTGAGAGCTTTATTTCTCATTCACACCGTGTTCACACACACACTCACACCAGAAAGCCTCCCAGCAAAAACACTCTGTTTAATTCAATCTGTGCCTTTCTACGTTTCTACGTCCGTGACGGAGACTCCAAACATGGAGGCGGCTGTCGTAGCTCATTAGCTGCTTCTCACATTTAGTTTAACTTTATATAAACAGTTTCAAAACAGATGAGACAAGAGTCTGTGATTAATAGGGGATATCTTTTGAATAAAATGTGTAAACACATTGTCCTGTTAGCTAGCAAGCTAACGGACCTCTGCGAGAGTTAGCTAAGTGAAATCCCTTTTTTAATCCCTTTCTTCACTTGATGTTTGCTGAATATTATGTTGAGCAATATGTAAACGGTTTAACACGGAGGAAACAGAAGGAGGCTCACAGAGACATTGAGACTTAATGTCATGCTTGCTGGTGTCTTATCTGTTAGCTCATCAGCTAAACTAGCACGCCAGCTAGCCCTACGAGTCACCGCCTGCGTTACTCCCAAAGTCACATCTATTTGGTCGCTTTGTGGTTCAGCAACAACGTTGTTTTTGTTTAAAACAACCTATTTTTATGTTTTCCTTAAAAAATAAACCACACAACCCCTCTGGACGAAAGTCATTTCACTCACAACGAGGTTTTATTGCTTTTTTAAGATCCAAAAAATATTATCAAAGATGTATCAAAAAATTGATTTCACGTCCGTGACGTCTGTCAATGTTGAAATCTCAGGAATATGAATGAAAATTATCACTGCGCGGTATTTTTACTCTGAATTCAGAGTAAAAATTATAAAGAATTATAAAAAAAAGACTATTAGCCGTAAAAAGTCCTCGGCTCACAGAGAGCGAAGGCAGAACAAATGTTAAACATCCAAACAGCGTGTTGATAATCAAACACCCCCCTACCCCCCCCTTAACAGCCGGGAGGTTAGCAAACACGCATCCTGGCGTCCCCCGCTGATTGTTTGGCCGCGTCGACGGTAAAGTACAACTCATTTGATCCGAGGAAAAAAGGCACAAATCACGATTTTAATTAACAGCGGCGCTGCTTCCTCGCGGCGTCCCTACAGCAGCTGGGCAAACAGCTCTTTGGGGTAAACATGGCGTCCGGGACGTGTGTTTGTCCGCCCGGCGCCCTGCTGGGCTTTTAAACCAGCGCGCGCCGCTGCCTCGTGCAAACACCGGCCGGGGTTTACCACATTAGAGCAAACTAATCTTCAGGGCCATGTTCAGGAAATCTCTCTGCTTGTTGTGGAGAAAAGACGCCCCTCTCTCTCTCCGAACAGCTGTTCTGGATGTCTTATTATTATCCCCCCCCCCCCGGCCCCGAGCCGCCGGGGCCTTTATTCCCCCGTCTTTTTAGGGACAAAGTGACTCTGCTTTTTTTTGGCTTCTTACTTTTCCAGGACGCCACTGACAGAAACACTTTGTCTTCTCGGGGGAATCGCCTCACTTTCCCCCAGCGAGGCCGCGCGCCTCAGAGGACGAGAAGGTGTCCTCTCGAGTGCTTCCGGAGAAGCAGCGCCGGGGCCTCGCCGGGGCTCACCGGGGCCTCGCCGGGGCCTCGCCGGGGCCCCCAACAGACCATTCACAGGACGCAGCAGCGGGGGACGAAAGCAGCTTCCTGGGTGCATGTGGACCAGCCGATGGAGCTGAACCACGATGCCCCTTGAGCTCGAGGTGGATTTAGAATTAATTGGCACGGTTGCTTTTGCTTTCTCTCCGGAGACAAAAACATAGATGTCTCCTCAAAATAAAAAAACGACAACTGTCCAACATATTGGAAAGGACGTTTATTCGCCGTCAAACAGGAATGAGAAGAGTCTCCGCCTCCTGTGTCGCGTACGGAGGTCGTCCATGAAACCTTTAGCCTAGCTTAGCGAGCGCGGTGTACAACTGCTAGCTTAGCTCAATTGTAAAAGGAATCAACTTCCGACAGCTCCTCGTACAATAAACCAGTCCTTCATTTCAATGAGAAAGTGTGTCCAAACCTTTTGACTGTATCTCTCCAAGACCTGATCAATAATCCAACTTAAAGTTGGTCTCACGTAGCAGCAGCTGCTTAAACTCGTCACAACTTCATCGCCTCGCCGCAGATGGAGAAGTCGCGGGAGAATTTAGAACCGCGACAAAAACTTTAGCACTTCAGAATCTTTAGAAAGTTGTCGCCATGTTGTGTTTCCTTAGATTGATCGCATGGATTTTGTTGCTCAGTAAATGTATGTTTTGAGAAACGCTGCTGTAGCGGCGCGGCGTTTCGCCGTGAGCAACGAATGCTGCACCTCTGCTTGCAAACACCTGTAACTCCTTTTTGTGTTTATTCAATTCCGTCTTGCACAGGGGCTTAGAAGTTGAGCTCTGAAGGTCAAAAAAGTAAAAACAGAGTTGTCAGTTAGCGGCTCCGAGGGCGGCCCGACGTGTGCTTTCACAACAAAGACATCGACAAACGGAAAAGCACGACGATAACAACGCACGACAAAGGCTGGTGAGACACACGCAACATCGCCGTGCGTGTCTGAGTGACAGAAGAACAGAATATAAATGATATGTTCAACTTTAACAAGAAACAGCCAAAACAAATCCCATCCCTCTTGTCTCATACGTGGTCTCATACAGACACAAACTGTAAATTAACGGTAACGTTTTGTTCTTTTTGTTTCTTCATAAATGTTTTTATTTTTATTTAAAGATTAAAGCTTTTTCGTGTCTTTCGGATACACTTGCAAATTTCTAAACTTAAACCTATTATTAAATTATTATAATTATATTAAATATATTTTATTTTGATGTTATTTATTTATATAACATATTGTTTTCGTATTTATTCATTTTGACATGGTTACATTCACTTATTAATATTTAATTTGACATTTTATTAAATTTAAACATATTTCTATTGTATTTTATTAATCTAGTCCCTATTTGACACAATTTTACCAACATTGCTTATTATTATAGCTTTTATTACATTTCCATCATATAATTTTCCTGTGTGTGTCGGACTCAAACTGTCAGGTTGTTAAATTGCTCGTTTGCTTTTGTCTTTTCTGTTGTTTCCTCGGTGCACACTTGTTCTCTCATATTTCCAGATGTGTCCATCATCTCTGTGAAGCACTTTGAAGAGCCGTAACGTGTACGAGAGGAGCTCTGCAAACAAAGTTTGACTGAGTGACTGATGTGTTCTTACTCGGCTTCGTCCTCCCCCGTCAAACTAACGCGGCGTAGAAAGAAGAAAAAAAAAACACCAAACCGGCTTGAAAAGTGGGTAAAAAGCCAAATGCTGATTTATGATTTTTAACACTTCCAGCATCTCTGTGTGTATGGTTTCATATGGAAATCCCTTTAGCACGGCGGGTAAATAGATTACGATACAGTGAGGGATTAGGGACCGCCTCGCCGCTGGCCCACTAATCCCAGCACAGACTGTCAACAGCCCTGACATGTCCGGGACTCCTTCTGCACAAAATGGCTCCTCGGCTGTTTAAGAAGCCAATCTGGAGACGCACACACCCTCCTCCACCACCACCACCACCACCACCAACATGAATATTCCTATCAGGGCTGTCAGCGACGGCAGAGACAATGACGTCCGTCTTCAAAGGGGGAGATTAGATGCTTTGCGCGAGACAAAACGAGACTCTTTGAAGTGATTCCGGTTCACATTCCTGCAACTTTTTGGGCCGTGCTCCGAGAAAAGAAAGACGTTTTTTTTTTTTTTTTTGTTGCAAATCTTCAGTCAGACTTTCAGATTGCGAAGCGTGAGAGCGCCTGAGAAACTGCAGCGCTCGAGTCCCGTTGACTGTGACTGTTACAGTTTCTCATTCTGAGCTTTCATTTATCAAAAGTTATTTGCAGCCAGAATCATTGTTGAAAGTATTTTGCATTCATTAAATATGAAACCAGACTGGAATAAATTGGCCTGAATGTTGGATAACGATAGATCAAAGTTTTGCTTGGTGTAGTTTTTTTGATATGTGATTGGTGGTAAAATGTACGTCATTTATGTATGATTTTGCTGTTGTGTAATGAACTATAATTAACAAATCACAAAACTAATAGTTTGCATCCTCCTGTTGATGGTTCTAAATAAATAAAAAGTAATGTTAAATAAATTTAAAAAAATTCCCCCGTGGCCACATATTGTTGCTGGGGGGCCGGATTTGGGCCGCGAGCCGCTGCTTGACTCCAGCTAGTTTCAAAACAAACCTAATCTCACTATTTTGTATTCAGAGTGTATTTAAAGTGCAATAGTTCTTTTTACTCTACTGCGTTTATCTATAGTGTACTTTGGTGTTGGTAGAATTGAATGCAGTACTTTTAATTGTAATTGTAGCATTGTGATGCTACTTATACTCACTTAGAGGACAAGTGTACTTCATCCACCGCTGTATGTGATGTATTTAATACACCTGTGAATATTGACTGTCTTCTTCCTTCAGCCATCTTCTGCAGCCTCTTGGCGAAAGGTGGAAATCAGCCAGTTAATTGTGTTGGTTATTTAGATGGACGACTCTGATCAGCTGATATCTGATGCTGATAAAACATCAGTGACCCCCGAGTCTGTTTCCTGTTTCTCAGGCTCTTTCAAACTAAAGGTCCCTCTCACCGGGCCCCGCAGAACCTGCAGGACCTGCATCCTGTGCATCTTGTTTTCGGGGCTCCTGCGTTTGATGTCCGTTGCTTGCCGAGTGCCTCTCCCTTCTGAGGCCGGAGCGGGGGCCTCCCCTTGAAACAAACGGCGAGGGGGAATCTCTTTGTCGGGGCGATGCCTAAGCCTAATCTAATGATTCAGATGACTGGGGGCCGTACTTAGTCGGACGGCCGCTGGCTCGCTTCAAACGAGCCGCTGCGGGTGGAAGTTTCCCAAGGATTAACACTTAAAGAAGGAGCAGAAGGAGGAGAAAAAAAGAGGAGAGCCGGTGCCTTCCAGGGAATCCCCATTAAGTCGAGTCTTGGAGTGCCGGAGAGGAATGTGTTTCTGCTGAGCCGGGGTCCAGGTCTATTTCAGCGCTAATGGAAAAACTGGCCCGCGACGTTTGATCTGTGACTTCTCACAAAGCAAGAGAAACGCGGAGGGGATTTAACGGCCGTCTCGGGTGGAATCCGCCTGACTTGCACGAACACAAACTAGCCAAACGCCGACGGAAGACGGCCCCCACGGCCTGGCGTCGATTTAAGGGGGAGTCAATAACAAAACGTAAAAAAGGCGTTTTTTTTATAAAAGTGATTGATGA